>NC_086331.1:31690335-31996901 GCF_032445375.1 Bacillus rossius redtenbacheri
GTGGGTACAACAAATTCTTTCCTTAAGACAACGCCACTGCCCTTCCTCGTGGGTACGACACTGCCCTTCCTCGTGGGTACAACAAATTCTTTCCTTAAGACAACGGCACTGCCCTTTCTCGTGGGTACGCCACTGCCCTTCCTCGTGGGTACGCCACTGCCCTTCCTCGCGGGTACGAGACTGCTTTTTCTCGTGGGTACGCCAATGCCCTTCCTCGTGAGTTCTACACTGCCCTTCGTCGTGGGTACGACAAAGCCTTTCCTTAAGACAACGCCACTGCCCTTCCTCGTGGGTACGACACTGTCCTTCCTCGTGGGTACGACAAAGCCTTTCCTTAAGACAACGCCACTGCACTTCCTCGTGGGTACGACAAAGCCTTTCCTTAAGACAACGCCACTGCCCTTCCTCGTGGGTACGCCACTGCCCTTCCTCAAGGTTACGACAAAGCCTTTCCTTAAGACAACGCCACTGCCCTTCCTCGTGGGTACGACACTGTCCTTCCTCGTGGGTACGACAAAGCCTTTCCTTAAGACAACGCCACTGCACTTCCTCGTGGGTACGACAAAGCCTTTCCTTAAGACAACGCCACTGCCCTTCCTCGTGGGTACGCCACTGCCCTTCCTCAAGGTTACGACAAAGCCTTTCCTTAAGACAACGCCACTGCCCTTCCTCGTGGGTACGATAAAGCCTTTCCTTAAGACAACGCCACTGCACTTCCTCGTGGGTACGACAAAGCCTTTCCTTAAGACAACGCCACTGCCCTTCCTCGTGGGTACGCCACTGCCCTTCCTCAAGGTTACGACAAAGCCTTTCCTTAAGACAACGTCACTGCCCTTCCTCGTGGGTACGATAAAGCCTTTCCTTAAGACAACGCCACTGCCCTTCCTCGTGGGTACGACACTGCCCTTCCTCGTGGGTACAACAAATTCTTTCCTTAAGACAACGCCACTGCCCTTTCTCGTGGGTACGCCACTGCCCTTCCTCGCGGGTACGAGACTGCTTTTTCTCGTGGGTACGCCACAGCCCTTCCTCGTGAGTACTACACTGCCCTTCGTCGTGGGTACGACAAAGCCTTTCCTTAAGACAACGCCACTGCCCTTCCTCGTGGGTACGACACTGCCCTTCATCGTGGGTACGACACTGCCCTTCCTCGTGGGTACGCCACTGCCCTTCCTCGTGGGTACGCCACTGCCCTTCATCGTGGGTACGACACTGCTTTTTCTCGTGGGTACGCCACTGCCCTTCCTCGTGGGTACGACACTGCCCTTCCTCGTGGGTACGACACTGCTTTTTCTCGTGGGTACGACACTGCCCTTCCTCGTGGGTACGACACTGCACTTCGTCGTGGGTACGACAAAGCCTTTCCTTAAGACAACGCCACTGACCTTCCTCGTGGGTACGCCACTGCTTTTTCTCGTGGGTACGCCACTGCCCTTCCTCGTGGGTACGACACTGTCCTTCCTCGTGGGTACGACAAAGCCTTTCCTTAAGACAACGCCACTGCCCTTCCTCGTGGGTACGCCACTGCCCTTCCTCGTGGGTACGACACTGCCCTTCCTCGTGGGTACAACAAATTCTTTCCTTAAGACAACGCCACTGACCTTCCTCGTGGGTACGCCACTGCTTTTTCTCGTGGGTACGCCACTGCCCTTCCTCGTGGGTACGACAAAGCCTTTCCTTAAGACAACGTCACTGCCCTTCCTCGTGGGTACGATAAAGCCTTTCCTTAAGACAACGCCACTGCCCTTCCTCGTGGGTACGACACTGCCCTTCCTCGTGGGTACAACAAATTCTTTCCTTAAGACAACGCCACTGCCCTTTCTCGTGGGTACGCCACTGCCCTTCCTCGTGGGTACGCCACTGCCCTTCCTCGCGGGTACGAGACTGCTTTTTCTCGTGGGTACGCCAATGCCCTTCCTCGTGAGTACTACACTGCCCTTCGTCGTGGGTACGACAAAGCCTTTCCTTAAGACAACGCCACTGCCCTTCATCGTGGGTACGACACTGCTTTTTCTCGTGGGTACGCCACTGCCCTTCCTCGTGGGTACGACACTGCCCTTCCTCGTGGGTACGACACTGCTTTTTCTCGTGGGTACGCCACTGCCCTTTCTCGTGGGTACGACACTGCTTTTTCTCGTGGGTACGCCACTGCCCTTCCTCGTGTGTACGACACTGCTTTTTCTCGTGGGTACGCCACTGCCCTTTCTCGTGGGTACGAAACTGCTTTTTCTCGTGGGTACGCCACTGCCCTTCATCGTGGGTACGACACTGCTTTTTCTCGTGGGTACGACACTGCCCTTCCTCGTGGGTACGCCACTGCCCTTCCTCGTGTGTACGACACTGCCCTTCCTCGTGGGTACGACAAAGGCTTTCCTCAAGGTAACGCCACTGACCTTCCTCGTGGGTATGCCACTGCCCTTCCTCGTGGGTACGACACTGCACTTCGTCGTGGGTACGACAAAGCCTTTCCTTAAGACAACGCCACTGACCTTCCTCGTGGGTACGCCACTGCTTTTTCTCGTGGGTACGCCACTGCCCTTCCTCGTGGGTACGACACTGCCCTTCGTCGTAAGTAAGACAAAGCCTTTCCTTAAGACAACGCCACTGACCTTCCTCGTGGGTACGCCACTGCCCTTCCTCGTGGGTACGCCACTGCCCTTCCTCGTGTGTACGACACTGCCCTTCCTCGTGGGTACGACAAAGCCTTTCCTTAAGACAACGCCACTGCCCTTCCTCGTGGGTACGCCACTGCATTTCCTCGTGGGTACGCCACTGCACTTCCTCGTTGGTACGACACTGCCCTTCCTCGTGGGTACGATACTGCTTTTTCTCGTGGGTACGCCTCTGCCCTTCCTCGTGGGTACGACACTGCTTTTTCTCGTGGGTACGCCACTGCCCTTTCTCGTGGGTACGACACTGCTTTTTCTCGTGGGTACGCCACTGCCCTTCCTCGTGTGTACGACACTGCTTTTTCTCGTGGGTACGCCACTGCCCTTTCTCGTGGGTACGAAACTGCTTTTTCTCGTGGGTACGCCACTGCCCTTCCTCGTGGGTACGACACTGCTTTTTCTCGTGGGTACGACACTGCCCTTCCTCGTGGGTACGCCACTGCCCTTCCTCGTGTGTACGACACTGCCCTTCCTCGTGGGTACGACAAAGCCTTTCCTCAAGGTAACGCCACTGACCTTCCTCGTGGGTATGCCACTGCCATTCCTCGTGGGTACGACACTGCCCTTCCTCGTGGGTACGCCACTGCCCTTCCTCGTGGGTACGCCACTGCCCTTCCTCGTGGGTACGCCACTGCCCTTCCTCGTGGGTACGCCACTGCCCTTCCTCGTGGGTACGACACTGCCCTTCCTCGTGGGTACGCCACTGCCCTTCCTCGTGGGTACGACACTGCTTTTTCTCGTGGGAACGCCACTGCCCTTCCTCGTGTGTACGACACTGCCCTTCCTCGTGGGTACGACAAAGCCTTTCCTTAAGACAACGCCACTGACCTTCCTCGTGGGTATGCCACTGCCATTCCTCGTTGGTACGACACTGCTTTTTCTCGTGGGTACGACACTGCCCTTCCTCGTGGGTACGCCACTGCCCTTCCTCGTGTGTACGACACTGCCCTTCCTCGTGGGTACGACAAAGCCTTTTCTTAAGACAACGCCACTGACATTCCTCGTGGGTATGCCACTGCCCTTCCTCGTGGGTACGACACTGCCCTTCCTCGTGGGTACGCCACTGCCCTTCCTCGTGTGTACGACACTGCCTTTCCTCGTGGGTACGACAAAGCCTTTCCTTAAGACAACGCCACTGACATTCCTCTTGGGTATGCCACTGCCATTCCACGTGGGTACGACACTGCCCTTCCTCGTGGGTACGCCACTGCCCTTCCTCGTGGGTACGCCACTGCCCTTCCTCGTGTGTACGACACTGCCCTTCCTCGTGGGTACGACAAAGCCTTTCCTTAAGACAACGCCACTGACCTTCCTCGTGGGTACGCCACTGCCCTTCCTCGTGGGTACGACATTGCCCTTCCTCGTGGGTACGACACTGCCCTTCCTCGTGGGTACGACACTGCACTTCGTCGTGGGTACGACAAAGCCTTTCCTTAAGACAACGCCACTGACCTTCCTCGTGGGTACGCCACTGCTTTTTCTCGTGGGTACGCCACTGCCCTTCCTCGTGGGTACGACACTGCCCTTCGTCGTAAGTAAGACAAAGCCTTTCCTTAAGACAACGCCACTGACCTTCCTCGTGGGTACGCCACTGCCCTTCCTCGTGGGTACGCCACTGCCCTTCCTCGTGTGTACGACACTGCCCTTCCTCGTGGGTACGACAAAGCCTTTCCTTAAGACAACGCCACTGCCCTTCCTCGTGGGTACGCCACTGCATTTCCTCGTGGGTACGCCACTGCACTTCCTCGTTGGTACGACACTGCCCTTCCTCGTGGGTACGATACTGCTTTTTCTCGTGGGTACGCCTCTGCCCTTCCTCGTGGGTACGACACTGCTTTTTCTCGTGGGTACGCCACTGCCCTTTCTCGTGGGTACGACACTGCTTTTTCTCGTGGGTACGCCACTGCCCTTCCTCGTGTGTACGACACTGCTTTTTCTCGTGGGTACGCCACTGCCCTTTCTCGTGGGTACGAAACTGCTTTTTCTCGTGGGTACGCCACTGCCCTTCCTCGTGGGTACGACACTGCTTTTTCTCGTGGGTACGACACTGCCCTTCCTCGTGGGTACGCCACTGCCCTTCCTCGTGTGTACGACACTGCCCTTCCTCGTGGGTACGACAAAGCCTTTCCTCAAGGTAACGCCACTGACCTTCCTCGTGGGTATGCCACTGCCATTCCTCGTGGGTACGACACTGCCCTTCCTCGTGGGTACGCCACTGCCCTTCCTCGTGGGTACGCCACTGCCCTTCCTCGTGGGTACGCCACTGCCCTTCCTCGTGGGTACGCCACTGCCCTTCCTCGTGGGTACGACACTGCCCTTCCTCGTGGGTACGCCACTGCCCTTCCTCGTGGGTACGACACTGCTTTTTCTCGTGGGAACGCCATTGCCCTTCCTCGTGTGTACGACACTGCCCTTCCTCGTGGGTACGACAAAGCCTTTCCTTAAGACAACGCCACTGACCTTCCTCGTGGGTATGCCACTGCCATTCCTCGTTGGTACGACACTGCTTTTTCTCGTGGGTACGACACTGCCCTTCCTCGTGGGTACGCCACTGCCCTTCCTCGTGTGTACGACACTGCCCTTCCTCGTGGGTACGACAAAGCCTTTCCTTAAGACAACGCCACTGCCCTTCCTCGTGGGTACGCCACTGCCCTTCCTCAAGGTTACGACAAAGCCTTTCCTTAAGACAACGCCACTGCCCTTCCTCGTGGGTACGATAAAGCCTTTCTTTAAGACAACGCCACTGCCCTTCCTCGTGGGTACGACACTGCCCTTCCTCGTATGTACGACAATGCCTTTCCTTAAGACAACGCCACTGCCCTTTCTCGTGGGTACGCCACTGCCCTTCCTCGCGGGTACGAGACTGCTTTTTCTCGTGGGTACGACACTGCCCTTCCTCGTGGGTACGCCACTGCCCTTCCTCGTGTGTACGACACTGCCCTTCCTCGTGGGTACGACAAAGCCTTTCCTTAAGATAACGCCACTTCCCTTCCTTGTGGGTACGCCACTGCCCTTCCTCGTGGGTACGACACTGCTTTTTCTCGTGGGTACGCCACTGCCCTTCCTCGTGGGTACGACACTGCCCTTCCTCGTGGGTACGACACTGCTTTTTCTCGTGGGTACGCCACTGCCCTTCCTCGTGGGTACGACACTGCACATCGTCGTGGGTACGACAAAGCCTTTCCTTAAGACAACGCTACTGACCTTCCTCGTGGGTACGCCACTGCTTTTTCTCGTGGGTACGCCACTGCTTTTTCTCGTGGGTACGCCACTGCCCTTCCTCGTGGGTACGCCACTGCGCTTCCTCGTGGGTACGACACTGCCCTTCGTCGTGGGTACGACAAAGCCTTTCCTTAAGACAACGCTACTGACCTTCCTCGTGGGTACGCCACTGCTTTTTCTCGTGGGTACGCCACTGCTTTTTCTCGTGGGTACGCCACTGCCCTTCCTCGTGGGTACGACACTGCCCTTCCTCGTGGGTACGACACTGCTTTTTCTCGTGGGTACGCCACTGCCCTTCCTCGTGGGTACGACACTGCACTTCGTCGTGGGTACGACAAAGCCTTTCCTTAAGACAACGCTACTGACCTTCCTCGTGGGTACGCCACTGCTTTTTCTCGTGGGTACGCCACTGCTTTTTCTCGTGGGTACGCCACTGCCCTTCCTCGTGGGTACGCCACTGCGCTTCCTCGTGGGTACGACACTGCCCTTCCTCGTGGGTACGACAAAGCCTTTCCTTAAGACAACGCCACTGCCCTTCCTCGTGGGTACGACACTGCCCTTCCTCGTGGGTACGCCACTGCGCTTCCTCGTGGGTACGACACTGCCCTTCCTCGTGGGTACGACAAAGCCTTTCCTTAAGACAACGCCACTGCCCTTCCTCGTGGGTACGACACTGCCCTTCCTCGTGGGTACGCCACTGCCCTTCCTCGTGGGTACGCCACTGCCCTTCCTCGTGGGTACGACACTGCACTTCGTCGTGGGTACGACAAAGCCTTTCCTTAAGACAACGCCACTGCCCTTCCTCGTGGGTACGACACTGCCCTTCCTCGTGGGTACGACACTGCCCTTCCTCGTGGGTACGCCACTGCCCTTCCTCGTGGGTACGCCACTGCCCTTCCTCGTGGGTACGACACTGCACTTCGTCGTGGGTACGACAAAGCCTTTCCTTAAGACAACGCCACTGCCCTTCCTCGTGGGTACGACACTGCCCTTCCTCGTGGGTACGCCACTGCCCTTCCTCGTGGGTACGCCACTGCCCTTCCTCGTGGGTACGACACTGCACTTAGTCGTGGGTACGACAAAGCCTTTCCTTAAGACAACGCCACTGCGCTTCCTCGTGGGTACGACACTGCCCTTCCTCGTGGGTACGACACTGCCCTTCCTCGTGGGTACGCCACTGCCCTTCCTCGTGGGTACGCCACTGCCCTTCCTCGTGGGTACGACACTGCACTTCGTCGTGGGTACGACAAAGCCTTTCCTTAAGACAACGCCACTGCCCTTCCTCGTGGGTACGACACTGCCCTTCCTCGTGGGTACGCCACTGCCCTTCCTCGTGGGTACGCCACTGCCCTTCCTCGTGGGTACGACACTGCACTTCGTCGTGGGTACGACAAAGCCTTTCCTTAAGACAACGCCACTGCGCTTCCTCGTGGGTACGACACTGCCCTTCCTCGTGGGTACGACAAAGCCTTTCCTTAAGACAACGCCACTGCCCTTCCTCGTGGGTACGACACTGCCCTTCCTCGTGGGTACGCCACTGCCCTTCCTCGTGGGTACGCCACTGCGCTTCCTCGTGGGTACGACACTGCCCTTCGTCGTGGGTACGACAAAGCCTTTCCTTAAGACAACGCCACTGACCTTCCTCGTGGGTACGCCACTGCCCTTCCTCGTGGGTACGCCACTGCCCTTCCTCGCGGGTACGAGACTGCTTTTTCTCGTGGGTACGCCAATGCCCTTCCTCGTGAGTTCTACACTGCCCTTCGTCGTGGGTACGACAAAGCCTTTCCTTAAGACAACGCCACTGCCCTTCCTCGTGGGTACGACACTGTCCTTCCTCGTGGGTACGACAAAGCCTTTCCTTAAGACAACGCCACTACACTTCCTCGTGGGTACGACAAAGCCTTTCCTTAAGACAACGCCACTGCCCTTCCTCGTGGGTACGCCACTGCCCTTCCTCAAGGTTACGACAAAGCCTTTCCTTAAGACAACGCCACTGCCCTTCCTCGTGGGTACGACACTGTCCTTCCTCGTGGGTACGACAAAGCCTTTCCTTAAGACAACGCCACTGCACTTCCTCGTGGGTACGACAAAGCCTTTCCTTAAGACAACGCCACTGCCCTTCCTCGTGGGTACGCCACTGCCCTTCCTCAAGGTTACGACAAAGCCTTTCCTTAAGACAACGCCACTGCCCTTCCTCGTGGGTACGATAAAGCCTTTCCTTAAGACAACGCCACTGCACTTCCTCGTGGGTACGACAAAGCCTTTCCTTAAGACAACGCCACTGCCCTGACTCGTGGGTACGCCACTGCCCTTCCTCAAGGTTACGACAAAGCCTTTCCTTAAGACAACGTCACTGCCCTTCCTCGTGGGTACGATAAAGCCTTTCCTTAAGACAACGCCACTGCCCTTCCTCGTGGGTACGACACTGCCCTTCCTCGTGGGTACAACAAATTCTTTCCTTAAGACAACGCCACTGCCCTTTCTCGTGGGTACGCCACTGCCCTTCCTCGCGGGTACGAGACTGCTTTTTCTCGTGGGTACGCCACAGCCCTTCCTCGTGAGTACTACACTGCCCTTCGTCGTGGGTACGACAAAGCCTTTCCTTAAGACAACGCCACTGCCCTTCCTCGTGGGTACGACACTGCCCTTCATCGTGGGTACGACACTGCCCTTCCTCGTGGGTACGCCACTGCCCTTCCTCGTGGGTACGCCACTGCCCTTCATCGTGGGTACGACACTGCTTTTTCTCGTGGGTACGCCACTGCCCTTCCTCGTGGGTACGACACTGCCCTTCCTCGTGGGTACGACACTGCTTTTTCTCGTGGGTACGCCACTGCCCTTCCTCGTGGGTACGACACTGCACTTCGTCGTGGGTACGACAAAGCCTTTCCTTAAGACAACGCCACTGACCTTCCTCGTGGGTACGCCACTGCTTTTTCTCGTGGGTACGCCACTGCCCTTCCTCGTGGGTACGACACTGTCCTTCCTCGTGGGTACGACAAAGCCTTTCCTTAAGACAACGCCACTGCCCTTCCTCGTGGGTACGCCACTGCCCTTCCTCGTGGGTACGACACTGCCCTTCCTCGTGGGTACAACAAATTCTTTCCTTAAGACAACGCCACTGACCTTCCTCGTGGGTACGCCACTGCTTTTTCTCGTGGGTACGCCACTGCCCTTCCTCGTGGGTACGACAAAGCCTTTCCTTAAGACAACGTCACTGCCCTTCCTCGTGGGTACGATAAAGCCTTTCCTTAAGACAACGCCACTGCCCTTCCTCGTGGGTACGACACTGCCCTTCCTCGTGGGTACAACAAATTCTTTCCTTAAGACAACGCCACTGCCCTTTCTCGTGGGTACGCCACTGCCCTTCCTCGTGGGTACGCCACTGCCCTTCCTCGCGGGTACGAGACTGCTTTTTCTCGTGGGTACGCCAATGCCCTTCCTCGTGAGTACTACACTGCCCTTCGTCGTGGGTACGACAAAGCCTTTCCTTAAGACAACGCCACTGCCCTTCATCGTGGGTACGACACTGCTTTTTCTCGTGGGTACGCCACTGCCCTTCCTCGTGGGTACGACACTGCCCTTCCTCGTGGGTACGACACTGCTTTTTCTCGTGGGTACGCCACTGCCCTTTCTCGTGGGTACGACACTGCTTTTTCTCGTGGGTACGCCACTGCCCTTCCTCGTGTGTACGACACTGCTTTTTCTCGTGGGTACGCCACTGCCCTTTCTCGTGGGTACGAAACTGCTTTTTCTCGTGGGTACGCCACTGCCCTTCCTCGTGGGTACGACACTGCTTTTTCTCGTGGGTACGACACTGCCCTTCCTCGTGGGTACGCCACTGCCCTTCCTCGTGTGTACGACACTGCCCTTCCTCGTGGGTACGACAAAGGCTTTCCTCAAGGTAACGCCACTGACCTTCCTCGTGGGTATGCCACTGCCCTTCCTCGTGGGTACGACACTGCACTTCGTCGTGGGTACGACAAAGCCTTTCCTTAAGACAACGCCACTGACCTTCCTCGTGGGTACGCCACTGCTTTTTCTCGTGGGTACGCCACTGCCCTTCCTCGTGGGTACGACACTGCCCTTCGTCGTAAGTAAGACAAAGCCTTTCCTTAAGACAACGCCACTGACCTTCCTCGTGGGTACGCCACTGCCCTTCCTCGTGGGTACGCCACTGCCCTTCCTCGTGTGTACGACACTGCCCTTCCTCGTGGGTACGACAAAGCCTTTCCTTAAGACAACGCCACTGCCCTTCCTCGTGGGTACGCTACTGCATTTCCTCGTGGGTACGCCACTGCACTTCCTCGTTGGTACGACACTGCCCTTCCTCGTGGGTACGATACTGCTTTTTCTCGTGGGTACGCCTCTGCCCTTCCTCGTGGGTACGACACTGCTTTTTCTCGTGGGTACGCCACTGCCCTTTCTCGTGGGTACGACACTGCTTTTTCTCGTGGGTACGCCACTGCCCTTCCTCGTGTGTACGACACTGCTTTTTCTCGTGGGTACGCCACTGCCCTTTCTCGTGGGTACGAAACTGCTTTTTCTCGTGGGTACGCCACTGCCCTTCCTCGTGGGTACGACACTGCTTTTTCTCGTGGGTACGACACTGCCCTTCCTCGTGGGTACGCCACTGCCCTTCCTCGTGTGTACGACACTGCCCTTCCTCGTGGGTACGACAAAGCCTTTCCTCAAGGTAACGCCACTGACCTTCCTCGTGGGTATGCCACTGCCATTCCTCGTGGGTACGACACTGCCCTTCCTCGTGGGTACGCCACTGCCCTTCCTCGTGGGTACGCCACTGCCCTTCCTCGTGGGTACGTAACTGCCCTTCCTCGTGGGTACGCCACTGCCCTTCCTCGTGGGTACGACACTGCCCTTCCTCGTGGGTACGCCACTGCCCTTCCTCGTGGGTACGACACTGCTTTTTCTCGTGGGAACGCCACTGCCCTTCCTCGTGTGTACGACACTGCCCTTCCTCGTGGGTACGACAAAGCCTTTCCTTAAGACAACGCCACTGACCTTCCTCGTGGGTATGCCACTGCCATTCTTCGTTGGTACGACACTGCTTTTTCTCGTGGGTACGACACTGCCCTTCCTCGTGGGTACGCCACTGCCCTTCCTCGTGTGTACGACACTGCCCTTCCTCGTGGGTACGACAAAGCCTTTCCTTAAGACAACGCCACTGACATTCCTCGTGGGTATGCCACTGCCCTTCCTCGTGGGTACGACACTGCCCTTCCTCGTGGGTACGCCACTGCCCTTCCTCGTGTGTACGACACTGCCTTTCCTCGTGGGTACGACAAAGCCTTTCCTTAAGACAACGCCACTGACATTCCTCTTGGGTATGCCACTGCCATTCCACGTGGGTACGACACTGCCCTTCCTCGTGGGTACGCCACTGCCCTTCCTCGTGGGTACGCCACTGCCCTTCCTCGTGTGTACGACACTGCCCTTCCTCGTGGGTACGACAAAGCCTTTCCTTAAGACAACGCCACTGACCTTCCTCGTGGGTACGCCACTGCCCTTCCTCGTGGGTACGACATTGCCCTTCCTCGTGGGTACGACACTGCCCTTCCTCGTGGGTACGACACTGCACTTCGTCGTGGGTACGACAAAGCCTTTCCTTAAGACAACGCCACTGACCTTCCTCGTGGGTACGCCACTGCTTTTTCTCGTGGGTACGCCACTGCCCTTCCTCGTGGGTACGACACTGCCCTTCGTCGTAAGTAAGACAAAGCCTTTCCTTAAGACAACGCCACTGACCTTCCTCGTGGGTACGCCACTGCCCTTCCTCGTGGGTACGCCACTGCCCTTCCTCGTGTGTACGACACTGCCCTTCCTCGTGGGTACGACAAAGCCTTTCCTTAAGACAACGCCACTGCCCTTCCTCGTGGGTACGCCACTGCATTTCCTCGTGGGTACGCCACTGCACTTCCTCGTTGGTACGACACTGCCCTTCCTCGTGGGTACGATACTGCTTTTTCTCGTGGGTACGCCTCTGCCCTTCCTCGTGGGTACGACACTGCTTTTTCTCGTGAGTACGCTACTGCCCTTTCTCGTGGGTACGACACTGCTTTTTCTCGTGGGTACGCCACTGCCCTTCCTCGTGTGTACGACACTGCTTTTTCTCGTGGGTACGCCACTGCCCTTTCTCGTGGGTACGAAACTGCTTTTTCTCGTGGGTACGCCACTGCCCTTCCTCGTGGGTACGACACTGCTTTTTCTCGTGGGTACGACACTGCCCTTCCTCGTGGGTACGCCACTGCCCTTCCTCGTGTGTACGACACTGCCCTTCCTCGTGGGTACGACAAAGCCTTTCCTCAAGGTAACGCCACTGACCTTCCTCGTGGGTATGCCACTGCCATTCCTCGTGGGTACGACACTGCCCTTCCTCGTGGGTACGCCACTGCCCTTCCTCGTGGGTACGCCACTGCCCTTCCTCGTGGGTACGCCACTGCCCTTCCTCGTGGGTACGCCACTGCCCTTCCTCGTGGGTACGACACTGCCCTTCCTCGTGGGTACGCCACTGCCCTTCCTCGTGGGTACGACACTGCTTTTTCTCGTGGGAACGCCACTGCCCTTCCTCGTGTGTACGACACTGCCCTTCCTCGTGGGTACGACAAAGCCTTTCCTTAAGACAACGCCACTGACCTTCCTCGTGGGTATGCCACTGCCATTCCTCGTTGGTACGACACTGCTTTTTCTCGTGGGTACGACACTGCCCTTCCTCGTGGGTACGCCACTGCCCTTCCTCGTGTGTACGACACTGCCCTTCCTCGTGGGTACGACAAAGCCTTTCCTTAAGACAACGCCACTGCCCTTCCTCGTGGGTACGCCACTGCCCTTCCTCAAGGTTACGACAAAGCCTTTCCTTAAGACAACGCCACTGCCCTTCCTCGTGGGTACGATAAAGCCTTTCTTTAAGACAACGCCACTGCCCTTCCTCGTGGGTACGACACTGCCCTTCCTCGTATGTACGACAATGCCTTTCCTTAAGACAACGCCACTGCCCTTTCTCGTGGGTACGCCACTGCCCTTCCTCGCGGGTACGAGACTGCTTTTTCTCGTGGGTACGACACTGCCCTTCCTCGTGGGTACGCCACTGCCCTTCCTCGTGTGTACGACACTGCCCTTCCTCGTGGGTACGACAAAGCCTTTCCTTAAGATAACGCCACTTCCCTTCCTTGTGGGTACGCCACTGCCCTTCCTCGTGGGTACGACACTGCTTTTTCTCGTGGGTACGCCACTGCCCTTCCTCGTGGGTACGACACTGCCCTTCCTCGTGGGTACGACACTGCTTTTTCTCGTGGGTACGCCACTGCCCTTCCTCGTGGGTACGACACTGCACATCGTCGTGGGTACGACAAAGCCTTTCCTTAAGACAACGCTACTGACCTTCCTCGTGGGTACGCCACTGCTTTTTCTCGTGGGTACGCCACTGCTTTTTCTCGTGGGTACGCCACTGCCCTTCCTCGTGGGTACGCCACTGCGCTTCCTCGTGGGTACGACACTGCCCTTCGTCGTGGGTACGACAAAGCCTTTCCTTAAGACAACGCTACTGACCTTCCTCGTGGGTACGCCACTGCTTTTTCTCGTGGGTACGCCACTGCTTTTTCTCGTGGGTACGCCACTGCCCTTCCTCGTGGGTACGACACTGCCCTTCCTCGTGGGTACGACACTGCTTTTTCTCGTGGGTACGCCACTGCCCTTCCTCGTGGGTACGACACTGCACTTCGTCGTGGGTACGACAAAGCCTTTCCTTAAGACAACGCTACTGACCTTCCTCGTGGGTACGCCACTGCTTTTTCTCGTGGGTACGCCACTGCTTTTTCTCGTGGGTACGCCACTGCCCTTCCTCGTGGGTACGCCACTGCGCTTCCTCGTGGGTACGACACTGCCCTTCCTCGTGGGTACGACAAAGCCTTTCCTTAAGACAACGCCACTGCCCTTCCTCGTGGGTACGACACTGCCCTTCCTCGTGGGTACGCCACTGCGCTTCCTCGTGGGTACGACACTGCCCTTCCTCGTGGGTACGACACTGCCCTTCCTCGTGGGTACGCCACTGCCCTTCCTCGTGGGTACGCCACTGCCCTTCCTCGTGGGTACGACACTGCACTTCGTCGTGGGTACGACAAAGCCTTTCCTTAAGACAACGCCACTGCCCTTCCTCGTGGGTACGACACTGCCCTTCCTCGTGGGTACGACACTGCCCTTCCTCGTGGGTACGCCACTGCCCTTCCTCGTGGGTACGCCACTGCCCTTCCTCGTGGGTACGACACTGCACTTCGTCGTGGGTACGACAAAGCCTTTCCTTAAGACAACGCCACTGCCCTTCCTCGTGGGTACGACACTGCCCTTCCTCGTGGGTACGCCACTGCCCTTCCTCGTGGGTACGCCACTGCCCTTCCTCGTGGGTACGACACTGCACTTCGTCGTGGGTACGACAAAGCCTTTCCTTAAGACAACGCCACTGCGCTTCCTCGTGGGTACGACACTGCCCTTCCTCGTGGGTACGACACTGCCCTTCCTCGTGGGTACGCCACTGCCCTTCCTCGTGGGTACGCCACTGCCCTTCCTCGTGGGTACGACACTGCACTTCGTCGTGGGTACGACAAAGCCTTTCCTTAAGACAACGCCACTGCCCTTCCTCGTGGGTACGACACTGCCCTTCCTCGTGGGTACGCCACTGCCCTTCCTCGTGGGTACGCCACTGCCCTTCCTCGTGGGTACGACACTGCACTTCGTCGTGGGTACGACAAAGCCTTTCCTTAAGACAACGCCACTGCGCTTCCTCGTGGGTACGACACTGCCCTTCCTCGTGGGTACGACAAAGCCTTTCCTTAAGACAACGCCACTGCCCTTCCTCGTGGGTACGACACTGCCCTTCCTCGTGGGTACGTCACTGCCCTTCCTCGTGGGTACGCCACTGCGCTTCCTCGTGGGTACGACACTGCCCTTCGTCGTGGGTACGACAAAGCCTTTCCTTAAGACAACGCCACTGACCTTCCTCGTGGGTACGCCACTGCCCTTCCTCGTGGGTACGCCACTGCCCTTTCTCGTGTGTACGACACTGCCCTTCCTCGTGGGTACGTCAAAGCCTTTCCTTAAGACAAAGCCACTGACCTTCCTCGTGGGTACGCCACTGCCCTTCCTCGTGGGTACGACACTGCTTTTTCTCGTAGGTACGCCACTGCACTTCCTCGTGGTTACGACACTGCTTTTTCTCGTGGGTACGCCACTGCCCTTCCTCGTGGGTACGACACTGCTTTTTCTCGTGGGTACGCCACTGCCCTTCCTCGTGGGTACGACACTGCTTTTTCTCGTGGGTACGCCACTGCCCTTTCTCGTGGGTACGACACTGCTTTTTCTCGTGGGTACGCCACTGCCCTTCCTCGTGTGTACGACACTGCTTTTTCTCGTGGGTACGCCACTGCTCTTTCTCGTGGGTACGACACAGCTTTTTATCGTGGGTACGCCACTGCCCTTCCTCGTGGGTACGACACTGCTTTTTCTCGTGGGTACGCCACTGCCCTTCCTCGTGGGTACGACACTGCCCTTCCTCGTGGGTACGCCACTGCCCTTCCTCGTTAGTACGACACTGCCCTTCCTCGTGGGTACGACAAAGCCTTTCCTTAAGACAACGCCACTGACCTTCCTCGTGGGTACGCCACTGCCCTTCTTCGTGGGTACGACAAAGCCTTTCCTTAAGACAACGCCACTGCACTTCCTCGTGGGTACGCCATTGCCCTTGCTCGTGGGTACGACACTGCCCTTCCTCGTGGGTACGACACTGCCCTTCCTCGTGGGTACGCCACTGCGCTTCCTCGTGGGTACGACACTGCCCTTCGTCGTGGGTACGACAAAGCCTTTCCTTAAGACAACGCCACTGACCTTCCTCGTGGGTACGCCACTGCCCTTCCTCGTGGGTACGCCACTGCCCTTTCTCGTGTGTACGACACTGCCCTTCCTCGTGGGTACGTCAAAGCCTTTCCTTAAGACAACGCCACTGACCTTCCTCGTGGGTACGCCACTGCCCTTCCTCGTGGGTACGACACTGCTTTTTCTCGTAGGTACGCCACTGCACTTCCTCGTGGGTACTACACTGCTTTTTCTCGTGGGTACGCCACTGCCCTTCCTCGTGGGTACGACACTGCTTTTTCTCGTGGGTACGCCACTGCCCTTCCTCGTGGGTACGCCACTGCTCTTTCTCGTGGGTACGACACTGCTTTTTCTCGTGGGTACGCCACTGCCCTTCCTCGTGGGTACGACACTGCCCTTCCTCGTGGGTACGACACTGCTTCTTCTCGTGGGTACGCCACTGCCCTTCCTCGTGGGTACGACACTGCCCTTCCTCGTGGGTACGACAAAGCCTTTCATTAAGACAACGCCACTGCCCTTCCTCGTGGGTACGACACTGCCCTTCCTCGTGGGTACGACAAAGCCTTTCCTTAAGACAACGCCACTGCCCTTCCTCGTGGGTACGATAAAGCCTTTCCTTAAGACAACGCCACTGCCCTTCCTCGTGGGTACGACACTGCCCTTCCTCGTGGGTACGACAAAGCCTTTCCTTAAAACAACGCCACTGCCCTTCCTCGTGGGTACGCCACTGCCCTTCCTCGTGGGTACGACAATGCCCTTCCTCGTGGGTACGCCACTGCCGTTCCTCGTGGGTACGCCACTGCCCTTCCTCGTGGGTACGCCACTGCCCTTCCTCGTGGGTACGACACTGCCCTTCCTCGTGGGTACGCCACTGCGCTTCCTCGTGGGTACGACACTGCCCTTCGTCGTGGGTACGACAAAGCCTTTCCTTAAGACAACGCCACTGACCTTCCTCGTGGGTACGCCACTGCCCTTCCTCGTGGGTACGCCACTGCCCTTTCTCGTGTGTACGACACTGCCCTTCCTCGTGGGTACGTCAAAGCCTTTCCTTAAGACAACGCCACTGTCCTTCCTCGTGGGTACGCCACTGCCCTTCCTCGTGGGTACGACACTGCTTTTTCTCGTAGGTACGCCACTGCACTTCCTCGTGGGTACGACACTGCTTTTTCTCGTGGGTACGCCACTGCCCTTCCTCGTGGGTACGACACTGCTTTTTCTCGTGGGTACGCCACTGCCCTTCCTCGTGGGTACGCCACTGCTCTTTCTCGTGGGTACGACACTGCTTTTTCTCGTGGGTACGCCACTGCCCTTCCTCGTGGGTACGACACTGCCCTTCCTCGTGGGTACGACACTGCTTCTTCTCGTGGGTACGCCACTGCCCTTCCTCGTGGGTACGACACTGCCCTTCCTCGTGGGTACGACAAAGCCTTTCCTTAAGACAACGCCACTGCCCTTCCTCGTGGGTACGACACTGCCCTTCCTCGTGGGTACGACAAAGCCTTTCCTTAAGACAACGCCACTGCACTTCCTCGTGGGTACGACACTGCCCTTCCTCGTGGGTACAACAAATTCTTTCCTTAAGACAACGCCACTGCCCTTTCTCGTGGGTACGCCACTGCCCTTCCTCGTGGGTACGCCACTGCCCTTCCTCGCGGGTACGAGACTGCTTTTTCTCGTGGGTACGCCAATGCCCTTCCTCGTGAGTTCTACACTGCCCTTCGTCGTGGGTACGACAAAGCCTTTCCTTAAGACAACGCCACTGCCCTTCCTCGTGGGTACGACACTGTCCTTCCTCGTGGGTACGACAAAGCCTTTCCTTAAGACAACGCCACTGCACTTCCTCGTGGGTACGACAAAGCCTTTCCTTAAGACAACGCCACTGCCCTTCCTCGTGGGTACGCCACTGCCCTTCCTCAAGGTTACGACAAAGCCTTTCCTTAAGACAACGCCACTGCCCTTCCTCGTGGGTACGACACTGTCCTTCCTCGTGGGTACGACAAAGCCTTTCCTTAAGACAACGCCACTGCACTTCCTCGTGGGTACGACAAAGCCTTTCCTTAAGACAACGCCACTGCCCTTCCTCGTGGGTACGCCACTGCCCTTCCTCAAGGTTACGACAAAGCCTTTCCTTAAGACAACGCCACTGCCCTTCCTCGTGGGTACGATAAAGCCTTTCCTTAAGACAACGCCACTGCACTTCCTCGTGGGTACGACAAAGCCTTTCCTTAAGACAACGCCACTGCCCTTCCTCGTGGGTACGCCACTGCCCTTCCTCAAGGTTACGACAAAGCCTTTCCTTAAGACAACGTCACTGCCCTTCCTCGTGGGTACGATAAAGCCTTTCCTTAAGACAACGCCACTGCCCTTCCTCGTGGGTACGACACTGCCCTTCCTCGTGGGTACAACAAATTCTTTCCTTAAGACAACGCCACTGCCCTTTCTCGTGGGTACGCCACTGCCCTTCCTCGCGGGTACGAGACTGCTTTTTCTCGTGGGTACGCCACTGCCCTTCCTCGTGAGTACTACACTGCCCTTCGTCGTGGGTACGACAAAGCCTTTCCTTAAGACAACGCCACTGCCCTTCCTCGTGGGTACGACACTGCCCTTCATCGTGGGTACGACACTGCCCTTCCTCGTGGGTACGCCACTGCCCTTCCTCGTGGGTACGCCACTGCCCTTCATCGTGGGTACGACACTGCTTTTTCTCGTGGGTACGCCACTGCCCTTCCTCGTGGGTACGACACTGCCCTTCCTCGTGGGTACGACACTGCTTTTTCTCGTGGGTACGCCACTGCCCTTCCTCGTGGGTACGACACTGCACTTCGTCGTGGGTACGACAAAGCCTTTCCTTAAGACAACGCCACTGACCTTCCTCGTGGGTACGCCACTGCTTTTTCTCGTGGGTACGCCACTGCCCTTCCTCGTGGGTACGACACTGTCCTTCCTCGTGGGTACGACAAAGCCTTTCCTTAAGACAACGCCACTGCCCTTCCTCGTGGGTACGCCACTGCCCTTCCTCGTGGGTACGACACTGCCCTTCCTCGTGGGTACAACAAATTCTTTCCTTAAGACAACGCCACTGACCTTCCTCGTGGGTACGCCACTGCTTTTTCTCGTGGGTACGCCACTGCCCTTCCTCGTGGGTACGACAAAGCCTTTCCTTAAGACAACGTCACTGCCCTTCCTCGTGGGTACGATAAAGCCTTTCCTTAAGACAACGCCACTGCCCTTCCTCGTGGGTACGACACTGCCCTTCCTCGTGGGTACAACAAATTCTTTCCTTAAGACAACGCCACTGCCCTTTCTCGTGGGTACGCCACTGCCCTTCCTTGTGGGTACGCCACTGCCCTTCCTCGCGGGTACGAGACTGCTTTTTCTCGTGGGTACGCCAATGCCCTTCCTCGTGAGTACTACACTGCCCTTCGTCGTGGGTACGACAAAGCCTTTCCTTAAGACAACGCCACTGCCCTTCATCGTGGGTACGACACTGCTTTTTCTCGTGGGTACGCCACTGCCCTTCCTCGTGGGTACGACACTGCCCTTCCTCGTGGGTACGACACTGCTTTTTCTCGTGGGTACGCCACTGCCCTTTCTCGTGGGTACGACACTGCTTTTTCTCGTGGGTACGCCACTGCCCTTCCTCGTGTGTACGACACTGCTTTTTCTCGTGGGTACGCCACTGCCCTTTCTCGTGGGTACGAAACTGCTTTTTCTCGTGGGTACGCCACTGCCCTTCCTCGTGGGTACGACACTGCTTTTTCTCGTGGGTACGACACTGCCCTTCCTCGTGGGTACGCCACTGCCCTTCCTCGTGTGTACGACACTGCCCTTCCTCGTGGGTACGACAAAGGCTTTCCTCAAGGTAACGCCACTGACCTTCCTCGTGGGTATGCCACTGCCCTTCCTCGTGGGTACGACACTGCACTTCGTCGTGGGTACGACAAAGCCTTTCCTTAAGACAACGCCACTGACCTTCCTCGTGGGTACGCCACTGCTTTTTCTCGTGGGTACGCCACTGCCCTTCCTCGTGGGTACGACACTGCCCTTCGTCGTAAGTAAGACAAAGCCTTTCCTTAAGACAACGCCACTGACCTTCCTCGTGGGTACGCCACTGCCCTTCCTCGTGGGTACGCCACTGCCCTTCCTCGTGTGTACGACACTGCCCTTCCTCGTGGGTACGACAAAGCCTTTCCTTAAGACAACGCCACTGCCCTTCCTCGTGGGTACGCCACTGCATTTCCTCGTGGGTACGCCACTGCACTTCCTCGTTGGTACGACACTGCCCTTCCTCGTGGGTACGATACTGCTTTTTCTCGTGGGTACGCCTCTGCCCTTCCTCGTGGGTACGACACTGCTTTTTCTCGTGGGTACGCCACTGCCCTTTCTCGTGGGTACGACACTGCTTTTTCTCGTGGGTACGCCACTGCCCTTCCTCGTGTGTACGACACTGCTTTTTCTCGTGGGTACGACACTGCCCTTTCTCGTGGGTACGAAACTGCTTTTTCTCGTGGGTACGCCACTGCCCTTCCTCGTGGGTACGACACTGCTTTTTCTCGTGGGTACGACACTGCCCTTCCTCGTGGGTACGCCACTGCCCTTCCTCGTGTGTACGACACTGCCCTTCCTCGTGGGTACGACAAAGCCTTTCCTCAAGGTAACGCCACTGACCTTCCTCGTGGGTATGCCACTGCCATTCCTCGTGGGTACGACACTGCCCTTCCTCGTGGGTACGCCACTGCCCTTCCTCGTGGGTACGCCACTGCCCTTCCTCGTGGGTACGCCACTGCCCTTCCTCGTGGGTACGCCACTGCCCTTCCTCGTGGGTACGACACTGCCCTTCCTCGTGGGTACGCCACTGCCCTTCCTCGTGGGTACGACACTGCTTTTTCTCGTGGGAACGCCACTGCCCTTCCTCGTGTGTACGACACTGCCCTTCTCTGTGGGTACGACAAAGCCTTTCCTTAAGACAACGCCACTGACCTTCCTCGTGGGTATGCCACTGCCATTCCTCGTTGGTACGACACTGCTTTTTCTCGTGGGTACGACACTGCCCTTCCTCGTGGGTACGCCACTGCCCTTCCTCGTGTGTACGACACTGCCCTTCCTCGTGGGTACGACAAAGCCTTTCCTTAAGACAACGCCACTGACATTCCTCGTGGGTATGCCACTGCCCTTCCTCGTGGGTACGACACTGCCCTTCCTCGTGGGTACGCCACTGCCCTTCCTCGTGTGTACGACACTGCCTTTCCTCGTGGGTACGACAAAGCCTTTCCTTAAGACAACGCCACTGACATTCCTCTTGGGTATGCCACTGCCATTCCACGTGGGTACGACACTGCCCTTCCTCGTGGGTACGCCATTGCCCTTCCTCGTGGGTACGCCACTGCCCTTCCTCGTGTGTACGACACTGCCCTTCCTCGTGGGTACGACAAAGCCTTTCCTTAAGACAACGCCACTGACCTTCCTCGTGGGTACGCCACTGCCCTTCCTCGTGGGTACGACATTGCCCTTCCTCGTGGGTACGACACTGCCCTTCCTCGTGGGTACGACACTGCACTTCGTCGTGGGTACGACAAAGCCTTTCCTTAAGACAACGCCACTGACCTTCCTCGTGGGTACGCCACTGCTTTTTCTCGTGGGTACGCCACTGCCCTTCCTCGTGGGTACGACACTGCCCTTCGTCGTAAGTAAGACAAAGCCTTTCCTTAAGACAACGCCACTGACCTTCCTCGTGGGTACGCCACTGCCCTTCCTCGTGGGTACGCCACTGCCCTTCCTCGTGTGTACGACACTGCCCTTCCTCGTGGGTACGACAAAGCCTTTCCTTAAGACAACGCCACTGCCCTTCCTCGTGGGTACGACACTGCCCTTCCTCGTGGGTACGCCACTGCCCTTCCTCGTGGGTACGCCACTGCCCTTCCTCGTGGGTACGACACTGCACTTCGTCGTGGGTACGACAAAGCCTTTCCTTAAGACAACGCCACTGCCCTTCCTCGTGGGTACGACACTGCCCTTCCTCGTGGGTACGCCACTGCCCTTCCTCGTGGGTACGACAAAGCCTTTCCTTAAGACAACGCCACTGCGCTTCCTCGTGGGTACGACACTGCCCTTCCTCGTGGGTACGACACTGCCCTTCCTCGTGGGTACGCCACTGCCCTTCCTCGTGGGTACGCCACTGCCCTTCCTCGTGGGTACGACACTGCACTTCGTCGTGGGTACGACAAAGCCTTTCCTTAAGACAACGCCACTGCCCTTCCTCGTGGGTACGACACTGCCCTTCTTCGTGGGTACGCCACTGCCCTTCCTCGTGGGTACGCCACTGCCCTTCCTCGTGGGTACGACACTGCACTTCGTCGTGGGTACGACAAAGCCTTTCCTTAAGACAACGCCACTGCGCTTCCTCGTGGGTACGACACTGCCCTTCCTCGTGGGTACGACAAAGCCTTTCCTTAAGACAACGCCACTGCCCTTCCTCGTGGGTACGACACTGCTCTTCCTCGTGGGTACGCCACTGCCCTTCCTCGTGGGTACGCCACTGCGCTTCCTCGTGGGTACGACACTGCCCTTTGTCGTGGGTACGACAAAGCCTTTCCTTAAGAAAACGCCACTGACCTTCCTCGTGGGTACGCCACTGCCCTTCCTCGTGGGTACGCCACTGCCCTTTCTCGTGTGTACGACACTGCCCTTCCTCGTGGGTACGTCAAAGCCTTTCCTTAAGACAACGCCACTGACCTTCCTCGTGGGTACGCCACTGCCCTTCCTCGTGGGTACGACACTGCTTTTTCTCGTAGGTACGCCACTGCACTTCCTCGTGGGTACGACACTGCTTTTTCTCGTGGGTACGCCACTGCCCTTCCTCGTGGGTACGACACTGCTTTTTCTCGTGGGTACGCCACTGCCCTTCCTCGTGGGTACGACACTGCTTTTTCTCGTGGGTACGCCACTGCCCTTTCTCGTGGGTACGACACTGCTTTTTCTCGTGGGTACGCCACTGCCCTTCCTCGTGTGTACGACACTGCTTTTTCTCGTGGGTACGCCACTGCTCTTTCTCGTGGGTACGACACAGCTTTTTATCGTGGGTACGCCACTGCCCTTCCTCGTGGGTACGACACTGCTTTTTCTCGTGGGTACGCCACTGCCCTTCCTCGTGGGTACGACACTGCCCTTCCTCGTGGGTACGCCACTGCCCTTCCTCGTTAGTACGACACTGCCCTTCCTCGTGGGTACGACAAAGCCTTTCCTTAAGACAACGCCACTGACCTTCCTCGTGGGTACGCCACTGCCCTTCTTCGTGGGTACGACAAAGCCTTTCCTTAAGACAACGCCACTGCACTTCCTCGTGGGTACGCCATTGCCCTTGCTCGTGGGTACGACACTGCCCTTCCTCGTGGGTACGACACTGCCCTTCCTCGTGGGTACGCCACTGCGCTTCCTCGTGGGTACGACACTGCCCTTCGTCGTGGGTACGACAAAGCCTTTCCTTAAGACAACGCCACTGACCTTCCTCGTGGGTACGCCACTGCCCTTCCTCGTGGGTACGCCACTGCCCTTTCTCGTGTGTACGACACTGCCCTTCCTCGTGGGTACGTCAAAGCCTTTCCTTAAGACAACGCCACTGACCTTCCTCGTGGGTACGCCACTGCCCTTCCTCGTGGGTACGACACTGCTTTTTCTCGTAGGTACGCCACTGCACTTCCTCGTGGGTACGACACTGCTTTTTCTCGTGGGTACGCCACTGCCCTTCCTCGTGGGTACGACACTGCTTTTTCTCGTGGGTACGCCACTGCCCTTCCTCGTGGGTACGCCACTGCTCTTTCTCGTGGGTACGACACTGCTTTTTCTCGTGGGTACGCCACTGCCCTTCCTCGTGGGTACGACACTGCCCTTCCTCGTGGGTACGACACTGCTTCTTCTCGTGGGTACGCCACTGCCCTTCCTCGTGGGTACGACACTGCCCTTCCTCGTGGGTACGACAAAGCCTTTCATTAAGACAACGCCACTGCCCTTCCTCGTGGGTACGACACTGCCCTTCCTCGTGGGTACGACAAAGCCTTTCCTTAAGACAACGCCACTGCCCTTCCTCGTGGGTACGATAAAGCCTTTCCTTAAGACAACGCCACTGCCCTTCCTCGTGGGTACGACACTGCCCTTCCTCGTGGGTACGACAAAGCCTTTCCTTAAAACAACGCCACTGCCCTTCCTCGTGGGTACGCCACTGCCCTTCCTCGTGGGTACGACACTGCCCTTCCTCGTGGGTACGCCACTGCCCTTCCTCGTGGGTACGCCACTGCCCTTCCTCGTGGGTACGCCACTGCCCTTCCTCGTGGGTACGACACTGCCCTTCCTCGTGGGTACGCCACTGCGCTTCCTCGTGGGTACGACACTGCCCTTCGTCGTGGGTACGACAAAGCCTTTCCTTAAGACAACGCCACTGACCTTCCTCGTGGGTACGCCACTGCCCTTCCTCGTGGGTACGCCACTGCCCTTTCTCGTGTGTACGACACTGCCCTTCCTCGTGGGTACGTCAAAGCCTTTCCTTAAGACAACGCCACTGACCTTCCTCGTGGGTACGCCACTGCCCTTCCTCGTGGGTACGACACTGCTTTTTCTCGTAGGTACGCCACTGCACTTCCTCGTGGGTACGACACTGCTTTTTCTCGTGGGTACGCCACTGCCCTTCCTCGTGGGTACGACACTGCTTTTTCTCGTGGGTACGCCACTGCCCTTCCTCGTGGGTACGCCACTGCTCTTTCTCGTGGGTACGACACTGCTTTTTCTCGTGGGTACGCCACTGCCCTTCCTCGTGGGTACGACACTGCCCTTCCTCGTGGGTACGACACTGCTTCTTCTCGTGGGTACGCCACTGCCCTTCCTCGTGGGTACGACACTGCCCTTCCTCGTGGGTACGACAAAGCCTTTCCTTAAGACAACGCCACTGCCCTTCCTCGTGGGTACGACACTGCCCTTCCTCGTGGGTACGACAAAGCCTTTCCTTAAGACAACGCCACTGCCCTTCCTCGTGGGTACGATAAAGCCTTTCCTTAAGACAACGCCACTGCCCTTCCTCGTGGGTACGACACTGCCCTTCCTCGTGGGTACGACAAAGCCTTTCCTTAAAACAACGCCACTGCCCTTCCTCGTGGGTACGCCACTGCCCTTCCTCGTGGGTACGACACTGCCCTTCCTCGTGGGTACGCCACTGCCCTTCCTCGTGGGTACGCCACTGCCCTTCCTCGTGGGTACGCCACTGCCCTTCCTCGTGGGTACGCCACTGCCCTTCCTCGTGGGTACGCCACTGCCCTTCCTCGTGGGTACGCCACTGCCCTTCCTCGTGGGTACGACACTGCCCTTCCTCGTGGGTACGCCACTGCCCTTCCTCGTGGGTACGCCACTGCACTTCCTCGTGGGTACGACACTGCTTTTTCTCGTGGGTACGCCACTGCCCTTCCTCGTGGGTACGACAGTGCACTTCGTCGTGGGTACGACAAAGCCTTTCCTTAAGACAACGCTACTGACCTTCCTCGTGGGTACGCCACTGCTTTTTCTCGTGGGTACGCCACTGCTTTTTCTCGTGGGTACGCCACTGCCCTTCCTCGTGGGTACGCCACTGCGCTTCCTCGTGGGTACGACACTGCCCTTCGTCGTGGGTACGACAAAGCCTTTCCTTAAGACAACGCCACTGACCTTCCTCGTGGGTACGCCACTGCCCTTCCTCGTGGGTACGCCACTGCCCTTTCTCGTGTGTACGACACTGCCCTTCCTCGTGGGTACGTCAAAGCCTTTCCTTAAGACAACGCCACTGACCTTCCTCGTGGGTACGCCACTGGCCTTCCTCGTGGGTACGACACTGCTTTTTCTCGTAGGTACGCCACTGCACTTCCTCGTGGGTACGACACTGCTTTTTCTCGTGGGTACGCCACTGCCCTTCCTCGTGGGTACGACACTGCTTTTTCTCGTGGGTACGCCACTGCCCTTCCTCGTGGGTACGACACTGCTTTTTCTCGTGGGTACGCCACTGCCCTTTCTCGTGGGTACGACACTGCTTTTTCTCGTGGGTACGCCACTGCCCTTCCTCGTGTGTACGACACTGCTTTTTCTCGTGGGTACGCCACTGCTCTTTCTCGTGGGTACGACACAGCTTTTTATCGTGGGTACGCCACTGCCCTTCCTCGTGGGTACGACACTGCTTTTTCTCGTGGGTACGCCACTGCACTTCCTCGTGGGTACGACACTGCCCTTTCTCGTGGGTACGCCACTGCCCTTCCTCGTTAGTACGACACTGCCCTTCCTCGTGGGTACGACAAAGCCTTTCCTTAAGACAACGCCACTGACCTTCCTCGTGGGTACGCCACTGCCCTTCTTCGTGGGTACGACAAAGCCTTTCCTTAAGACAACGCCACTGCACTTCCTCGTGTGTACGCCATTGCCCTTCCTCGCGGGTACGACACTGCCCTTCCTCGTGGGTACGACACTGCTTTTTCTCGTGGGTACGCCACTGCCCTTCCTCGTGGGTACGACACTGCCCTTCCTCGTGGGTACGACACCGCTTCTTCTCGTGGGTACGCCACTGCCCTTCCTCGTGGGTACGACACTGCCCTTCCTCGTGGGTACGACAAAGCCTTTCCTTAAGACAACGCCACTGCCCTTCCTCGTGGGTACGATAAAGCCTTTCCTTAAGACAACGCCACTGCCCTTCCTCGTGGGTACGACACTGCCCTTCCTCGTGGGTACGACAAAGCCTTTTCTTAAAACAACGCCACTGCCCTTCCTCGTGGGTACGCCACTGCCCTTCCTCGTGGGTACGACACTGCCCTTCCTCGTGGGTACGCCACTGCCCTTCCTCGTGGGTACGCCACTGCCCTTCCTCGTGGGTACGCCACTGCCCTTCCTCGTGGGTACGCCACTGCCCTTCCTCGTGGGTACGCCACTGCCCTTCCTCGTGGGTACGCCACTGCCCTTCCTCGTGGGTACGCCACTGCCCTTTCTCGTGGGTACGCCACTGCCCTTCCTCGTGGGTACGACACTGCTTTTTCTCGTGGGTACGCCACTGCCCTTCCTCGTGGGTACGACACTGCCCTTCCTCGTGGGTACAACACTGCTTTTTCTCGTGGGTACGCCACTGCCCTTCCTCGTGGGTACGACACTGCACTTCGTCGTGGGTACGACAAAGCCTTTCCTTAAGACAACGCTACTGACCTTCCTCGTGGGTACGCCACTGCTTTTTCTCGTGGGTACGCCACTGCTTTTTCTCGTGGGTACGCCACTGCCCTTCCTCGTGGGTACGCCACTGCGCTTCCTCGTGGGTACGACACTGCCCTTCGTCGTGGGTACGACAAAGCCTTTCCTTAAGACAACGCCACTGCACTTCCTCGTGGGTACGACACTGCTTTTTCTCGTGGGTACGCCACTGCCCTTCCTCGTGGGTACGACGTGGGTACGACACTGCTTTTTCTCGTGGGTACGCCACTGCCCTTCCTCGTGGGTACGACACTGCTTTTTCTCGTGGGTACGCCACTGCCCTTCCTCGTGGGTACGACACTGCTTTTTCTCGTGGGTACGCCACTGCCCTTTCTCGTGGGTACGACACTGCTTTTTCTCGTGGGTACGCCACTGCCCTTCCTCGTGTGTACGACACTGCTTTTTCTCGTGGGTACGCCACTGCTCTTTCTCGTGGGTACGCCACTGCCCTTCCCTGTGGGTACGACACTGCACTTCGTCGTGGGTACGACAAAGCCTTTCCTTAAGACAACGCTACTGACCTTCCTCGTGGGTACGCCACTGCTTTTTCTCGTGGGTACGCCACTGCTTTTTCTCGTGGGTACGCCACTGCCCTTCCTCGTGGGTACGCCACTGCGCTTCCTCGTGGGTACGACACTGCCCTTCGTCGTGGGTACGACACTGCTTTTTCTCGTGGGTACGCCACTGCCCTTCCTCGTGGGTACGACACTGCTTTTTCTCGTGGGTACGCCACTGCCCTTCCTCGTGGGTACGACACTGCTTTTTCTCGTGGGTACGACACTGCCCTTCCTCGTGGGTACGCCACTGCCCTTCCTCGTGTGTACGACACTGCCCTTCCTCGTGGGTACGACAAAGCCTTTCCTCAAGGTAACGCCACTGACCTTCCTCGTGGGTATGCCACTGCCATTCCTCGTGGGTACGACACTGCCCTTCCTCGTGGGTACGCCACTGCCCTTCCTCGTGGGTACGCCACTGCCCTTCCTCGTGGGTACGCCACTGCCCTTCCTCGTGGGTACGCCACTGCCCTTCCTCGTGGGTACGACACTGCCCTTCCTCGTGGGTACGCCACTGCCCTTCCTCGTGGGTACGACACTGCTTTTTCTCGTGGGAACGCCACTGCCCTTCCTCGTGTGTACGACACTGCCCTTCTCTGTGGGTACGACAAAGCCTTTCCTTAAGACAACGCCACTGACCTTCCTCGTGGGTATGCCACTGCCATTCCTCGTTGGTACGACACTGCTTTTTCTCGTGGGTACGACACTGCCCTTCCTCGTGGGTACGCCACTGCCCTTCCTCGTGTGTACGACACTGCCCTTCCTCGTGGGTACGACAAAGCCTTTCCTTAAGACAACGCCACTGACATTCCTCGTGGGTATGCCACTGCCCTTCCTCGTGGGTACGACACTGCCCTTCCTCGTGGGTACGCCACTGCCCTTCCTCGTGTGTACGACACTGCCTTTCCTCGTGGGTACGACAAAGCCTTTCCTTAAGACAACGCCACTGACATTCCTCTTGGGTATGCCACTGCCATTCCACGTGGGTACGACACTGCCCTTCCTCGTGGGTACGCCATTGCCCTTCCTCGTGGGTACGCCACTGCCCTTCCTCGTGTGTACGACACTGCCCTTCCTCGTGGGTACGACAAAGCCTTTCCTTAAGACAACGCCACTGACCTTCCTCGTGGGTACGCCACTGCCCTTCCTCGTGGGTACGACATTGCCCTTCCTCGTGGGTACGACACTGCCCTTCCTCGTGGGTACGACACTGCACTTCGTCGTGGGTACGACAAAGCCTTTCCTTAAGACAACGCCACTGACCTTCCTCGTGGGTACGCCACTGCTTTTTCTCGTGGGTACGCCACTGCCCTTCCTCGTGGGTACGCCACTGCCCTTCCTCGTGTGTACGACACTGCCCTTCCTCGTGGGTACGACAAAGCCTTTCCTTAAGACAACGCCACTGCCCTTCCTCGTGGGTACGACACTGCCCTTCCTCGTGGGTACGCCACTGCCCTTCCTCGTGGGTACGCCACTGCCCTTCCTCGTGGGTACGACACTGCACTTCGTCGTGGGTACGACAAAGCCTTTCCTTAAGACAACGCCACTGCCCTTCCTCGTGGGTACGACACTGCCCTTCCTCGTGGGTACGCCACTGCCCTTCCTCGTGGGTACGACAAAGCCTTTCCTTAAGACAACGCCACTGCGCTTCCTCGTGGGTACGACACTGCCCTTCCTCGTGGGTACGACACTGCCCTTCCTCGTGGGTACGCCACTGCCCTTCCTCGTGGGTACGCCACTGCCCTTCCTCGTGGGTACGACACTGCACTTCGTCGTGGGTACGACAAAGCCTTTCCTTAAGACAACGCCACTGCCCTTCCTCGTGGGTACGACACTGCCCTTCTTCGTGGGTACGCCACTGCCCTTCCTCGTGGGTACGCCACTGCCCTTCCTCGTGGGTACGACACTGCACTTCGTCGTGGGTACGACAAAGCCTTTCCTTAAGACAACGCCACTGCGCTTCCTCGTGGGTACGACACTGCCCTTCCTCGTGGGTACGACAAAGCCTTTCCTTAAGACAACGCCACTGCCCTTCCTCGTGGGTACGACACTGCTCTTCCTCGTGGGTACGCCACTGCCCTTCCTCGTGGGTACGCCACTGCGCTTCCTCGTGGGTACGACACTGCCCTTTGTCGTGGGTACGACAAAGCCTTTCCTTAAGAAAACGCCACTGACCTTCCTCGTGGGTACGCCACTGCCCTTCCTCGTGGGTACGCCACTGCCCTTTCTCGTGTGTACGACACTGCCCTTCCTCGTGGGTACGTCAAAGCCTTTCCTTAAGACAACGCCACTGACCTTCCTCGTGGGTACGCCACTGCCCTTCCTCGTGGGTACGACACTGCTTTTTCTCGTAGGTACGCCACTGCACTTCCTCGTGGGTACGACACTGCTTTTTCTCGTGGGTACGCCACTGCCCTTCCTCGTGGGTACGACACTGCTTTTTCTCGTGGGTACGCCACTGCCCTTCCTCGTGGGTACGACACTGCTTTTTCTCGTGGGTACGCCACTGCCCTTTCTCGTGGGTACGACACTGCTTTTTCTCGTGGGTACGCCACTGCCCTTCCTCGTGTGTACGACACTGCTTTTTCTCGTGGGTACGCCACTGCTCTTTCTCGTGGGTACGACACAGCTTTTTATCGTGGGTACGCCACTGCCCTTCCTCGTGGGTACGACACTGCTTTTTCTCGTGGGTACGCCACTGCCCTTCCTCGTGGGTACGACACTGCCCTTCCTCGTGGGTACGCCACTGCCCTTCCTCGTTAGTACGACACTGCCCTTCCTCGTGGGTACGACAAAGCCTTTCCTTAAGACAACGCCACTGACCTTCCTCGTGGGTACGCCACTGCCCTTCTTCGTGGGTACGACAAAGCCTTTCCTTAAGACAACGCCACTGCACTTCCTCGTGGGTACGCCATTGCCCTTGCTCGTGGGTACGACACTGCCCTTCCTCGTGGGTACGACACTGCCCTTCCTCGTGGGTACGCCACTGCGCTTCCTCGTGGGTACGACACTGCCCTTCGTCGTGGGTACGACAAAGCCTTTCCTTAAGACAACGCCACTGACCTTCCTCGTGGGTACGCCACTGCCCTTCCTCGTGGGTACGCCACTGCCCTTTCTCGTGTGTACGACACTGCCCTTCCTCGTGGGTACGTCAAAGCCTTTCCTTAAGACAACGCCACTGACCTTCCTCGTGGGTACGCCACTGCCCTTCCTCGTGGGTACGACACTGCTTTTTCTCGTAGGTACGCCACTGCACTTCCTCGTGGGTACGACACTGCTTTTTCTCGTGGGTACGCCACTGCCCTTCCTCGTGGGTACGACACTGCTTTTTCTCGTGGGTACGCCACTGCCCTTCCTCGTGGGTACGCCACTGCTCTTTCTCGTGGGTACGACACTGCTTTTTCTCGTGGGTACGCCACTGCCCTTCCTCGTGGGTACGACACTGCCCTTCCTCGTGGGTACGACACTGCTTCTTCTCGTGGGTACGCCACTGCCCTTCCTCGTGGGTACGACACTGCCCTTCCTCGTGGGTACGACAAAGCCTTTCATTAAGACAACGCCACTGCCCTTCCTCGTGGGTACGACACTGCCCTTCCTCGTGGGTACGACAAAGCCTTTCCTTAAGACAACGCCACTGCCCTTCCTCGTGGGTACGATAAAGCCTTTCCTTAAGACAACGCCACTGCCCTTCCTCGTGGGTACGACACTGCCCTTCCTCGTGGGTACGACAAAGCCTTTCCTTAAAACAACGCCACTGCCCTTCCTCGTGGGTACGCCACTGCCCTTCCTCGTGGGTACGACACTGCCCTTCCTCGTGGGTACGCCACTGCCCTTCCTCGTGGGTACGCCACTGCCCTTCCTCGTGGGTACGCCACTGCCCTTCCTCGTGGGTACGACACTGCCCTTCCTCGTGGGTACGCCACTGCGCTTCCTCGTGGGTACGACACTGCCCTTCGTCGTGGGTACGACAAAGCCTTTCCTTAAGACAACGCCACTGACCTTCCTCGTGGGTACGCCACTGCCCTTCCTCGTGGGTACGCCACTGCCCTTTCTCGTGTGTACGACACTGCCCTTCCTCGTGGGTACGTCAAAGCCTTTCCTTAAGACAACGCCACTGACCTTCCTCGTGGGTACGCCACTGCCCTTCCTCGTGGGTACGACACTGCTTTTTCTCGTAGGTACGCCACTGCACTTCCTCGTGGGTACGACACTGCTTTTTCTCGTGGGTACGCCACTGCCCTTCCTCGTGGGTACGACACTGCTTTTTCTCGTGGGTACGCCACTGCCCTTCCTCGTGGGTACGCCACTGCTCTTTCTCGTGGGTACGACACTGCTTTTTCTCGTGGGTACGCCACTGCCCTTCCTCGTGGGTACGACACTGCCCTTCCTCGTGGGTACGACACTGCTTCTTCTCGTGGGTACGCCACTGCCCTTCCTCGTGGGTACGACACTGCCCTTCCTCGTGGGTACGACAAAGCCTTTCCTTAAGACAACGCCACTGCCCTTCCTCGTGGGTACGACACTGCCCTTCCTCGTGGGTACGACAAAGCCTTTCCTTAAGACAACGCCACTGCCCTTCCTCGTGGGTACGATAAAGCCTTTCCTTAAGACAACGCCACTGCCCTTCCTCGTGGGTACGACACTGCCCTTCCTCGTGGGTACGACAAAGCCTTTCCTTAAAACAACGCCACTGCCCTTCCTCGTGGGTACGCCACTGCCCTTCCTCGTGGGTACGACACTGCCCTTCCTCGTGGGTACGCCACTGCCCTTCCTCGTGTGTACGCCACTGCCCTTCCTCGTGGGTACGCCACTGCCCTTCCTCGTGGGTACGCCACTGCCCTTCCTCGTGGGTACGCCACTGCCCTTCCTCGTGGGTACGCCACTGCCCTTCCTCGTGGGTACGACACTGCCCTTCCTCGTGGGTACGCCACTGCCCTTCCTCGTGGGTACGCCACTGCACTTCCTCGTGGGTACGACACTGCTTTTTCTCGTGGGTACGCCACTGCCCTTCCTCGTGGGTACGACAGTGCACTTCGTCGTGGGTACGACAAAGCCTTTCCTTAAGACAACGCTACTGACCTTCCTCGTGGGTACGCCACTGCTTTTTCTCGTGGGTACGCCACTGCTTTTTCTCGTGGGTACGCCACTGCCCTTCCTCGTGGGTACGCCACTGCGCTTCCTCGTGGGTACGACACTGCCCTTCGTCGTGGGTACGACAAAGCCTTTCCTTAAGACAACGCCACTGACCTTCCTCGTGGGTACGCCACTGCCCTTCCTCGTGGGTACGCCACTGCCCTTTCTCGTGTGTACGACACTGCCCTTCCTCGTGGGTACGTCAAAGCCTTTCCTTAAGACAACGCCACTGACCTTCCTCGTGGGTACGCCACTGGCCTTCCTCGTGGGTACGACACTGCTTTTTCTCGTAGGTACGCCACTGCACTTCCTCGTGGGTACGACACTGCTTTTTCTCGTGGGTACGCCACTGCCCTTCCTCGTGGGTACGACACTGCTTTTTCTCGTGGGTACGCCACTGCCCTTCCTCGTGGGTACGACACTGCTTTTTCTCGTGGGTACGCCACTGCCCTTTCTCGTGGGTACGACACTGCTTTTTCTCGTGGGTACGCCACTGCCCTTCCTCGTGGGTACGCCACTGCCCTTCCTCGTGGGTACGCCACTGCCCTTTCTCGTGGGTACGCCACTGCCCTTCCTCGTGGGTACGACACTGCTTTTTCTCGTGGGTACGCCACTGCCCTTCCTCGTGGGTACGACACTGCCCTTCCTCGTGGGTACAACACTGCTTTTTCTCGTGGGTACGCCACTGCCCTTCCTCGTGGGTACGACACTGCACTTCGTCGTGGGTACGACAAAGCCTTTCCTTAAGACAACGCTACTGACCTTCCTCGTGGGTACGCCACTGCTTTTTCTCGTGGGTACGCCACTGCTTTTTCTCGTGGGTACGCCACTGCCCTTCCTCGTGGGTACGCCACTGCGCTTCCTCGTGGGTACGACACTGCCCTTCGTCGTGGGTACGACAAAGCCTTTCCTTAAGACAACGCCACTGCACTTCCTCGTGGGTACGACACTGCTTTTTCTCGTGGGTACGCCACTGCCCTTCCTCGTGGGTACGACGTGGGTACGACACTGCTTTTTCTCGTGGGTACGCCACTGCCCTTCCTCGTGGGTACGACACTGCTTTTTCTCGTGGGTACGCCACTGCCCTTCCTCGTGGGTACGACACTGCTTTTTCTCGTGGGTACGCCACTGCCCTTTCTCGTGGGTACGACACTGCTTTTTCTCGTGGGTACGCCACTGCCCTTACTCGTGTGTACGACACTGCTTTTTCTCGTGGGTACGCCACTGCTCTTTCTCGTGGGTACGCCACTGCCCTTCCCTGTGGGTACGACACTGCACTTCGTCGTGGGTACGACAAAGCCTTTCCTTAAGACAACGCTACTGACCTTCCTCGTGGGTACGCCACTGCTTTTTCTCGTGGGTACGCCACTGCTTTTTCTCGTGGGTACGCCACTGCCCTTCCTCGTGGGTACGCCACTGCGCTTCCTCGTGGGTACGACACTGCCCTTCGTCGTGGGTACGACACTGCTTTTTCTCGTGGGTACGCCACTGCCCTTCCTCGTGGGTACGACACTGCTTTTTCTCGTGGGTACGCCACTGCCCTTCCTCGTGGGTACGACACTGCTTTTTCTCGTGGGTACGACACTGCCCTTCCTCGTGGGTACGCCACTGCCCTTCCTCGTGTGTACGACACTGCCCTTCCTCGTGGGTACGACAAAGCCTTTCCTCAAGGTAACGCCACTGACCTTCCTCGTGGGTATGCCACTGCCATTCCTCGTGGGTACGACACTGCCCTTCCTCGTGGGTACGCCACTGCCCTTCCTCGTGGGTACGCCACTGCCCTTCCTCGTGGGTACGCCACTGCCCTTCCTCGTGGGTACGCCACTGCCCTTCCTCGTGGGTACGACACTGCCCTTCCTCGTGGGTACGCCACTGCCCTTCCTCGTGGGTACGACACTGCTTTTTCTCGTGGGAACGCCACTGCCCTTCCTCGTGTGTACGACACTGCCCTTCTCTGTGGGTACGACAAAGCCTTTCCTTAAGACAACGCCACTGACCTTCCTCGTGGGTATGCCACTGCCATTCCTCGTTGGTACGACACTGCTTTTTCTCGTGGGTACGACACTGCCCTTCCTCGTGGGTACGCCACTGCCCTTCCTCGTGTGTACGACACTGCCCTTCCTCGTGGGTACGACAAAGCCTTTCCTTAAGACAACGCCACTGACATTCCTCGTGGGTATGCCACTGCCCTTCCTCGTGGGTACGACACTGCCCTTCCTCGTGGGTACGCCACTGCCCTTCCTCGTGTGTACGACACTGCCTTTCCTCGTGGGTACGACAAAGCCTTTCCTTAAGACAACGCCACTGACATTCCTCTTGGGTATGCCACTGCCATTCCACGTGGGTACGACACTGCCCTTCCTCGTGGGTACGCCATTGCCCTTCCTCGTGGGTACGCCACTGCCCTTCCTCGTGTGTACGACACTGCCCTTCCTCGTGGGTACGACAAAGCCTTTCCTTAAGACAACGCCACTGACCTTCCTCGTGGGTACGCCACTGCCCTTCCTCGTGGGTACGACATTGCCCTTCCTCGTGGGTACGACACTGCCCTTCCTCGTGGGTACGACACTGCACTTCGTCGTGGGTACGACAAAGCCTTTCCTTAAGACAACGCCACTGACCTTCCTCGTGGGTACGCCACTGCTTTTTCTCGTGGGTACGCCACTGCCCTTCCTCGTGGGTACGACACTGCCCTTCGTCGTAAGTAAGACAAAGCCTTTCCTTAAGACAACGCCACTGACCTTCCTCGTGGGTACGCCACTGCCCTTCCTCGTGGGTACGCCACTGCCCTTCCTCGTGTGTACGACACTGCCCTTCCTCGTGGGTACGACAAAGCCTTTCCTTAAGACAACGCCACTGCCCTTCCTCGTGGGTACGACACTGCCCTTCCTCGTGGGTACGCCACTGCCCTTCCTCGTGGGTACGCCACTGCCCTTCCTCGTGGGTACGACACTGCACTTCGTCGTGGGTACGACAAAGCCTTTCCTTAAGACAACGCCACTGCCCTTCCTCGTGGGTACGACACTGCCCTTCCTCGTGGGTACGCCACTGCCCTTCCTCGTGGGTACGACAAAGCCTTTCCTTAAGACAACGCCACTGCGCTTCCTCGTGGGTACGACACTGCCCTTCCTCGTGGGTACGACACTGCCCTTCCTCGTGGGTACGCCACTGCCCTTCCTCGTGGGTACGCCACTGCCCTTCCTCGTGGGTACGACACTGCACTTCGTCGTGGGTACGACAAAGCCTTTCCTTAAGACAACGCCACTGCCCTTCCTCGTGGGTACGACACTGCCCTTCTTCGTGGGTACGCCACTGCCCTTCCTCGTGGGTACGCCACTGCCCTTCCTCGTGGGTACGACACTGCACTTCGTCGTGGGTACGACAAAGCCTTTCCTTAAGACAACGCCACTGCGCTTCCTCGTGGGTACGACACTGCCCTTCCTCGTGGGTACGACAAAGCCTTTCCTTAAGACAACGCCACTGCCCTTCCTCGTGGGTACGACACTGCTCTTCCTCGTGGGTACGCCACTGCCCTTCCTCGTGGGTACGCCACTGCGCTTCCTCGTGGGTACGACACTGCCCTTTGTCGTGGGTACGACAAAGCCTTTCCTTAAGAAAACGCCACTGACCTTCCTCGTGGGTACGCCACTGCCCTTCCTCGTGGGTACGCCACTGCCCTTTCTCGTGTGTACGACACTGCCCTTCCTCGTGGGTACGTCAAAGCCTTTCCTTAAGACAACGCCACTGACCTTCCTCGTGGGTACGCCACTGCCCTTCCTCGTGGGTACGACACTGCTTTTTCTCGTAGGTACGCCACTGCACTTCCTCGTGGGTACGACACTGCTTTTTCTCGTGGGTACGCCACTGCCCTTCCTCGTGGGTACGACACTGCTTTTTCTCGTGGGTACGCCACTGCCCTTCCTCGTGGGTACGACACTGCTTTTTCTCGTGGGTACGCCACTGCCCTTTCTCGTGGGTACGACACTGCTTTTTCTCGTGGGTACGCCACTGCCCTTCCTCGTGTGTACGACACTGCTTTTTCTCGTGGGTACGCCACTGCTCTTTCTCGTGGGTACGACACAGCTTTTTATCGTGGGTACGCCACTGCCCTTCCTCGTGGGTACGACACTGCTTTTTCTCGTGGGTACGCCACTGCCCTTCCTCGTGGGTACGACACTGCCCTTCCTCGTGGGTACGCCACTGCCCTTCCTCGTTAGTACGACACTGCCCTTCCTCGTGGGTACGACAAAGCCTTTCCTTAAGACAACGCCACTGACCTTCCTCGTGGGTACGCCACTGCCCTTTTTCGTGGGTACGACAAAGCCTTTCCTTAAGACAACGCCACTGCACTTCCTCGTGGGTACGCCATTGCCCTTGCTCGTGGGTACGACACTGCCCTTCCTCGTGGGTACGACACTGCCCTTCCTCGTGGGTACGCCACTGCGCTTCCTCGTGGGTACGACACTGCCCTTCGTCGTGGGTACGACAAAGCCTTTCCTTAAGACAACGCCACTGACCTTCCTCGTGGGTACGCCACTGCCCTTCCTCGTGGGTACGCCACTGCCCTTTCTCGTGTGTACGACACTGCCCTTCCTCGTGGGTACGTCAAAGCCTTTCCTTAAGACAACGCCACTGACCTTCCTCGTGGGTACGCCACTGCCCTTCCTCGTGGGTACGACACTGCTTTTTCTCGTAGGTACGCCACTGCACTTCCTCGTGGGTACGACACTGCTTTTTCTCGTGGGTACGCCACTGCCCTTCCTCGTGGGTACGACACTGCTTTTTCTCGTGGGTACGCCACTGCCCTTCCTCGTGGGTACGCCACTGCTCTTTCTCGTGGGTACGACACTGCTTTTTCTCGTGGGTACGCCACTGCCCTTCCTCGTGGGTACGACACTGCCCTTCCTCGTGGGTACGACACTGCTTCTTCTCGTGGGTACGCCACTGCCCTTCCTCGTGGGTACGACACTGCCCTTCCTCGTGGGTACGACAAAGCCTTTCATTAAGACAACGCCACTGCCCTTCCTCGTGGGTACGACACTGCCCTTCCTCGTGGGTACGACAAAGCCTTTCCTTAAGACAACGCCACTGCCCTTCCTCGTGGGTACGATAAAGCCTTTCCTTAAGACAACGCCACTGCCCTTCCTCGTGGGTACGACACTGCCCTTCCTCGTGGGTACGACAAAGCCTTTCCTTAAAACAACGCCACTGCCCTTCCTCGTGGGTACGCCACTGCCCTTCCTCGTGGGTACGACACTGCCCTTCCTCGTGGGTACGCCACTGCCCTTCCTCGTGGGTACGCCACTGCCCTTCCTCGTGGGTACGCCACTGCCCTTCCTCGTGGGTACGACACTGCCCTTCCTCGTGGGTACGCCACTGCGCTTCCTCGTGGGTACGACACTGCCCTTCGTCGTGGGTACGACAAAGCCTTTCCTTAAGACAACGCCACTGACCTTCCTCGTGGGTACGCCACTGCCCTTCCTCGTGGGTACGCCACTGCCCTTTCTCGTGTGTACGACACTGCCCTTCCTCGTGGGTACGTCAAAGCCTTTCCTTAAGACAACGCCACTGACCTTCCTCGTGGGTACGCCACTGCCCTTCCTCGTGGGTACGACACTGCTTTTTCTCGTAGGTACGCCACTGCACTTCCTCGTGGGTACGACACTGCTTTTTCTCGTGGGTACGCCACTGCCCTTCCTCGTGGGTACGACACTGCTTTTTCTCGTGGGTACGCCACTGCCCTTCCTCGTGGGTACGCCACTGCTCTTTCTCGTGGGTACGACACTGCTTTTTCTCGTGGGTACGCCACTGCCCTTCCTCGTGGGTACGACACTGCCCTTCCTCGTGGGTACGACACTGCTTCTTCTCGTGGGTACGCCACTGCCCTTCCTCGTGGGTACGACACTGCCCTTCCTCGTGGGTACGACAAAGCCTTTCCTTAAGACAACGCCACTGCCCTTCCTCGTGGGTACGATAAAGCCTTTCCTTAAGACAACGCCACTGCCCTTCCTCGTGGGTACGACACTGCCCTTCCTCGTGGGTACGACAAAGCCTTTCCTTAAAACAACGCCACTGCCCTTCCTCGTGGGTACGCCACTGCCCTTCCTCGTGGGTACGACACTGCCCTTCCTCGTGGGTACGCCACTGCCCTTCCTCGTGGGTACGCCACTGCCCTTCCTCGTGGGTACGCCACTGCCCTTCCTCGTGGGTACGCCACTGCCCTTCCTCGTGGGTACGCCACTGCCCTTCCTCGTGGGTACGCCACTGCCCTTCCTCGTGGGTACGACACTGCCCTTCCTCGTGGGTACGCCACTGCCCTTCCTCGTGGGTACGCCACTGCACTTCCTCGTGGGTACGACACTGCTTTTTCTCGTGGGTACGCCACTGCCCTTCCTCGTGGGTACGACAGTGCACTTCGTCGTGGGTACGACAAAGCCTTTCCTTAAGACAACGCTACTGACCTTCCTCGTGGGTACGCCACTGCTTTTTCTCGTGGGTACGCCACTGCTTTTTCTCGTGGGTACGCCACTGCCCTTCCTCGTGGGTACGCCACTGCGCTTCCTCGTGGGTACGACACTGCCCTTCGTCGTGGGTACGACAAAGCCTTTCCTTAAGACAACGCCACTGACCTTCCTCGTGGGTACGCCACTGCCCTTCCTCGTGGGTACGCCACTGCCCTTTCTCGTGTGTACGACACTGCCCTTCCTCGTGGGTACGTCAAAGCCTTTCCTTAAGACAACGCCACTGACCTTCCTCGTGGGTACGCCACTGGCCTTCCTCGTGGGTACGACACTGCTTTTTCTCGTAGGTACGCCACTGCACTTCCTCGTGGGTACGACACTGCTTTTTCTCGTGGGTACGCCACTGCCCTTCCTCGTGGGTACGACACTGCTTTTTCTCGTGGGTACGCCACTGCCCTTCCTCGTGGGTACGACACTGCTTTTTCTCGTGGGTACGCCACTGCCCTTTCTCGTGGGTACGACACTGCTTTTTCTCGTGGGTACGCCACTGCCCTTCCTCGTGTGTACGACACTGCTTTTTCTCGTGGGTACGCCACTGCTCTTTCTCGTGGGTACGACACAGCTTTTTATCGTGGGTACGCCACTGCCCTTCCTCGTGGGTACGACACTGCTTTTTCTCGTGGGTACGCCACTGCACTTCCTCGTGGGTACGACACTGCCCTTTCTCGTGGGTACGCCACTGCCCTTCCTCGTTAGTACGACACTGCCCTTCCTCGTGGGTACGACAAAGCCTTTCCTTAAGACAACGCCACTGACCTTCCTCGTGGGTACGCCACTGCCCTTCTTCGTGGGTACGACAAAGCCTTTCCTTAAGACAACGCCACTGCACTTCCTCGTGTGTACGCCATTGCCCTTCCTCGCGGGTACGACACTGCCCTTCCTCGTGGGTACGACACTGCTTTTTCTCGTGGGTACGCCACTGCCCTTCCTCGTGGGTACGACACTGCCCTTCCTCGTGGGTACGACACCGCTTCTTCTCGTGGGTACGCCACTGCCCTTCCTCGTGGGTACGACACTGCCCTTCCTCGTGGGTACGACAAAGCCTTTCCTTAAGACAACGCCACTGCCCTTCCTCGTGGGTACGATAAAGCCTTTCCTTAAGACAACGCCACTGCCCTTCCTCGTGGGTACGACACTGCCCTTCCTCGTGGGTACGACAAAGCCTTTTCTTAAAACAACGCCACTGCCCTTCCTCGTGGGTACGCCACTGCCCTTCCTCGTGGGTACGACACTGCCCTTCCTCGTGGGTACGCCACTGCCCTTCCTCGTGGGTACGCCACTGCCCTTCCTCGTGGGTACGCCACTGCCCTTCCTCGTGGGTACGCCACTGCCCTTCCTCGTGGGTACGCCACTGCCCTTCCTCGTGGGTACGCCACTGCCCTTCCTCGTGGGTACGCCACTGCCCTTTCTCGTGGGTACGCCACTGCCCTTCCTCGTGGGTACGACACTGCTTTTTCTCGTGGGTACGCCACTGCCCTTCCTCGTGGGTACGACACTGCCCTTCCTCGTGGGTACAACACTGCTTTTTCTCGTGGGTACGCCACTGCCCTTCCTCGTGGGTACGACACTGCACTTCGTCGTGGGTACGACAAAGCCTTTCCTTAAGACAACGCTACTGACCTTCCTCGTGGGTACGCCACTGCTTTTTCTCGTGGGTACGCCACTGCTTTTTCTCGTGGGTACGCCACTGCCCTTCCTCGTGGGTACGCCACTGCGCTTCCTCGTGGGTACGACACTGCCCTTCGTCGTGGGTACGACAAAGCCTTTCCTTAAGACAACGCCACTGCACTTCCTCGTGGGTACGACACTGCTTTTTCTCGTGGGTACGCCACTGCCCTTCCTCGTGGGTACGACGTGGGTACGACACTGCTTTTTCTCGTGGGTACGCCACTGCCCTTCCTCGTGGGTACGACACTGCTTTTTCTCGTGGGTACGCCACTGCCCTTCCTCGTGGGTACGACACTGCTTTTTCTCGTGGGTACGCCACTGCCCTTTCTCGTGGGTACGACACTGCTTTTTCTCGTGGGTACGCCACTGCCCTTCCTCGTGTGTACGACACTGCTTTTTCTCGTGGGTACGCCACTGCTCTTTCTCGTGGGTACGCCACTGCCCTTCCCTGTGGGTACGACACTGCACTTCGTCGTGGGTACGACAAAGCCTTTCCTTAAGACAACGCTACTGACCTTCCTCGTGGGTACGCCACTGCTTTTTCTCGTGGGTACGCCACTGCTTTTTCTCGTGGGTACGCCACTGCCCTTCCTCGTGGGTACGCCACTGCGCTTCCTCGTGGGTACGACACTGCCCTTCGTCGTGGGTACGACACTGCTTTTTCTCGTGGGTACGCCACTGCCCTTCCTCGTGGGTACGACACTGCTTTTTCTCGTGGGTACGCCACTGCCCTTCCTCGTGGGTACGACACTGCTTTTTCTCGTGGGTACGCCACTGCCCTTTCTCGTGGGTACGACACTGCTTTTTCTCGTGGGTACGCCACTGCCCTTCCTCGTGTGTACGACACTGCTTTTTCTCGTGGGTACGCCACTGCTCTTTCTCGTGGGTACGACACAGCTTTTTATCGTGGGTACGCCACTGCCCTTCCTCGTGGGTACAACACTGCTTTTTCTCGTGGGTACGCCAAACCCTTCCTCGTGGGTACGACACTGATCTTCCTCGTGGGTACGCCACTGCCATTCCTCGTTAGTACGACACTGCCCTTCCTCGTGGGTACGACAAAGCCTTTCCTTAAGACAACGCCACTGACCTTCCTCGTGGGTACGCCACTGCCCTTCCTCGTGGGTACGACACTGCTTTTTCTCGTGGGTACGCCACTGCCCTTCCTCGTGGGTACGACACTGCCCTTCGTCGTGGGTACGACAAAGCCTTTCCTTAAGACAACGCCACTGCACTTCCTCGTGGGTACGACACTGCTTTTTCTCGTGGGTACGCCACTGCCCTTCCTCGTGGGTACGACACTGCTTTTTCTCGTGGGTACGCCACTGCCCTTCCTCGTGGGTACGACACTGCTTTTTCTCGTGGGTACGCCACTGCCCTTTCTCGTGGGTACGACACTGCTTTTTCTCGTGGGTACGCCACTGCCCTTCCTCGTGTGTACGACACTGCTTTTTCTCGTGGGTACGCCACTGCTCTTTCTCGTGGGTACGACACAGCTTTTTATCGTGGGTACGCCACTGCACTTCCTCGTGGGTACGACACTGCTTTTTCTCGTGGGTACGCCACTGCCCTTCCTCGTGGGTACGACACTGATCTTCCTCGTGGGTACGCCACTGCCCTTCCTCGTTAGTACGACACTGCCCTTCCTCGTGGGTACGACAAAGCCTTTCCTTAAGACAACGCCACTGACCTTCCTCGTGGGTACGCCACTGCCCTTCTTCGTGGGTACGACAAAGCCTTTCCTTAAGACAACGCCACTGCACTTCCTCGTGGGTACGCCATTGCCCTTGCTCGTGGGTACGACACTGCTTTTTCTCGTAGGTACGCCACTGCCCTTCCTCGTGTGTACGACACTGCCCTTCCTCGTGAGTACGACACTGCTTCTTCTCGTGGGTACGCCACTGCCCTTCCTCGTGGGTACGACACTGCCCTTCCTCGTGGGTACGACAAAGCCTTTCCTTAAGACAACGCCACTGCCCTTCCTCGTGGGTACGACACTGCCCTTCCTCGTGGGTACGACAAAGCCTTTCCTTAAGACAACGCCACTGCCCTTCCTCGTGGGTACGATAAAGCCTTTACTTAAGACAACGCCACTGCTCTTCCTCGTGGGTACGACACTGCCCTTCCTCGTGGGTACGACAAAGCCTTTCCTTAAGACAACGCCACTGCACTTCCTCGTGGGTACGACAAAGCCTTTCCTTAAAACAACGCCACTGCCCTTTCTCGTGGGTACGCCACTGCCCTTCCTCGTGGGTACAACACTGCCCTTCCTCGTGGGTACGACAAAGGCTTTCCTTAAGACAACGCCACTGCACTTCCTCGTGGGTACGACATAGCCTTTCCTTAAAACAACGCCACTGCCCTTTCTCGTGGGTACGCCACTGCCCTTCCTCGTGGGTACGACACTGCCCTTCCTCGTGGGTACGCCACTGCCCTTCCTCGTGGGTACGCCACTGCCCTTCCTCGTGGGTACGACACTGCCCTTCCTCGTGGGTACGCCACTGCCCTTCCTCGTGGGTACGCCACTGCCCTTCCTCGTGGGTACGCCACTGCCCTTCCTCGTGGGTACGCCACTGCCCTTCCTCGTGGGTACGACACTGCCCTTCCTCGTGGGTACGCCACTGCCCTTCCTCGTGGGTACGCCACTGCCCTTCCTCGTGGGTACGCCACTGCCCTTCCTCGTGGGTACGCCACTGCCCTTCCTCGTGGGTACGCCACTGCCCTTCCTCGTGGGTACGACACTGCCCTTCCTCGTGGGTACGCCACTGCCCTTCCTCGTGGGTACGACACTGCTTTTTCTCGTGGGTACGCCACTGCCCTTCCTCGTGGGTACGACACTGCCCTTCCTCGTGGGTACGACAAAGCCTTTCCTCGTGGGTACGACACTGCCCTTCCTCGTGGGTACGCCACTGCCCTTCCTCGTGGGTACGACACTGCTTTTTCTCGTGGGTACGCCACTGCCCTTCCTCGTGGGTACGACACTGCCCTTCCTCGTGGGTACGCCACTGCCCTTCCTCGTGGGTACGACACTGCCCTTCCTCGTGGGTACGCCACTGCCCTTCCTCGTGGGTACGCCACTGCCCTTCCTCGTGGGTACGACACTGCCCTTCCTCGTGGGTACGCCACTGCCCTTCCTCGTGGGTACGCCACTGCCCTTCCTCGTGGGTACGCCACTGCGCTTCCTCGTGGGTACGACACTGCCCTTCGTCGTGGGTACGACAAAGCCTTTCCTTAAGACAACGCCACTGACCTTCCTCGTGGGTACGCCACTGCCCTTCCTCGTGGGTACGCCACTGCCCTTTCTCGTGTGTACGACACTGCCCTTCCTCGTGGGTACGTCAAAGCCTTTCCTTAAGACAACGCCACTGACCTTCCTCGTGGGTACGCCACTGGCCTTCCTCGTGGGTACGACACTGCTTTTTCTCGTAGGTACGCCACTGCACTTCCTCGTGGGTACGACACTGCTTTTTCTCGTGGGTACGCCACTGCCCTTCCTCGTGGGTACGACACTGCTTTTTCTCGTGGGTACGCCACTGCCCTTCCTCGTGGGTACGACACTGCTTTTTCTCGTGGGTACGCCACTGCCCTTTCTCGTGGGTACGACACTGCTTTTTCTCGTGGGTACGCCACTGCCCTTCCTCGTGTGTACGACACTGCTTTTTCTCGTGGGTACGCCACTGCTCTTTCTCGTGGGTACGACACTGCTTTTTCTCGTGGGTACGCCACTGCACTTCCTCGTGGGTACGACACTGCCCTTTCTCGTGGGTACGCCACTGCCCTTCCTCGTTAGTACGACACTGCCCTTCCTCGTGGGTACGACAAAGCCTTTCCTTAAGACAACGCCACTGACCTTCCTCGTGGGTACGCCACTGCCCTTCTTCGTGGGTACGACAAAGCCTTTCCTTAAGACAACGCCACTGCACTTCCTCGTGGGTACGCCATTGCCCTTCCTCGCGGGTACGACACTGCCCTTCCTCGTGGGTACGACACTGCTTTTTCTCGTAGGTACGCCACTGCCCTTCCTCGTTGGTACGACACTGCCCTTCCTCGTGGGTACGACACTGCTTCTTCTCGTGGGTACGCCACTGCCCTTCCTCGTGGGTACGACACTGCCCTTCCTCGTGGGTACGACAAAGCCTTTCCTTAAGACAACGCCACTGCCCTTCCTCGTGGGTACGATAAAGCCTTTCCTTAAGACAACGCCACTGCCCTTCCTCGTGGGTACGACACTGCCCTTCCTCGTGGGTACGACAAAGCCTTTTCTTAAAACAACGCCACTGCCCTTCCTCGTGGGTACGCCACTGCCCTTCCTCGTGGGTACGACACTGCCCTTCCTCGTGGGTACGCCACTGCCCTTCCTCGTGGGTACGCCACTGCCCTTCCTCGTGGGTACGCCACTGCCCTTCCTCGTGGGTACGCCACTGCCCTTCCTCGTGGGTACGCCACTGCCCTTCCTCGTGGGTACGCCACTGCCCTTCCTCGTGGGTACGCCACTGCCCTTCCTCGTGGGTACGCCACTGCCCTTCCTCGTGGGTACGACACTGCTTTTTCTCGTGGGTACGCCACTGCCCTTCCTCGTGGGTACGACACTGCCCTTCCTCGTGGGTACGACACTGCTTTTTCTCGTGGGTACGCCACTGCCCTTCCTCGTGGGTACGACACTGCACTTCGTCGTGGGTACGACAAAGCCTTTCCTTAAGACAACGCTACTGACCTTCCTCGTGGGTACGCCACTGCTTTTTCTCGTGGGTACGCCACTGCTTTTTCTCGTGGGTACGCCACTGCCCTTCCTCGTGGGTACGCCACTGCGCTTCCTCGTGGGTACGACACTGCCCTTCGTCGTGGGTACGACAAAGCCTTTCCTTAAGACAACGCCACTGCACTTCCTCGTGGGTACGACACTGCTTTTTCTCGTGGGTACGCCACTGCCCTTCCTCGTGGGTACGACACTGCTTTTTCTCGTGGGTACGCCACTGCCCTTCCTCGTGGGTACGACACTGCTTTTTCTCGTGGGTACGCCACTGCCCTTTCTCGTGGGTACGACACTGCTTTTTCTCGTGGGTACGCCACTGCCCTTCCTCGTGTGTACGACACTGCTTTTTCTCGTGGGTACGCCACTGCTCTTTCTCGTGGGTACGCCACTGCCCTTCCCTGTGGGTACGACACTGCACTTCGTCGTGGGTACGACAAAGCCTTTCCTTAAGACAACGCTACTGACCTTCCTCGTGGGTACGCCACTGCTTTTTCTCGTGGGTACGCCACTGCTTTTTCTCGTGGGTACGCCACTGCCCTTCCTCGTGGGTACGCCACTGCGCTTCCTCGTGGGTACGACACTGCCCTTCGTCGTGGGTACGACAAAGCCTTTCCTTAAGACAACGCCACTGCACTTCCTCGTGGGTACGACACTGCTTTTTCTCGTGGGTACGCCACTGCCCTTCCTCGTGGGTACGACACTGCTTTTTCTCGTGGGTACGCCACTGCCCTTCCTCGTGGGTACGACACTGCTTTTTCTCGTGGGTACGCCACTGCCCTTTCTCGTGGGTACGACACTGCTTTTTCTCGTGGGTACGCCACTGCCCTTCCTCGTGTGTACGACACTGCTTTTTCTCGTGGGTACGCCACTGCTCTTTCTCGTGGGTACGACACAGCTTTTTATCGTGGGTACGCCACTGCCCTTCCTCGTGGGTACGACACTGCTTTTTCTCGTGGGTACGCCACTGCCCTTCCTCGTGGGTACGACACTGATCTTCCTCGTGGGTACGCCACTGCCCTTCCTCGTTAGTACGACACTGCCCTTCCTCGTGGGTACGACAAAGCCTTTCCTTAAGACAACGCCACTGACCTTCCTCGTGGGTACGCCACTGCCCTTCCTCGTGGGTACGACACTGCTTTTTCTCGTGGGTACGCCACTGCCCTTCCTCGTGGGTACGACACTGCCCTTCGTCGTGGGTACGACAAAGCCTTTCCTTAAGACAACGCCACTGCACTTCCTCGTGGGTACGACACTGCTTTTTCTCGTGGGTACGCCACTGCCCTTCCTCGTGGGTACGACACTGCTTTTTCTCGTGGGTACGCCACTGCCCTTCCTCGTGGGTACGACACTGCTTTTTCTCGTGGGTACGCCACTGCCCTTTCTCGTGGGTACGACACTGCTTTTTCTCGTGGGTACGCCACTGCCCTTCCTCGTGTGTACGACACTGCTTTTTCTCGTGGGTACGCCACTGCTCTTTCTCGTGGGTACGACACAGCTTTTTATCGTGGGTACGCCACTGCCCTTCCTCGTGGGTACGACACTGCTTTTTCTCGTGGGTACGCCACTGCCCTTCCTCGTGGGTACGACACTGATCTTCCTCGTGGGTACGCCACTGCCCTTCCTCGTTAGTACGACACTGCCCTTCCTCGTGGGTACGACAAAGCCTTTCCTTAAGACAACGCCACTGACCTTCCTCGTGGGTACGCCACTGCCCTTCTTCGTGGGTACGACAAAGCCTTTCCTTAAGACAACGCCACTGCACTTCCTCGTGGGTACGCCATTGCCCTTGCTCGTGGGTACGACACTGCTTTTTCTCGTAGGTACGCCACTGCCCTTCCTCGTGTGTACGACACTGCCCTTCCTCGTGAGTACGACACTGCTTCTTCTCGTGGGTACGCCACTGCCCTTCCTCGTGGGTACGACACTGCCCTTCCTCGTGGGTACGACAAAGCCTTTCCTTAAGACAACGCCACTGCCCTTCCTCGTGGGTACGATAAAGCCTTTACTTAAGACAACGCCACTGCTCTTCCTCGTGGGTACGACACTGCCCTTCCTCGTGGGTACGACAAAGCCTTTCCTTAAGACAACGCCACTGCACTTCCTCGTGGGTACGACAAAGCCTTTCCTTAAAACAACGCCACTGCCCTTTCTCGTGGGTACGCCACTGCCCTTCCTCGTGGGTACGACACTGCCCTTCCTCGTGGGTACGACAAAGGCTTTCCTTAAGACAACGCCACTGCACTTCCTCGTGGGTACGACAAAGCCTTTCCTTAAAACAACGCCACTGCCCTTTCTCGTGGGTATGCCACTGCCCTTCCTCGTGGGTACGACACTGCCCTTCCTCGTGGGTACGCCACTGCCCTTCCTCGTGGGTACGCCACTGCCCTTCCTCGTGGGTACGACACTGCCCTTCCTCGTGGGTACGCCACTGCCCTTCCTCGTGGGTACGCCACTGCCCTTCCTCGTGGGTACGCCACTGCCCTTCCTCGTGGGTACGCCACTGCCCTTCCTCGTGGGTACGACACTGCCCTTCCTCGTGGGTACGCCACTGCCCTTCCTCGTGGGTACGCCACTGCCCTTCCTCGTGGGTACGCCACTGCCCTTCCTCGTGGGTACGCCACTGCCCTTCCTCGTGGGTACGCCACTGCCCTTCCTCGTGGGTACGACACTGCCCTTCCTCGTGGGTACGACACTGCTTTTTCTCGTGGGTACGCCACTGCCTTTCCTCGTGGGTACGACACTGCCCTTCCTCGTGGGTACGCCACTGCCCTTCCTCGTGGGTACGACACTGCTTTTTCTCGTGGGTACGCCACTGCCCTTCCTCGTGGGTACGACACTGCCCTTCCTCGTGGGTACGACAAAGCCTTTCCTTAAGACAACGCCACTGCCCTTCCTCGTGGGTACGACACTGCCCTTCCTCGTGGGTACGACAAAGCCTTTCCTTAAGACAACGCCACTGCCCTTCCTCGTGGGTACGATAAAGCCTTTCCTTAAGACAACGCCACTGCCCTTCCTCGTGGGTACGACACTGCCCTTCCTCGTGGGTACGACAAAGCCTTTCCTTAAAACAACGCCACTGCCCTTCCTCGTGGGTACGCCACTGCCCTTCCTCGTGGGTACGACACTGCCCTTCCTCGTGGGTACGCCACTGCCCTTCCTCGTGGGTACGCCACTGCCCTTCCTCGTGGGTACGCCACTGCCCTTCCTCGTGGGTACGCCACTGCCCTTCCTCGTGGGTACGCCACTGCCCTTCCTCGTGGGTACGCCACTGCCCTTCCTCGTGGGTACGACACTGCCCTTCCTCGTGGGTACGCCACTGCCCTTCCTCGTGGGTACGCCACTGCACTTCCTCGTGGGTACGACACTGCTTTTTCTCGTGGGTACGCCACTGCCCTTCCTCGTGGGTACGACAGTGCACTTCGTCGTGGGTACGACAAAGCCTTTCCTTAAGACAACGCTACTGACCTTCCTCGTGGGTACGCCACTGCTTTTTCTCGTGGGTACGCCACTGCTTTTTCTCGTGGGTACGCCACTGCCCTTCCTCGTGGGTACGCCACTGCGCTTCCTCGTGGGTACGACACTGCCCTTCGTCGTGGGTACGACAAAGCCTTTCCTTAAGACAACGCCACTGACCTTCCTCGTGGGTACGCCACTGCCCTTCCTCGTGGGTACGCCACTGCCCTTTCTCGTGTGTACGACACTGCCCTTCCTCGTGGGTACGTCAAAGCCTTTCCTTAAGACAACGCCACTGACCTTCCTCGTGGGTACGCCACTGGCCTTCCTCGTGGGTACGACACTGCTTTTTCTCGTAGGTACGCCACTGCACTTCCTCGTGGGTACGACACTGCTTTTTCTCGTGGGTACGCCACTGCCCTTCCTCGTGGGTACGACACTGCTTTTTCTCGTGGGTACGCCACTGCCCTTCCTCGTGGGTACGACACTGCTTTTTCTCGTGGGTACGCCACTGCCCTTTCTCGTGGGTACGACACTGCTTTTTCTCGTGGGTACGCCACTGCCCTTCCTCGTGTGTACGACACTGCTTTTTCTCGTGGGTACGCCACTGCTCTTTCTCGTGGGTACGACACAGCTTTTTATCGTGGGTACGCCACTGCCCTTCCTCGTGGGTACGACACTGCTTTTTCTCGTGGGTACGCCACTGCACTTCCTCGTGGGTACGACACTGCCCTTTCTCGTGGGTACGCCACTGCCCTTCCTCGTTAGTACGACACTGCCCTTCCTCGTGGGTACGACAAAGCCTTTCCTTAAGACAACGCCACTGACCTTCCTCGTGGGTACGCCACTGCCCTTCTTCGTGGGTACGACAAAGCCTTTCCTTAAGACAACGCCACTGCACTTCCTCGTGGGTACGCCATTGCCCTTCCTCGCGGGTACGACACTGCCCTTCCTCGTGGGTACGACACTGCTTTTTCTCGTGGGTACGCCACTGCCCTTCCTCGTGGGTACGACACTGCCCTTCCTCGTGGGTACGACACCGCTTCTTCTCGTGGGTACGCCACTGCCCTTCCTCGTGGGTACGACACTGCCCTTCCTCGTGGGTACGACAAAGCCTTTCCTTAAGACAACGCCACTGCCCTTCCTCGTGGGTACGATAAAGCCTTTCCTTAAGACAACGCCACTGCCCTTCCTCGTGGGTACGACACTGCCCTTCCTCGTGGGTACGACAAAGCCTTTTCTTAAAACAACGCCACTGCCCTTCCTCGTGGGTACGCCACTGCCCTTCCTCGTGGGTACGACACTGCCCTTCCTCGTGGGTACGCCACTGCCCTTCCTCGTGGGTACGCCACTGCCCTTCCTCGTGGGTACGCCACTGCCCTTCCTCGTGGGTACGCCACTGCCCTTCCTCGTGGGTACGCCACTGCCCTTCCTCGTGGGTACGCCACTGCCCTTCCTCGTGGGTACGCCACTGCCCTTTCTCGTGGGTACGCCACTGCCCTTCCTCGTGGGTACGACACTGCTTTTTCTCGTGGGTACGCCACTGCCCTTCCTCGTGGGTACGACACTGCCCTTCCTCGTGGGTACAACACTGCTTTTTCTCGTGGGTACGCCACTGCCCTTCCTCGTGGGTACGACACTGCACTTCGTCGTGGGTACGACAAAGCCTTTCCTTAAGACAACGCTACTGACCTTCCTCGTGGGTACGCCACTGCTTTTTCTCGTGGGTACGCCACTGCTTTTTCTCGTGGGTACGCCACTGCCCTTCCTCGTGGGTACGCCACTGCGCTTCCTCGTGGGTACGACACTGCCCTTCGTCGTGGGTACGACAAAGCCTTTCCTTAAGACAACGCCACTGCACTTCCTCGTGGGTACGACACTGCTTTTTCTCGTGGGTACGCCACTGCCCTTCCTCGTGGGTACGACACTGCTTTTTCTCGTGGGTACGCCACTGCCCTTCCTCGTGGGTACGACACTGCTTTTTCTCGTGGGTACGCCACTGCCCTTTCTCGTGGGTACGACACTGCTTTTTCTCGTGGGTACGCCACTGCCCTTCCTCGTGTGTACGACACTGCTTTTTCTCGTGGGTACGCCACTGCTCTTTCTCGTGGGTACGCCACTGCCCTTCCCTGTGGGTACGACACTGCACTTCGTCGTGGGTACGACAAAGCCTTTCCTTAAGACAACGCTACTGACCTTCCTCGTGGGTACGCCACTGCTTTTTCTCGTGGGTACGCCACTGCTTTTTCTCGTGGGTACGCCACTGCCCTTCCTCGTGGGTACGCCACTGCGCTTCCTCGTGGGTACGACACTGCCCTTCGTCGTGGGTACGACACTGCTTTTTCTCGTGGGTACGCCACTGCCCTTCCTCGTGGGTACGACACTGCTTTTTCTCGTGGGTACGCCACTGCCCTTCCTCGTGGGTACGACACTGCTTTTTCTCGTGGGTACGCCACTGCCCTTTCTCGTGGGTACGACACTGCTTTTTCTCGTGGGTACGCCACTGCCCTTCCTCGTGTGTACGACACTGCTTTTTCTCGTGGGTACGCCACTGCTCTTTCTCGTGGGTACGACACAGCTTTTTATCGTGGGTACGCCACTGCCCTTCCTCGTGGGTACAACACTGCTTTTTCTCGTGGGTACGCCAAACCCTTCCTCGTGGGTACGACACTGATCTTCCTCGTGGGTACGCCACTGCCATTCCTCGTTAGTACGACACTGCCCTTCCTCGTGGGTACGACAAAGCCTTTCCTTAAGACAACGCCACTGACCTTCCTCGTGGGTACGCCACTGCCCTTCCTCGTGGGTACGACACTGCTTTTTCTCGTGGGTACGCCACTGCCCTTCCTCGTGGGTACGACACTGCCCTTCGTCGTGGGTACGACAAAGCCTTTCCTTAAGACAACGCCACTGCACTTCCTCGTGGGTACGACACTGCTTTTTCTCGTGGGTACGCCACTGCCCTTCCTCGTGGGTACGACACTGCTTTTTCTCGTGGGTACGCCACTGCCCTTCCTCGTGGGTACGACACTGCTTTTTCTCGTGGGTACGCCACTGCCCTTTCTCGTGGGTACGACACTGCTTTTTCTCGTGGGTACGCCACTGCCCTTCCTCGTGTGTACGACACTGCTTTTTCTCGTGGGTACGCCACTGCTCTTTCTCGTGGGTACGACACAGCTTTTTATCGTGGGTACGCCACTGCCCTTCCTCGTGGGTACGACACTGCTTTTTCTCGTGGGTACGCCACTGCCCTTCCTCGTGGGTACGACACTGATCTTCCTCGTGGGTACGCCACTGCCCTTCCTCGTTAGTACGACACTGCCCTTCCTCGTGGGTACGACAAAGCCTTTCCTTAAGACAACGCCACTGACCTTCCTCGTGGGTACGCCACTGCCCTTCTTCGTGGGTACGACAAAGCCTTTCCTTAAGACAACGCCACTGCACTTCCTCGTGGGTACGCCATTGCCCTTGCTCGTGGGTACGACACTGCTTTTTCTCGTAGGTACGCCACTGCCCTTCCTCGTGTGTACGACACTGCCCTTCCTCGTGAGTACGACACTGCTTCTTCTCGTGGGTACGCCACTGCCCTTCCTCGTGGGTACGACACTGCCCTTCCTCGTGGGTACGACAAAGCCTTTCCTTAAGACAACGCCACTGCCCTTCCTCGTGGGTACGACACTGCCCTTCCTCGTGGGTACGACAAAGCCTTTCCTTAAGACAACGCCACTGCCCTTCCTCGTGGGTACGATAAAGCCTTTACTTAAGACAACGCCACTGCTCTTCCTCGTGGGTACGACACTGCCCTTCCTCGTGGGTACGACAAAGCCTTTCCTTAAGACAACGCCACTGCACTTCCTCGTGGGTACGACAAAGCCTTTCCTTAAAACAACGCCACTGCCCTTTCTCGTGGGTACGCCACTGCCCTTCCTCGTGGGTACAACACTGCCCTTCCTCGTGGGTACGACAAAGGCTTTCCTTAAGACAACGCCACTGCACTTCCTCGTGGGTACGACAAAGCCTTTCCTTAAAACAACGCCACTGCCCTTTCTCGTGGGTACGCCACTGCCCTTCCTCGTGGGTACGACACTGCCCTTCCTCGTGGGTACGCCACTGCCCTTCCTCGTGGGTACGCCACTGCCCTTCCTCGTGGGTACGACACTGCCCTTCCTCGTGGGTACGCCACTGCCCTTCCTCGTGGGTACGCCACTGCCCTTCCTCGTGGGTACGCCACTGCCCTTCCTCGTGGGTACGCCACTGCCCTTCCTCGTGGGTACGACACTGCCCTTCCTCGTGGGTACGCCACTGCCCTTCCTCGTGGGTACGCCACTGCCCTTCCTCGTGGGTACGCCACTGCCCTTCCTCGTGGGTACGCCACTGCCCTTCCTCGTGGGTACGCCACTGCCCTTCCTCGTGGGTACGACACTGCCCTTCCTCGTGGGTACGCCACTGCCCTTCCTCGTGGGTACGACACTGCTTTTTCTCGTGGGTACGCCACTGCCCTTCCTCGTGGGTACGACACTGCCCTTCCTCGTGGGTACGACAAAGCCTTTCCTCGTGGGTACGACACTGCCCTTCCTCGTGGGTACGCCACTGCCCTTCCTCGTGGGTACGACACTGCTTTTTCTCGTGGGTACGCCACTGCCCTTCCTCGTGGGTACGACACTGCCCTTCCTCGTGGGTACGCCACTGCCCTTCCTCGTGGGTACGACACTGCCCTTCCTCGTGGGTACGCCACTGCCCTTCCTCGTGGGTACGCCACTGCCCTTCCTCGTGGGTACGACACTGCCCTTCCTCGTGGGTACGCCACTGCCCTTCCTCGTGGGTACGCCACTGCCCTTCCTCGTGGGTACGCCACTGCGCTTCCTCGTGGGTACGACACTGCCCTTCGTCGTGGGTACGACAAAGCCTTTCCTTAAGACAACGCCACTGACCTTCCTCGTGGGTACGCCACTGCCCTTCCTCGTGGGTACGCATTTGCCCTTTCTCGTGTGTACGACACTGCCCTTCCTCGTGGGTACGTCAAAGCCTTTCCTTAAGACAACGCCACTGACCTTCCTCGTGGGTACGCCACTGGCCTTCCTCGTGGGTACGACACTGCTTTTTCTCGTAGGTACGCCACTGCACTTCCTCGTGGGTACGACACTGCTTTTTCTCGTGGGTACGCCACTGCCCTTCCTCGTGGGTACGACACTGCTTTTTCTCGTGGGAACGCCACTGCCCTTCCTCGTGGGTACGACACTGCTTTTTCTCGTGGGTACGCCACTGCCCTTTCTCGTGGGTACGACACTGCTTTTTCTCGTGGGTACGCCACTGCCCTTCCTCGTGTGTACGACACTGCTTTTTCTCGTGGGTACGCCACTGCTCTTTCTCGTGGGTACGACACTGCTTTTTCTCGTGGGTACGCCACTGCACTTCCTCGTGGGTACGACACTGCCCTTTCTCGTGGGTACGCCACTGCCCTTCCTCGTTAGTACGACACTGCCCTTCCTCGTGGGTACGACAAAGCCTTTCCTTAAGACAACGCCACTGACCTTCCTCGTGGGTACGCCACTGCCCTTCTTCGTGGGTACGACAAAGCCTTTCCTTAAGACAACGCCACTGCACTTCCTCGTGGGTACGCCATTGCCCTTCCTCGCGGGTACGACACTGCCCTTCCTCGTGGGTACGACACTGCTTTTTCTCGTGGGTACGCCACTGCCCTTCCTCGTTGGTACGACACTGCCCTTCCTCGTGGGTACGACACTGCTTCTTCTCGTGGGTACGCCACTGCCCTTCCTCGTGGGTACGACACTGCCCTTCCTCGTGGGTACGACAAAGCCTTTCCTTAAGACAACGCCACTGCCCTTCCTCGTGGGTACGATAAAGCCTTTCCTTAAGACAACGCCACTGCCCTTCCTCGTGGGTACGACACTGCCCTTCCTCGTGGGTACGACAAAGCCTTTTCTTAAAACAACGCCACTGCCCTTCCTCGTGGGTACGCCACTGCCCTTCCTCGTGGGTACGACACTGCCCTTCCTCGTGGGTACGCCACTGCCCTTCCTCGTGGGTACGCCACTGCCCTTCCTCGTGGGTACGCCACTGCCCTTCCTCGTGGGTACGCCACTGCCCTTCCTCGTGGGTACGCCACTGCCCTTCCTCGTGGGTACGCCACTGCCCTTCCTCGTGGGTACGCCACTGCCCTTCCTCGTGGGTACGCCACTGCCCTTCCTCGTGGGTACGACACTGCTTTTTCTCGTGGGTACGCCACTGCCCTTCCTCGTGGGTACGACACTGCCCTTCCTCGTGGGTACGACACTGCTTTTTCTCGTGGGTACGCCACTGCCCTTCCTCGTGGGTACGACACTGCACTTCGTCGTGGGTACGACAAAGCCTTTCCTTAAGACAACGCTACTGACCTTCCTCGTGGGTACGCCACTGCTTTTTCTCGTGGGTACGCCACTGCTTTTTCTCGTGGGTACGCCACTGCCCTTCCTCGTGGGTACGCCACTGCGCTTCCTCGTGGGTACGACACTGCCCTTCGTCGTGGGTACGACAAAGCCTTTCCTTAAGACAACGCCACTGCACTTCCTCGTGGGTACGACACTGCTTTTTCTCGTGGGTACGCCACTGCCCTTCCTCGTGGGTACGACACTGCTTTTTCTCGTGGGTACGCCACTGCCCTTCCTCGTGGGTACGACACTGCTTTTTCTCGTGGGTACGCCACTGCCCTTTCTCGTGGGTACGACACTGCTTTTTCTCGTGGGTACGCCACTGCCCTTCCTCGTGTGTACGACACTGCTTTTTCTCGTGGGTACGCCACTGCTCTTTCTCGTGGGTACGCCACTGCCCTTCCCTGTGGGTACGACACTGCACTTCGTCGTGGGTACGACAAAGCCTTTCCTTAAGACAACGCTACTGACCTTCCTCGTGGGTACGCCACTGCTTTTTCTCGTGGGTACGCCACTGCTTTTTCTCGTGGGTACGCCACTGCCCTTCCTCGTGGGTACGCCACTGCGCTTCCTCGTGGGTACGACACTGCCCTTCGTCGTGGGTACGACAAAGCCTTTCCTTAAGACAACGCCACTGCACTTCCTCGTGGGTACGACACTGCTTTTTCTCGTGGGTACGCCACTGCCCTTCCTCGTGGGTACGACACTGCTTTTTCTCGTGGGTACGCCACTGCCCTTCCTCGTGGGTACGACACTGCTTTTTCTCGTGGGTACGCCACTGCCCTTTCTCGTGGGTACGACACTGCTTTTTCTCGTGGGTACGCCACTGCCCTTCCTCGTGTGTACGACACTGCTTTTTCTCGTGGGTACGCCACTGCTCTTTCTCGTGGGTACGACACAGCTTTTTATCGTGGGTACGCCACTGCCCTTCCTCGTGGGTACGACACTGCTTTTTCTCGTGGGTACGCCACTGCCCTTCCTCGTGGGTACGACACTGATCTTCCTCGTGGGTACGCCACTGCCCTTCCTCGTTAGTACGACACTGCCCTTCCTCGTGGGTACGACAAAGCCTTTCCTTAAGACAACGCCACTGACCTTCCTCGTGGGTACGCCACTGCCCTTCCTCGTGGGTACGACACTGCTTTTTCTCGTGGGTACGCCACTGCCCTTCCTCGTGGGTACGACACTGCCCTTCGTCGTGGGTACGACAAAGCCTTTCCTTAAGACAACGCCACTGCACTTCCTCGTGGGTACGACACTGCTTTTTCTCGTGGGTACGCCACTGCCCTTCCTCGTGGGTACGACACTGCTTTTTCTCGTGGGTACGCCACTGCCCTTCCTCGTGGGTACGACACTGCTTTTTCTCGTGGGTACGCCACTGCCCTTTCTCGTGGGTACGACACTGCTTTTTCTCGTGGGTACGCCACTGCCCTTCCTCGTGTGTACGACACTGCTTTTTCTCGTGGGTACGCCACTGCTCTTTCTCGTGGGTACGACACAGCTTTTTATCGTGGGTACGCCACTGCCCTTCCTCGTGGGTACGACACTGCTTTTTCTCGTGGGTACGCCACTGCCCTTCCTCGTGGGTACGACACTGATCTTCCTCGTGGGTACGCCACTGCCCTTCCTCGTTAGTACGACACTGCCCTTCCTCGTGGGTACGACAAAGCCTTTCCTTAAGACAACGCCACTGACCTTCCTCGTAGGTACGCCACTGCCCTTCTTCGTGGGTACGACAAAGCCTTTCCTTAAGACAACGCCACTGCACTTCCTCGTGGGTACGCCATTGCCCTTGCTCGTGGGTACGACACTGCTTTTTCTCGTAGGTACGCCACTGCCCTTCCTCGTGTGTACGACACTGCCCTTCCTCGTGAGTACGACACTGCTTCTTCTCGTGGGTACGCCACTGCCCTTCCTCGTGGGTACGACACTGCCCTTCCTCGTGGGTACGACAAAGCCTTTCCTTAAGACAACGCCACTGCCCTTCCTCGTGGGTACGATAAAGCCTTTACTTAAGACAACGCCACTGCTCTTCCTCGTGGGTACGACACTGCCCTTCCTCGTGGGTACGACAAAGCCTTTCCTTAAGACAACGCCACTGCACTTCCTCGTGGGTACGACAAAGCCTTTCCTTAAAACAACGCCACTGCCCTTTCTCGTGGGTACGCCACTGCCCTTCCTCGTGGGTACGACACTGCCCTTCCTCGTGGGTACGACAAAGGCTTTCCTTAAGACAACGCCACTGCACTTCCTCGTGGGTACGACAAAGCCTTTCCTTAAAACAACGCCACTGCCCTTTCTCGTGGGTACGCCACTGCCCTTCCTCGTGGGTACGACACTGCCCTTCCTCGTGGGTACGCCACTGCCCTTCCTCGTGGGTACGCCACTGCCCTTCCTCGTGGGTACGACACTGCCCTTCCTCGTGGGTACGCCACTGCCCTTCCTCGTGGGTACGCCACTGCCCTTCCTCGTGGGTACGCCACTGCCCTTCCTCGTGGGTACGCCACTGCCCTTCCTCGTGGGTACGACACTGCCCTTCCTCGTGGGTACGCCACTGCCCTTCCTCGTGGGTACGCCACTGCCCTTCCTCGTGGGTACGCCACTGCCCTTCCTCGTGGGTACGCCACTGCCCTTCCTCGTGGGTACGCCACTGCCCTTCCTCGTGGGTACGACACTGCCCTTCCTCGTGGGTACGCCACTGCCCTTCCTCGTGGGTACGACACTGCTTTTTCTCGTGGGTACGCCACTGCCCTTCCTCGTGGGTACGACACTGCCCTTCCTCGTGGGTACGACAAAGCCTTTCCTCGTGGGTACGACACTGCCCTTCCTCGTGGGTACGCCACTGCCCTTCCTCGTGGGTACGACACTGCTTTTTCTCGTGGGTACGCCACTGCCCTTCCTCGTGGGTACGACACTGCCCTTCCTCGTGGGTACGCCACTGCCCTTCCTCGTGGGTACGACACTGCTTTTTCTCGTGGGTACGCCACTGCCCTTCCTCGTGGGTACGACACTGCCCTTCCTCGTGGGTACGACAAAGCCTTTCCTCGTGGGTACGACACTGCCCTTCCTCGTGGGTACGCCACTGCCCTTCCTCGTGGGTACGACACTGCTTTTTCTCGTGGGTACGCCACTGCCCTTCCTCGTGGGTACGACACTGCCCTTCCTCGTGGGTACGCCACTGCCCTTCCTCGTGGGTACGACACTGCTTTTTCTCGTGGGTACGCCACTGCCCTTCCTCGTGGGTACGACACTGCCCTTCCTCGTGGGTACGCCACTGCCCTTCCTCGTGGGTACGACACTGCCCTTCCTCGTGGGTACGCCACTGCCCTTCCTCGTGGGTACGACACTGCTTTTTCTCGTGGGTACGCCACTGCCCTTCCTCGTGGGTACGACACTGCCCTTCCTCGTGGGTACGACAAAGCCTTTCCTTAAAACAACGCCACTGACCTTCCTCGTGGGTACGCCACTGCCCTTCCTCGTGGGTACGCCACTGCCCTTCCTCGTGGGTACGCCACTTCCCTTCCTCGTGGGTACGACACTGCCCTTCCTCGTGGGTACGCCACTGCCCTTCCTCGTGGGTACGACACTGCTTTTTCTCGTGGGTACGCCACTGCCCTTCCTCGTGGGTACGACACTGCCCTTCCTCGTGGGTACGACAAAGCCTTTCCTTAAGACAACGCCACTGACCTTCCTCGTGGGTACGATAAAGCCTTTCCTTAAGACAACACAACTGCCTTTCCTCGTGGGTACGCCACTGCCCTTCCTCGTGGGTACGACACTGCTTTTTCTTGTGGGTACGCCACTGCCCTTCCTCGTGGGTACGACACTGCCCTTCCTCGTGGGTACAACACTGCTTTTTCTCGTGGGTACGCCACTGCCCTTCCTCGTGGGTACAACACTGCTTTTTCTCGTGGGTACGCCACTGCCCTTCCTCGTGGGTACGACACTGCCCTTTCTCGTGGGTACGCCACTGCCCTTCCTCGTGGGTACGACACTGCTTTTTCTCGTGGGTACGCCACTGCCCTTCCTCGTGGGTACGACACTGCCCTTCCTCGTGGGTACAACACTGCTTTTTCTCGTGGGTACGCCACTGCCCTTCCTCGTGGGTACGACACTGCACTTCGTCGTGGGTACGACAAAGCCTTTCCTTAAGACAACGCTACTGACCTTCCTCGTGGGTACGCCACTGCTTTTTCTCGTGGGTACGCCACTGCTTTTTCTCGTGGGTACGCCACTGCCCTTCCTCGTGGGTACGCCACTGCGCTTCCTCGTGGGTACGACACTGCCCTTCGTCGTGGGTACGACAAAGCCTTTCCTTAAGACAACGCCACTGCACTTCCTCGTGGGTACGACACTGCTTTTTCTCGTGGGTACGCCACTGCCCTTCCTCGTGGGTACGACACTGCTTTTTCTCGTGGGTACGCCACTGCCCTTCCTCGTGGGTACGACACTGCTTTTTCTCGTGGGTACGCCACTGCCCTTTCTCGTGGGTACGACACTGCTTTTTCTCGTGGGTACGCCACTGCCCTTCCTCGTGTGTACGACACTGCTTTTTCTCGTGGGTACGCCACTGCTCTTTCTCGTGGGTACGCCACTGCCCTTCCCTGTGGGTACGACACTGCACTTCGTCGTGGGTACGACAAAGCCTTTCCTTAAGACAACGCTACTGACCTTCCTCGTGGGTACGCCACTGCTTTTTCTCGTGGGTACGCCACTGCTTTTTCTCGTGGGTACGCCACTGCCCTTCCTCGTGGGTACGCCACTGCGCTTCCTCGTGGGTACGACACTGCCCTTCGTCGTGGGTACGACACTGCTTTTTCTCGTGGGTACGCCACTGCCCTTCCTCGTGGGTACGACACTGCTTTTTCTCGTGGGTACGCCACTGCCCTTCCTCGTGGGTACGACACTGCTTTTTCTCGTGGGTACGCCACTGCCCTTTCTCGTGGGTACGACACTGCTTTTTCTCGTGGGTACGCCACTGCCCTTCCTCGTGTGTACGACACTGCTTTTTCTCGTGGGTACGCCACTGCTCTTTCTCGTGGGTACGACACAGCTTTTTATCGTGGGTACGCCACTGCCCTTCCTCGTGGGTACAACACTGCTTTTTCTCGTGGGTACGCCAAACCCTTCCTCGTGGGTACGACACTGATCTTCCTCGTGGGTACGCCACTGCCATTCCTCGTTAGTACGACACTGCCCTTCCTCGTGGGTACGACAAAGCCTTTCCTTAAGACAACGCCACTGACCTTCCTCGTGGGTACGCCACTGCCCTTCCTCGTGGGTACGACACTGCTTTTTCTCGTGGGTACGCCACTGCCCTTCCTCGTGGGTACGACACTGCCCTTCGTCGTGGGTACGACAAAGCCTTTCCTTAAGACAACGCCACTGCACTTCCTCGTGGGTACGACACTGCTTTTTCTCGTGGGTACGCCACTGCCCTTCCTCGTGGGTACGACACTGCTTTTTCTCGTGGGTACGCCACTGCCCTTCCTCGTGGGTACGACACTGCTTTTTCTCGTGGGTACGCCACTGCCCTTTCTCGTGGGTACGACACTGCTTTTTCTCGTGGGTACGCCACTGCCCTTCCTCGTGTGTACGACACTGCTTTTTCTCGTGGGTACGCCACTGCTCTTTCTCGTGGGTACGACACAGCTTTTTATCGTGGGTACGCCACTGCCCTTCCTCGTGGGTACGACACTGCTTTTTCTCGTGGGTACGCCACTGCCCTTCCTCGTGGGTACGACACTGATCTTCCTCGTGGGTACGCCACTGCCCTTCCTCGTTAGTACGACACTGCCCTTCCTCGTGGGTACGACAAAGCCTTCCCTTAAGACAACGCCACTGACCTTCCTCGTGGGTACGCCACTGCCCTTCTTCGTGGGTACGACAAAGCCTTTCCTTAAGACAACGCCACTGCACTTCCTCGTGGGTACGCCATTGCCCTTGCTCGTGGGTACGACACTGCTTTTTCTCGTAGGTACGCCACTGCCCTTCCTCGTGTGTACGACACTGCCCTTCCTCGTGAGTACGACACTGCTTCTTCTCGTGGGTACGCCACTGCCCTTCCTCGTGGGTACGACACTGCCCTTCCTCGTGGGTACGACAAAGCCTTTCCTTAAGACAACGCCACTGCCTTTCCTCGTGGGTACGACACTGCCCTTCCTCGTGGGTACGACAAAGCCTTTCCTTAAGACAACGCCACTGCCCTTCCTCGTGGGTACGATAAAGCCTTTACTTAAGACAACGCCACTGCTCTTCCTCGTGGGTACGACACTGCCCTTCCTCGTGGGTACGACAAAGCCTTTCCTTAAGACAACGCCACTGCACTTCCTCGTGGGTACGACAAAGCCTTTCCTTAAAACAACGCCACTGCCCTTTCTCGTGGGTACGCCACTGCCCTTCCTCGTGGGTACAACACTGCCCTTCCTCGTGGGTACGACAAAGGCTTTCCTTAAGACAACGCCACTGCACTTCCTCGTGGGTACGACAAAGCCTTTCCTTAAAACAACGCCACTGCCCTTTCTCGTGGGTACGCCACTGCCCTTCCTCGTGGGTACGACACTGCCCTTCCTCGTGGGTACGCCACTGCCCTTCCTCGTGGGTACGCCACTGCCCTTCCTCGTGGGTACGACACTGCCCTTCCTCGTGGGTACGCCACTGCCCTTCCTCGTGGGTACGCCACTGCCCTTCCTCGTGGGTACGCCACTGCCCTTCCTCGTGGGTACGCCACTGCCCTTCCTCGTGGGTACGACACTGCCCTTCCTCGTGGGTACGCCACTGCCCTTCCTCGTGGGTACGCCACTGCCCTTCCTCGTGGGTACGCCACTGCCCTTCCTCGTGGGTACGCCACTGCCCTTCCTCGTGGGTACGCCACTGCCCTTCCTCGTGGGTACGACACTGCCCTTCCTCGTGGGTACGCCACTGCCCTTCCTCGTGGGTACGACACTGCTTTTTCTCGTGGGTACGCCACTGCCCTTCCTCGTGGGTACGACACTGCCCTTCCTCGTGGGTACGACAAAGCCTTTCCTCGTGGGTACGACACTGCCCTTCCTCGTGGGTACGCCACTGCCCTTCCTCGTGGGTACGACACTGCTTTTTCTCGTGGGTACGCCACTGCCCTTCCTCGTGGGTACGACACTGCCCTTCCTCGTGGGTACGCCACTGCCCTTCCTCGTGGGTACGACACTGCCCTTCCTCGTGGGTACGCCACTGCCCTTCCTCGTGGGTACGCCACTGCCCTTCCTCGTGGGTACGACACTGCCCTTCCTCGTGGGTACGCCACTGCCCTTCCTCGTGGGTACGCCACTGCCCTTCCTCGTGGGTACGCCACTGCGCTTCCTCGTGGGTACGACACTGCCCTTCGTCGTGGGTACGACAAAGCCTTTCCTTAAGACAACGCCACTGACCTTCCTCGTGGGTACGCCACTGCCCTTCCTCGTGGGTACGCATTTGCCCTTTCTCGTGTGTACGACACTGCCCTTCCTCGTGGGTACGTCAAAGCCTTTCCTTAAGACAACGCCACTGACCTTCCTCGTGGGTACGCCACTGGCCTTCCTCGTGGGTACGACACTGCTTTTTCTCGTAGGTACGCCACTGCACTTCCTCGTGGGTACGACACTGCTTTTTCTCGTGGGTACGCCACTGCCCTTCCTCGTGGGTACGACACTGCTTTTTCTCGTGGGAACGCCACTGCCCTTCCTCGTGGGTACGACACTGCTTTTTCTCGTGGGTACGCCACTGCCCTTTCTCGTGGGTACGACACTGCTTTTTCTCGTGGGTACGCCACTGCCCTTCCTCGTGTGTACGACACTGCTTTTTCTCGTGGGTACGCCACTGCTCTTTCTCGTGGGTACGACACTGCTTTTTCTCGTGGGTACGCCACTGCACTTCCTCGTGGGTACGACACTGCCCTTTCTCGTGGGTACGCCACTGCCCTTCCTCGTTAGTACGACACTGCCCTTCCTCGTGGGTACGACAAAGCCTTTCCTTAAGACAACGCCACTGACCTTCCTCGTGGGTACGCCACTGCCCTTCTTCGTGGGTACGACAAAGCCTTTCCTTAAGACAACGCCACTGCACTTCCTCGTGGGTACGCCATTGCCCTTCCTCGCGGGTACGACACTGCCCTTCCTCGTGGGTACGACACTGCTTTTTCTCGTGGGTACGCCACTGCCCTTCCTCGTTGGTACGACACTGCCCTTCCTCGTGGGTACGACACTGCTTCTTCTCGTGGGTACGCCACTGCCCTTCCTCGTGGGTACGACACTGCCCTTCCTCGTGGGTACGACAAAGCCTTTCCTTAAGACAACGCCACTGCCCTTCCTCGTGGGTACGATAAAGCCTTTCCTTAAGACAACGCCACTGCCCTTCCTCGTGGGTACGACACTGCCCTTCCTCGTGGGTACGACAAAGCCTTTTCTTAAAACAACGCCACTGCCCTTCCTCGTGGGTACGCCACTGCCCTTCCTCGTGGGTACGACACTGCCCTTCCTCGTGGGTACGCCACTGCCCTTCCTCGTGGGTACGCCACTGCCCTTCCTCGTGGGTACGCCACTGCCCTTCCTCGTGGGTACGCCACTGCCCTTCCTCGTGGGTACGCCACTGCCCTTCCTCGTGGGTACGCCACTGCCCTTCCTCGTGGGTACGCCACTGCCCTTCCTCGTGGGTACGCCACTGCCCTTCCTCGTGGGTACGACACTGCTTTTTCTCGTGGGTACGCCACTGCCCTTCCTCGTGGGTACGACACTGCCCTTCCTCGTGGGTACGACACTGCTTTTTCTCGTGGGTACGCCACTGCCCTTCCTCGTGGGTACGACACTGCACTTCGTCGTGGGTACGACAAAGCCTTTCCTTAAGACAACGCTACTGACCTTCCTCGTGGGTACGCCACTGCTTTTTCTCGTGGGTACGCCACTGCTTTTTCTCGTGGGTACGCCACTGCCCTTCCTCGTGGGTACGCCACTGCGCTTCCTCGTGGGTACGACACTGCCCTTCGTCGTGGGTACGACAAAGCCTTTCCTTAAGACAACGCCACTGCACTTCCTCGTGGGTACGACACTGCTTTTTCTCGTGGGTACGCCACTGCCCTTCCTCGTGGGTACGACACTGCTTTTTCTCGTGGGTACGCCACTGCCCTTCCTCGTGGGTACGACACTGCTTTTTCTCGTGGGTACGCCACTGCCCTTTCTCGTGGGTACGACACTGCTTTTTCTCGTGGGTACGCCACTGCCCTTCCTCGTGTGTACGACACTGCTTTTTCTCGTGGGTACGCCACTGCTCTTTCTCGTGGGTACGCCACTGCCCTTCCCTGTGGGTACGACACTGCACTTCGTCGTGGGTACGACAAAGCCTTTCCTTAAGACAACGCTACTGACCTTCCTCGTGGGTACGCCACTGCTTTTTCTCGTGGGTACGCCACTGCTTTTTCTCGTGGGTACGCCACTGCCCTTCCTCGTGGGTACGCCACTGCGCTTCCTCGTGGGTACGACACTGCCCTTCGTCGTGGGTACGACAAAGCCTTTCCTTAAGACAACGCCACTGCACTTCCTCGTGGGTACGACACTGCTTTTTCTCGTGGGTACGCCACTGCCCTTCCTCGTGGGTACGACACTGCTTTTTCTCGTGGGTACGCCACTGCCCTTCCTCGTGGGTACGACACTGCTTTTTCTCGTGGGTACGCCACTGCCCTTTCTCGTGGGTACGACACTGCTTTTTCTCGTGGGTACGCCACTGCCCTTCCTCGTGTGTACGACACTGCTTTTTCTCGTGGGTACGCCACTGCTCTTTCTCGTGGGTACGACACAGCTTTTTATCGTGGGTACGCCACTGCCCTTCCTCGTGGGTACGACACTGCTTTTTCTCGTGGGTACGCCACTGCCCTTCCTCGTGGGTACGACACTGATCTTCCTCGTGGGTACGCCACTGCCCTTCCTCGTTAGTACGACACTGCCCTTCCTCGTGGGTACGACAAAGCCTTTCCTTAAGACAACGCCACTGACCTTCCTCGTGGGTACGCCACTGCCCTTCCTCGTGGGTACGACACTGCTTTTTCTCGTGGGTACGCCACTGCCCTTCCTCGTGGGTACGACACTGCCCTTCGTCGTGGGTACGACAAAGCCTTTCCTTAAGACAACGCCACTGCACTTCCTCGTGGGTACGACACTGCTTTTTCTCGTGGGTACGCCACTGCCCTTCCTCGTGGGTACGACACTGCTTTTTCTCGTGGGTACGCCACTGCCCTTCCTCGTGGGTACGACACTGCTTTTTCTCGTGGGTACGCCACTGCCCTTTCTCGTGGGTACGACACTGCTTTTTCTCGTGGGTACGCCACTGCCCTTCCTCGTGTGTACGACACTGCTTTTTCTCGTGGGTACGCCACTGCTCTTTCTCGTGGGTACGACACAGCTTTTTATCGTGGGTACGCCACTGCCCTTCCTCGTGGGTACGACACTGCTTTTTCTCGTGGGTACGCCACTGCCCTTCCTCGTGGGTACGACACTGATCTTCCTCGTGGGTACGCCACTGCCCTTCCTCGTTAGTACGACACTGCCCTTCCTCGTGGGTACGACAAAGCCTTTCCTTAAGACAACGCCACTGACCTTCCTCGTAGGTACGCCACTGCCCTTCTTCGTGGGTACGACAAAGCCTTTCCTTAAGACAACGCCACTGCACTTCCTCGTGGGTACGCCATTGCCCTTGCTCGTGGGTACGACACTGCTTTTTCTCGTAGGTACGCCACTGCCCTTCCTCGTGTGTACGACACTGCCCTTCCTCGTGAGTACGACACTGCTTCTTCTCGTGGGTACGCCACTGCCCTTCCTCGTGGGTACGACACTGCCCTTCCTCGTGGGTACGACAAAGCCTTTCCTTAAGACAACGCCACTGCCCTTCCTCGTGGGTACGATAAAGCCTTTACTTAAGACAACGCCACTGCTCTTCCTCGTGGGTACGACACTGCCCTTCCTCGTGGGTACGACAAAGCCTTTCCTTAAGACAACGCCACTGCACTTCCTCGTGGGTACGACAAAGCCTTTCCTTAAAACAACGCCACTGCCCTTTCTCGTGGGTACGCCACTGCCCTTCCTCGTGGGTACGACACTGCCCTTCCTCGTGGGTACGACAAAGGCTTTCCTTAAGACAACGCCACTGCACTTCCTCGTGGGTACGACAAAGCCTTTCCTTAAAACAACGCCACTGCCCTTTCTCGTGGGTACGCCACTGCCCTTCCTCGTGGGTACGACACTGCCCTTCCTCGTGGGTACGCCACTGCCCTTCCTCGTGGGTACGCCACTGCCCTTCCTCGTGGGTACGACACTGCCCTTCCTCGTGGGTACGCCACTGCCCTTCCTCGTGGGTACGCCACTGCCCTTCCTCGTGGGTACGCCACTGCCCTTCCTCGTGGGTACGCCACTGCCCTTCCTCGTGGGTACGACACTGCCCTTCCTCGTGGGTACGCCACTGCCCTTCCTCGTGGGTACGCCACTGCCCTTCCTCGTGGGTACGCCACTGCCCTTCCTCGTGGGTACGCCACTGCCCTTCCTCGTGGGTACGCCACTGCCCTTCCTCGTGGGTACGACACTGCCCTTCCTCGTGGGTACGCCACTGCCCTTCCTCGTGGGTACGACACTGCTTTTTCTCGTGGGTACGCCACTGCCCTTCCTCGTGGGTACGACACTGCCCTTCCTCGTGGGTACGACAAAGCCTTTCCTCGTGGGTACGACACTGCCCTTCCTCGTGGGTACGCCACTGCCCTTCCTCGTGGGTACGACACTGCTTTTTCTCGTGGGTACGCCACTGCCCTTCCTCGTGGGTACGACACTGCCCTTCCTCGTGGGTACGCCACTGCCCTTCCTCGTGGGTACGACACTGCTTTTTCTCGTGGGTACGCCACTGCCCTTCCTCGTGGGTACGACACTGCCCTTCCTCGTGGGTACGACAAAGCCTTTCCTCGTGGGTACGACACTGCCCTTCCTCGTGGGTACGCCACTGCCCTTCCTCGTGGGTACGACACTGCTTTTTCTCGTGGGTACGCCACTGCCCTTCCTCGTGGGTACGACACTGCCCTTCCTCGTGGGTACGCCACTGCCCTTCCTCGTGGGTACGACACTGCTTTTTCTCGTGGGTACGCCACTGCCCTTCCTCGTGGGTACGACACTGCCCTTCCTCGTGGGTACGCCACTGCCCTTCCTCGTGGGTACGACACTGCCCTTCCTCGTGGGTACGCCACTGCCCTTCCTCGTGGGTACGACACTGCTTTTTCTCGTGGGTACGCCACTGCCCTTCCTCGTGGGTACGACACTGCCCTTCCTCGTGGGTACGACAAAGCCTTTCCTTAAAACAACGCCACTGACCTTCCTCGTGGGTACGCCACTGCCCTTCCTCGTGGGTACGCCACTGCCCTTCCTCGTGGGTACGCCACTTCCCTTCCTCGTGGGTACGACACTGCCCTTCCTCGTGGGTACGCCACTGCCCTTCCTCGTGGGTACGACACTGCTTTTTCTCGTGGGTACGCCACTGCCCTTCCTCGTGGGTACGACACTGCCCTTCCTCGTGGGTACGACAAAGCCTTTCCTTAAGACAACGCCACTGACCTTCCTCGTGGGTACGATAAAGCCTTTCCTTAAGACAACACAACTGCCTTTCCTCGTGGGTACGCCACTGCCCTTCCTCGTGGGTACGACACTGCTTTTTCTTGTGGGTACGCCACTGCCCTTCCTCGTGGGTACGACAAAGCCTTTCCTTAAGACAACGCCACTGACCTTCCTCGTGGGTACGCCACTGCTCTTCCTCGTGGATACGCTTCTGGACTTCCGTGTTGATACGTCACTCCCTTTACTCGTGAATACGCCACTGCCCTTCCTCGTGTATACGCCACGGCTTTTGATCGTAGATACGCCACGGCTTTTGATCGTAGATACGCCACTGCTATTCCACGTGGGTACGCCACTGACCTACCTCGTCGGTACGCCACTGCCATTCCTCGTGGGTACGCCACTGCCCTTCCTCGTGAGTATTTGATAGGATATTTTTTTTTATGGGTCTGCCCATTCCCCGCCTGGAATAAATAAATAATATATGTTGTAAAAACTTTTTGATGGAATAAAAATATATACATACATCCCTTTACATTATTAATAATGTGTAAAGTTATAAATCATAATATATGCTTATTTGAATTCACTAGTAGAAGACGTCAAGTATATTGAGTTTTATGTATTAGCTACACATTTTTCTTTGTTGAAACATAGGAAGAACGCAATAATAATAATAATAATAATAATAATAATAATAATAATAATAATAATACATTCCACATAGTTAGTATTTAAATGTGAATAGCTTTTTTGTTTAAGGTAAGGAATAAATCAATATTAACGGCCACACACGACTGCTGCTGTAGAGAAATAAATGCACTTAAAAAATGAAATATGTTGCATAGTAAAATTTTATTAACTGTATCAAAAATAACGAAGATGAACTAGCGAGAAGTCTGACAAATATTTCTCTGCTGAAATACTCTCACGATATATTGTGGGGCAACAAGACAAAAAAAAAATTGAATAATTTTATCAATGTGTATATGTACGATACTTCACAGATCTATATATCTCCATCTTTGCGCTACGCGAAATACTGACCGAATATCCTTTATTTGAAAGATAAGTACAAAATAGAATATTTTATTTGAAGATATCATATTCAAGGGCGAACTATATTTAATAACAGTTTTAATTATTTATAGGCAACTGTACAGGCAAATATTTTGACATTTATAGCTAACAATTTCTCACATAACTCATCTTGAACGCATGAGGAAACTTTTCATGGACATAGAGGTTATTACAGAATATGATGATAAATAAGATGAAGACATTGATGAAACGAATAAGTGAGGCTAAACGGTATTATCCGGAATAAAAACGTCACGAGTTCATGGAAATTTCCACCACTTTCCATACTCGTGAAAAAAAAAAATGGATATAAATTCTGCCATGACTCAACGTCTGATACAACATTGGCTCTGATTAATGTTGAACACATATTACATAATTTGGTGAGAACTGTTAAGTCAACGCAGCTTTCGTTTATAATCAAGCTAATTTTTACTGTCAATGATGTTACTATATTGCAATTATCATTAGTTAAAAGGCTGTTGATACGTAGGAATGCATTAATTCATTTGTAATCAATCAGGCACATCATGTTTATATTCTCATAATTTTCTCAGGGTTCAGCAATTAGAGAAACAACACCTATTATTTTAGTACTGAGTAAAGAAGACGCATTCCCCTTAAATTCAATATAAGCAAGACAATTTTTTTAGCAAGGGAGGAAACACATTCTGAAATTTTCATAAAGTTTAGGCTGTAATGTAGTGCTTTAAATAAAATAAAATACAAAAATTGACGTTTGACAACAATATTTTGATAGTAACTTATCTTAACCTAAAATGGAATTCCAACTAACATCTAAAATAAAGAATTTGTCATTTTCTATCACTTCAATTAGATTGGGAAACTAATGCAAAAATTTTATGGTAATATTTTACAAAAAAAAAGAAGAAAAATGCAGAGCTCATTTAAAGTCCACATTCAGAATCTTAGCAAATATAAAAGTAAATTTATTATTTTTCATGAAAAAAGTATGAGGATGGTTGGGAGGGAGGTAAAGTGTTCCATGAAACCAATTTCCTACACTTAGTTGCACCTCATCATTACACTGCGAGTGCGAAACATTAGGTCATTAAATATTCTAATAAATATATGTATAATATTTTTTTCGAACTCCAGGTTTAAAATTAACGAATTAAATGTGCAAGCTTTCAACGGATTTTTTGCATTAGTTAAAAACTTAGATTCTTTTAGAAACAAAATTACTGGAAATGGTCCGATAGAGTATTAATGCATTTAAGTTAAGTAAATATGGTAATATATTTTATTTCACTAAAAAGAATTAGTTTATCTTTCATTTTTATTGTTTAGCTTAAATTATTTGTTTCGATGCTTCTTGCGCGGTTCTTCTACTGCAAGCCTTACCCTTTGGTTACGTAGTTGATCATTGCGCCTACAGATGGCAGCACAGATGTCGAATTGGTCTTCCTTCATCAAATCTCTTTTAATGGTTAGTTTTTAATACTTCAATGTTACGTTGACACAGAAAAAAAAATTATTTTGAGATTGAATATGAGATACTATTTGCAAAGCTAGAATTATAATAGATACTGCAAAACGAAACAACGTCCTATAAATTCATTTTTCAGGAAAGATCTATTGTAAATCACTGCACTCGAATGCTAACTACCATCCGTAGTCCACTGCAAGCTTTTCACTTGAAATTCATTCATTCCACTCTCTATTAACCACTGGTAATACAGGAATTTATTTCGGGAAGATATTTAAAAATGTGTTATTAGAAATAGTAACACAAACTATAAGGTATTGTGACAGTTAAATAATTATTTCCATCGTGCATCACAACTTTGTTGTTTGTGATTCCAGGTGTTGTAACAGCTTGCCTTGCATCACGCAAATTACATACTGCCTTCACTAAGATCGCACATATTTTTTTATAAATTCAGGATGGAAAATTTCGTCCCTACACCACAATTCTTACAACTACCACTGCTATTAACTTAAAAACTTTTATATTTTTTTAATGCGCTGTTTCTAGTCCTCAATTTCTGAAAATGCTCTTACTATTTAATATCTTCAGATAGTTATATATTTACATAGAAAGCAGAAAATACATATCATAAACTTACTAAGTATTTTCAAATAAATTGATTATTTCACTTTATTTTTAACATCCTATTACTACTTATAACGGTTTGATTTGGCATGGATGATTTGCACACCAACACTACATAATGTTATAATATACGCCATTTCTATAACATGAAAGTGTACGTCGAGCATGCATCCATATTACTCTTGCAACATACTTGAACTTACACTTGCTCGCTGTCATGTATTAAGTCCACATACATGTTCAAGGGAAGAGGCTTACGTGTCATAAACAACCCCCCCCCCCCCCCAACACACTATCCCATTCCAAACATTTCTAATAAAAATGTAAACCTGGAAAGAATTGACGTTTTCCAGGGGGGGGGGGGGGGGGAGGGGGTGAGGGAATCTGAAAAATATTAGTCAGTCAATAATAATTTCATACACAGGAAAACATATCACACACTTGAACAGAGATCACATTCGAGTATTAAGCGACAGTAATTTGTTATGGCCTAAAAACTGTAGAAACATAAATGGCTTCTTTAGGTTTCTGTATCTTCCACTTAAAGCAAGACATTTTATACGCTAGGATTCTTAGGAAATTAAGTTTTGAGTTGCTTAATAGGGAATTCACAAAAGAAAGAAAAAGCATTTCTACACACGACAATGTTAAAACGACTGCAAATCAGTGGATTTTCACTGATTTGCATTAGTTTTGAAAGCTTTATATTAAGAGTGTAGAAACAGAAATCTTGTGTGTTAAAGAAGCACTCGGCCATGTCCTGTTTATATAACGAAACAACGTCAGCATTTTCACCTGGGCGGATTCCGGGAAAACACAGGAAACCAGAACCAGGATTTTTCAGACCCGTAATGGATTCGTGTTCCTTGAACGTGCAACTACTGCATAGGTTTGCCCATTCTGGCACTGTGTCGCACTCGCGTTTCATTGAATTTGAGCAGGTTTTTGAATCATTGGACAATATTTAATGGAACCGCGGACCAAAAACAAAGACAAGCATGGCCTAACTCTTACCCACTGCCTCGCAAACTTTATCAGCTCCATAAGTATTTATGTCTGATTTCATGTCACGTCGCGTGGGGGCTAAAATATAAATAATTCGATTGCGACATTAAAATACAAATCATTTAATTAATTGTTAAGAATGTGTCGAAAAACCAGTTTTAAAATAGTTGAACTTGAAAAAACCGCGCTTCAGTGGCAATTGGTGAGTTGTTGCAAACCGTACTACTTACTTTCCGTTACGTACTTTGCCGGCTTGCTTTTGGGGGCAGAGTTCGTATGCATTACCATGCTACGTGCGGTACTGCTGCCTGGCCGCTTGTTCGTGATTGGTCGATATGGGTTCAGTATCCCCCGACTCTGCGGTGGTGATTGGTGCCTTGTGCGAGAATGTTCAGTCGTTTGATTGGGGTGAAAAAATAAGATGAAGGGGAAGGGTAAGGGGGGAGGTTACACTCTGTTGTCAACTTGCAATAGTACGTTGTAGTAATAAAGTTTTCATGCTTACGCAGCCATTAATCCGCATCAAGCTTGAAAAATAAAATAAATTACCAACGTTTCGGTTGGCATGGCAATGGCTATAATCAGGAAAGTAGTAGCCTGAATTGTCGAGCCGAAACTTTGAAGTTACCATGAAACTCACCAGCCACACTAAGAAAAAAAAAGTCGACACAATAAAATTGCTATGCATACTTAGTGCTTTATTAGTAACGGCCAGATTTTCTCGTAATTAATAAATGGAGTATTTAAAAGTACAAAATTACTTTTGCTGTTGTGAAAGAATATTAGTTACATGTTGAAAAGAAAAAAAAACTCGGTTGTCTGTAAAGTCAGTTTACGGACGATAGTATAACGTGACAACGTCATAACAAAACATTGATGAAATAATTGCATACTTTATGAATAAAATTGAATCATTTTTATTTTATTAATAAAAGAATAAATACTTGAAATTTTACCAGTAATCAGATTTTTAAAATGCAAGAATAATTAACCTTTATTGCCGAAATTGTTGTTGTAATAAGCAATGAAAACCACATTAACTTTTCACTTCACTTTATAAACAGTCGAGTGGAAGAGAGATAGATGCGGCGCAAGCGTACAATGAGCGTAACGGGACACAGCGTAACGAAACAATGTGCGTAACGGGACACAACGTAACGGAAAAAAGTGCGTAACGGGACACTTTTTCGTGCGTGCAGCCGGCGTTCATAGATTTATTAGACGTTGTCGCGTCAAAAAAAAATGTTTCGGCCAGAAAACAATTTTTTTTGTGCAAGCTAATTAGGTTTGGAACATTTTTTTTTTTGACGGCGTGGAAGGGGCTTGTCGCGGGGACGGATGTTTTGAGCGCGCGGAGCTGGCGTTGTGACGTGCGGCGGTCGCGGCGGCGACAAAGCCTGGCCACCGACTCTAGTGCCGGAGGCCACGCGCCCAGCAGGGTGCGGAAGGGTAGAGCGGGGGGGAGGGGGAACAGCGCGCCGCTCGCAGTGTCGCCAACCTCACGCGGTCGAGGGCTCCCGCGGCGCCTCTGACTGGCGCACACACGCTGGCAGCCGCACAAGGCCGCTCCGTCTGCGTCGTTATTTTCCCCCCGCCGTCGCGCATTGTGCTCGCCGCGCCCCGGGCAATGCGATCCATGGGCCGGTGGTGGCAACTGGCGGTCTGCACGGCTCGCTGAAACCATTTTTTTTGACGTGATAACGTCTTATAAATCGATGAACGCCGGCTGCACGCAAGAAAAATTGTCACGTTTCACCTGAGCCGAACGTGCAAGAACCGGCTAACCACCTGTGCTAGAAAATCTTCTATAATATCAAACAGGTTTAAAGCGGGCTTTTTAACTAATTGTTGGTGATTATATTTAAACAAATTATTTAAATTAAATGTGCAAAAACTGTAAATAATATTTGAAAATTAAAAAGTATGCAATTTTCCATCACGTTATCACGTAAACCGACTTTACAGACAACCCCCTTTTTTAGCAAAGAAATGATCAAATAAACTGTTGTGTACAAGCCGTCGTTCTGGTCACATGCAGACTAAGGGCGCGGCTACACGGAACGCCTTAAGGGGCCCACCTGGTCAGGGGTGTATGTGTGTTAGTGAGGCGGGATGATAAGCGCGACGCTCGCTGGTATTTCTAGCGCGGTATAGCCTCTAAGCGCAAGACTCTGAACTGACCGCAGTCTTCTCGTTGTCACATGATAACTGTGAAATTTGAGCGGTGACCGTTAAATTATATGGCCGAGAAATGAAGATAAATGGGTAATGCACGTTCCTTAAGTGCTTTCAAGAATCTGTACTGGTTGTTTTACGTCTAAAAATTACTCTGAAAACATGCGTTTTAGCCATTTTAACTCTACTAAAAATACAGCTTAAAAATTTAATCCGAAATCATAAGTACTTTTCAGCCCTCGGCGAACTCTTAAATACTTTTCGTAAGCAGACCCCACTCGGATATCTTGAGTAGTTTTGAAATCGCGATGTTTTTCCTGAAGCTCTGCACACCGTATGTGTGCCCGGGTAGGCGGAGCCCTTAATACTTCGGGTGAACAGGTTTAAGTGAACATGTCTTCAAACGCGCTAATTTTTACGGCCACGCGGCAGTTGGTATAAAGTGGGTTCAGCTCCAAAATCGGTTGTGTACTGCCGTCGAATGGATGCGTTGTGGATCCTATTTATTTGAGCAGTGTAACTTACCTCTGGTGGAGAATTACCGTCAGCATAAATATTAAAACAAAAATAATATTTTTCTATATTATAGAAATCAAGATAAAATTACATACTAACCCATTATAAAATACAGCAATTACCAGTCGTAAGTCTCCGTCATGTGTTGTTTGTAAATCTACAGGCGTCTCAAATGGCGTAAATAGCGTGGCTTTGACGTGACCTTGGGACGGAGACCGGAAGTGTCCTCACGGACCAGCCATCGTCCAGGATGTGTGTTGCTCTCAGCTAGTGGCGCACCTTCTCACAGCTCTGGCAGGATGTCCGGAGGAGACCGCAACCACAAGCAACCACCCGCCACCACAAGCAACCACAAGCAACCACCCGCTGTGCCGGTAGCCAGTGCGTGTGGCCGACTCGAGACTTCTGCGCCCTGGCTCGTCACCATTCTTCCTTCTTCCCGCGGAGCGCCTGAACATGACACGTAACTGCGCTGCGATCTCGCGTCCTTACAGCCACCGAAGTTGCGTCTAGATGCGCGCGGAATCGAAAATCGGGAAACTTTTTCTCTCGCACCCGTAACTCTACAGGGTTTCATGTCCGGAACTATGTTCCTTTTGGCATCTCTCGCCACCCATTAAATTCATGCCTATCAAGTTCCGAACACAATGCAGTTTTTTTTTGTTCCAGAACTCTGTAATCTTACAGTAAAATGAAATATATAAACATAGCAAAAGATTAAAAAAACTAAATAGATTAAAAAAATATTCAATGGTTTGTATTGGCGGGCAATTGAAACGTTTTCTTCTCGAGTTACTTATTTAAAAGTTGGAATTTCAATAAATATAGGTTTAAAAAATGAGCAATGTGTTGTACAATCACTTATAATCTCACTTTTTGAAGACAGAACAATGAGGGGAAAAAAATAGTTTTTCTTTCTTCACTTTAGCCCTTTTGCGTGTTTGCTATTGATAATGTTTTACAAGAAACGCCAAATACAATTAAAAGCTTTTACTTTCAAATACATTCCAATTACAGCTAATTTCACTGATAATTTATCATGCATGCTTTAGGTTCGGTCTGACATGTTTATTTTTTAACTTTTTTATAGTCATTATTATTTTAGGTCTTTTTCTGAAAAACTAACACGATTTCTTCCCTTACATTTGTGCTTCTAACACTAATATTTTCATTTTATAGTGTGTATGTAATAAGCTTACAGCGGTTCCCAATTTTTTTTCGGCCAGGGAATCCTATAATCGACTTTCTATTGGCGGAACTTCAATTTCTTCACAGAAAGTAATTTGAATATAGTTTTGATCATTCAAAACCAATTTTAATTTATTTACACCTTATTGTTAAAGAACCCTGATACCTGATTGTTTGCATGTTGTAATGTTCGAATAAAAAATAAACTATAATTTCGAATTAAAAGCCTTTAGTGTACGTATCTAATGTGATGAATGAAATTGTTTCATAGTTTGATTTATAATAGCTAGAGACCTGCAAAATTCGCCTATTAATTCGGTGATAGGCTAGAATTCAAACACATATACCTCTTAGATGATTTTGCTATTGGCTTACTGTTCATCTTGGCGAATCTCAACCAATTATAAACCATCAAGCAAAGAAGGATCGAATCACAGACAAACCAGCTGAGACGACTTACAAGTCAACAACCAATGAACTTGCGTTATTTGCCCAGTGTACAGGAGAATGTGCAGTCCATCTTGAAGGCCATCGAAACCGCGAATTTTGCAGGTCTCTAATAATAGCCTTAAAATACGTTTAATGTCCGTCGACTGCCTGCTTTTCACGACTTACGTCCTGACTCGCTGAACTGTGACCCTGCACGGAACACCTTTCAGAAACTGCTATTGTAATGTAGAGATATAGTGTAACATAATGGACGTAAAACGTCGCACAATTGTTCGTAATGACTATTACTTGCGCGACCTTTTACACCCTTAAAGTACACTTAGTGAATACCTGCTGCAAATAATATTGTGACTGAACATCAAATTAAAGGTAGGTATCGAATTAGACTTGTGTGAATATCCTTTAAATAATAGTTATTATATACTTTTTAACGATATTTCGAAGGTTTTCAATAATATTTCACTGTTTCTAAACTTAACTTAGAAAATTGATACAGTTATAAGGTCCTGTTGAATTATATTGCCTTAGTATACAATACATTAGAAAGGACTTTATGGTTGTATAAATGTTGTTAGATATGTTTTGAAACGGTTAAGTCTAAGGTATTTAAATTGGTATTAATAATTCAACATAAAACATTTTATGAGAGAGATTACTTACTGGAAGTACGAAATGAAATTTTACGACAAAGTATTAAATGTTTTTAAATAAGGGAAACGTAAAAAAATTTGGGTGTTGTTGCTTATTTATAGCAGAAGCATGGTGTTTTTTTTACATTTAATGATCCTAGATTCTTAAAAAAATCATAACTCTAAAAATTTATCATCTGTTGTCAGCCATAATTAATTAATTCTACACGTAAAATAATTTAAACACGATTATGTTGTTTATTGATTTTTAGCTTTAAAAAAAAAAATTGAAACTTAATAAATAGGAACGAAATGCCAAAATATTTTATAACGTTATTCATACTGTTGTTTTGTACTTAAAGCATAAATATCTTTCAAGATACAGAGAGGTCTCTTGGGCCGTTGTTCTGCTGAACTAGGAAGCGAGAACTAGCGCTCGCGCAGTTAGTACGTATTTTCGTCCACAGATGTCGCGCGGTTGTAGTGAAAGTTGAGAACGCTTCTTCAAAGCACAAAACGGGAAAGACTTGGGAATGCAATAAGATATTGAAAAATTTAATAAATTCAGCGTGTCAGATCATACTTGTCACGACATAGTTTTTACCCAAACGAGCAGAAAAAAGTTTGATGAAGAAAAAACAAATATATATATGTAGATTTAAATTACCTGTTTCAACCTGTGTCCAATTAAACAGAGCTTTTTGAATGCTTTTAGTGACCTGATGTATTTTGTCCTAAGCTATTCCAATGGGCCATGTTTCTTCGATTCCCACGGATGTAATCAACTTTTAATGAGTTTGTTATTTGGCCCCTTGTCTATGTTAAAAATTAAACCCTCACAATTGATAACTAACCAGAGAACGTAACGTCTAATCTTAATACATCAAAACAACTGTTACCAAAGGTCAAATTAAGGAATTATTTTGTTAATTGCTATTTACTGTAGCTTTCTGCACGCAAATTACCGTAAATACTGTACGCTATGTTAAATCATCACACAAACTTTCAAAAAGCGTTGTGACTTTTAAAACTAATATACAATATAATCACGTCAGAGAAATGACGAATGTAGGTACAGCTTGTAACCACTATCTAGTCATCGTGAAACTATAACGGTGTGCTTTTGTGCACCTATCTCTATCTCTACTTAACAATTGGTGACGTCAGTCAGGAGATACTTTATTTATTTGTTATTGGGAAATGTACGTTAAACTGTGATTACATGTTGTTGAGACGGCAATTATCAACAAATGTTGAAGTTTACGGCAGTTTGATTTACATTAAAGTAAATTACACGAGACAGCTGATATCTGTAATTAGTTTATTGTCTCATTTATGTCTAAATACGTTTTTTTATCTGTGTTTTTCTCTTTCTCCGTCCGACCAAGGTTTCAAATAGACGAGAGCATTTAAGTTTGCCCAGTTTTAATATAGCTCGGAGTGTATTTAGTATTTTACATATACAACACAAGTTTGATTAAAATAAAGCTTTACATTTGTAGCATTGACTATAATTAATTGTTTGCTACGACCAATGACGAGTGCCAATTGTCGATGAATTCGTAAGTATAAAAATCGTTTATATAAATAAAAAAACTGTCTGTAGTAAGATACCAATACTAGGGAAAGTAAAGTGTTAATTGTAAATGCTGTAAAAAAAATTCGCTTGTTAGTATACCATCTTCCAAAAAAGCCATTTCTTTAAAAACCTAGGTAAAAAAAATAATATTATTTTATCCTTGGGGTATAAACCATTATAAAAATGGTTCCATGTTTGTTTATCATTTCACAAATACTTTAATATTATTTTTTTAGTTTTCAAAAGTTCTGACATTTTCTTTTTATTCAGTTTTAACTGGATATCTGCACCCACGCTTTCCTGAAATTACCTAAAACGCCTTATACTTCTCTACCTGAAGCTTGTATCCGTATTAAAAAAAAAATCCGCTAAAATAAAAATATATATTAGCAAAGAAAAAATGTTTTTTACTGCGTGTCCTGATTAATTTCGTTTAGTATTTTTAATGTTGCTAATCTAACTTTCCACTATTCACACCAATTTATAGTCTTTTAAATGTAGATTGCACAACATAACCAAACGTTCACGCCATTTTAAAAGTGTTTGAAATAAGACTGGCTTGATCCAACCAGCCATTAATATGATCTAACAGCATTTTTAACGCAATTAACCCAACCTAACACAATATTCAAATGATTTTAAAGTATTGTAGCTAACCTTATGTAATCAAAAATTATAATCAAATGGTAAACTACCGATAAACTACTTTGAATATCTAAATGGCAATTTACAGAAACATCAAATATCGCGGAGGGAATTAAAAAAATACGATTTTCAGATCTTAATTTAAATTTTTTTTAACAAAATTAGCGAACTTATTACCTAAAAATTAAAGTAAAAACCTTCTCTGCAAAATGAATATTAACATTTCGAATTTATTTACCTTTTTTTGTTATTACTATAAACAAAATTTACATAAACTTATAATTTAATCAACTGTAATTTTTTTTTCTATTGCAAATAATACTTAATGACACGATTATAAGTTTCGCAAAGTTACTGTAAGATCACCAAATAATTTGGCCGCTTTATAAAACGTAAACATCAATAATAACAGTAAACTTTCATCTGTATCCAATTTTCGTAACAAGGATATGGTTGGAGAGCAAATAAAATAAATGTAAAGACAATTTTATACAACTGTTTAAGACTAGGCCCACACAGTAAAAACAAAAAAAAAAACATTGTTTAACATCAGTTGCTGTAATAAACTTAACTTTACAGTCCATTAAACCCTACCTACCATGATTTTTGATTAAACATTGTTAAAATTAGTCTTTCTTCTGCGAATAAATTCACTTCTGCCGAGTTATAGTTTTAAAAGAAAGTGTAAAGCTTTATTTAATCTACTTTTTTTTTATTTACAGTCAATTATGAAACCATACTACACAAAATTAAGCAATTTCTCATTTCATATTATCAAACTACCCTTAAAACCCTTGTTGTATTAGCGCCAACGTGATATATGTGCGTATAACGTTAAAAAATTGTCCACGGATCAGGCAGGCATCGCGTTATCTAATATCTGCTTAGGAAGCTGACAGGAAGGGACAGGTTTGGACATCTGAACTGTGACATGCCCGGCCTGTGTGAGACTCAGTGAGGTCGCCGGGGACAGGAGGAACACACACCAAATGCCGAGAGGCGAATCGATTGCAGGAAGTCTTCAGAAACAAACGTCAGGTCAGCGATTTTTTCGAAGTTACGTATACGTCTTTAGCAACGGAAATGGGAAGACCTGCGCGTTCACCAGGGACGGAAGTTTAACACGGTGTCTGCAGTGCGCATGCGCCCACGAGCCAAAGACGCCCATATAGCCAACCGCATGCGGCAGTGTCCGCTTTCACGAGCATCGGGTGACGTAGGCTAGACCGAGCGCATCTGCCTGCTTAATACGTCTCCGTGACAGCAAACCCATCCTGAAATACAGTTCGCAAATATTTATAGTCTCGAAAGGAAGTAATCACAACTCTAAAAATACGCTGTATCCTGGGATAATATTATTAATAGAGACCTGTAAAATTCGCGGATTCATTTCGCGATAGGATAGAATGCAAATACTTTTGACTTTATTTTGCTTCAGTGATTGGGCCACAGTTTATCTGAAGGACTCTGGGCCAATGAAAAATCTTTAACAGAAGAATTAGCGAATCACGATCATTCCAGTCAACAGGTGTTACGAGTCGGTAACATATCAGCAGATGTAATTTGCACGACTGCATAGAGGATCATGGAGTCTATCCTTTAGGGATTTGAAATCGCGAATTTTACAGGTCTCTAATTAGTAATTATTAATAATAACAATTCTTCTTACCCTCTTGTAGCGATTGATAGCTGAGTTGATAAGACCGTGAATAAAGAAACCACATAACGTAGCCCATAAAAAAGCACCACTTTTGTTATACCAGTAAAATTTATATTATATTAATTTTTGCTATAGTAAATTTAAATACATTGCTCAGTCCATTGGTTTTGTTATTTTATACTATGGAAGCATATAACCTTATTTCTCCTTTTGATAAAAATATATCTTACAATAACATTCGATGCGATTTATTGAGGGGTAGAGAAAGAGAGTTTCCGTTTGAAAGTTTGGACGTTTGTTTGTTTTTTATAATAGAAATATACAGTTTTATTCCAAGCGTAGTAAAATTTTGCACACTTGAAGAATGAAAATTTAAGGAAAATTAAATTCTGCATCTTAATTCTAAAAATAACTATCTTTTCCCTTAAATGGGATATGATTTATCATTGCGTATATATGAAATATATTTACATGTATATGAATTTTTTTTTAATTCACTTGATGTATTATATTTTTTTCTGTTACAAATACCACGTAACCAAATTTTTCAATTTTTTAAAATTAATTTGTTAATAGTAAAGTTTAGTAAACAAAAAAAGAAGTAACACTTCTAACACGCGTACATAAGTAAACACCCCTTTTTTGTAAACTTTGTTCCAAATTTGACTTAATCAGTGACTTAATTATATCCGCATCCTATATAAATTAGCTGCTTACATTATTTAGACATTTTTTAATGAAAATTTTGGAAATGTAACCTTACATGCACGAGGCAGAGCGATGTAGGGGCTCTCTAGGAACAAATAGTAGAAACAAAGATGGCGGTATCCAAGATGGCGGCCTCCGCCAAAACAGAAAATAACCAGAAGGTGGTGTGAAGACATCCAAGTTGACGGCCTCTTGCAGATAAAAAACACGATGGCGGAAATGACGTCAGAATCGAAAAAAGTTTGATTACATATCTAAGATGGCAGACGTGACATCAGAATTAAAACAGGTGTACGTGACGTCATAATTCAAGATAGCGGACATAATGTCCGAATTTAAGATTTTGCACATGATGTCAGAATTAAAAAGGGTGGCTATAACAAAAAGTGTTTTGAGTGGGGTGCTCGATATTTAAATCGCGGATCTAAAATGACAGCAGGGGGCAAGGTCAATGTAAAAGGTCAAGGTAATCCAAGATGACCAACGTGACGTCAGACAACAAGATGGTGGACATCGCCACCGACACCATGCTAGGACTCCAGTTTCGGGACCTATTATTATATAGGCCTACTACTATGTAACAGTGAAAAATATCACTTGTACATAAGATATAGATTACAAATTTTAAATACGACTGAATCAGGTAGTTACCATTAATTGAATTTTAATTTTAATTCGAATTGCTACTTGATTTTTCTTTCTTTATTAACAGAAAATTTTAATTACCCGCGGGAATAGCTCTAGTACAACGGATTCATTGTCGTAGTATAACTCTATTACTGTTGAAAATAAAGTAAATTTTATCTGTTATAAACAACAACAAAAAAAAGTATTAGTTCTGATGGATGAATAACTTTATTGGATACTTGTAAATGTTATATATTTTTGTAATAATTTGTCGCTAACAGTTGGATACATTCGTATTTGTGCTGATGAATATTTCCATTAGTTTTAAGTTAACAGAGATGGGTTTGTTAACTAAAGCGGAAAATAAGTTTTCTTATTTGTGTTCGGTGTTCATATCAGACTGATTTGAGAGAAATCAAGTTACATGTTCAATAGTTACTATTTCTATTACATTCCGAAGTTTAGTTAGAATGGCAACCATAAAGGCAAGAAAGTTAAGCACTAGAATTCATTAATTTTGAATTATATTTTTTTGTTCATTCTCCGTTAATCAATACAAATTACTGCCAGGTGAATATATCTCTACGGGTGCTGATTCTTTAGATGTTCGTCCTTATACACCAGACATCTCATACGGATGACCTCGCTACATGCATTAAAAATAATTTAATAATTGGCATCTGGGACATCACGGCTTCTCTCACAGTTGGTGAGGCAACAGATCGCATTGCATCACCCAAAATGACATCCTGCCTTCATTTATATTTTGCGCAATTTTTTCCCAAAAATGTTTTCCCTATCTCCACCCATTGCGTCCGCCACTGTGGTGAGAAGCCGTCGTCGATGCGGAAATGAAATGAAGGCCCCAAGTAAAATGGGAATACGCTGAGGAAATCTACCGGGCAATCGTGATATCCACCACTTCACACTAGTAAAAAAAACACGTGAGCGAGTTTTTCAGTACTCGCCAGAGATGTTTAAAGTCAAACCTCGGTAACGAGACCATCGGGGTGTTGTGATGTTGCAAATATACTTATAATACGAAACGTGGACACCAAATTGAGCGTTGAAATCTTTAAAATAATACCTAGCGTGAAAAATATACGCAAATGTTTTTTTTTCCCTAAATATCTGGACGCAAATCACACGTAGTTCCCGCACCCGCCGCTACAATTTCGCTGCCGGAGCAGCTACGTCGACTATAAAAAAATTCAATCTGCAGAATGAAATTTTAAACTTTGTAATGAAACGGTTCCGATTAAAGAAAAGAGACTTTTTACAATACTAAACTCGTCTTTGGATCTGAATTTATACAATAAATTTTATTAAACTACTGGCCCCCTATTTAATTTAATTAAATGGCTAATAATTTAAAAAAATTCTCGCTTTGTGAAATTTTGTTCGCATAATCCACCACAGATGGCAGCACAGTGATTACACATTTACGTTTCAAAAAGTTTCCGGTGCAGTAACGAAATTACTCCCACAAAATGCCGTATAAAGAGAGCTAAGGTGCTACACATCAAAATAATAAAATTCAAGCCCAGACTTTATAGTACTCGCCTGTAATGTGTAAACATAAAGGCTCAGTAACGAGAAAATTCATGTTGTAATTAAACTTATAATATAAAACTCGGACATTAAATTTTAACGTAGAATTCTTAAAAATAATGCCGCGCCTGATAAATAAATTGATAAAAAAAATATTCTCTTTTCAATTACCAAAATGTTTGGATGCGAATCACATACGTACTTTGTGCCCCCGCCGCTAGAATTCGCTGCCTGAATCGCAAACACTGCTTGCCACCATCAAAAGCAGATAGCAATTAGCAGTACGGAAAACCGGAAATTTTAAATTATTAGTAATAGCTCTGATAAAACCCCGGCTTCAGGCCTGATTTTCGACAAAGAATTTTATTAAAATGCTGTCCATCTTGTTAAAGATCACAAAACATGAGACTATTAAGTTTCCACACGCGTTAGAGATTATACTTCTATGGCATTACTAAAATATTTACATGAAACATTTTGAAACACATTATAACACTAAGTATACGTCTGTTAATTTGTTTCTGCTTAAACGACTGAAATCAGTCTGTAAATATTTTCTACAAACACGTATAGTGGGCTGATTCAACATTATCATTATTTTTCTATTAATATGTTGACTTGATGTAAGTTTTTGGACATACGCCATTTTAGCAATGGCGTATGTCCAAAAACTTACATCAAGTCATGCACTCCCATTGCACAAATCTTTCAAAAATAATATTAATATGTTGTTTAAAAAAATTGGTTGTCTGTAAAGTCGGTTTACGGACAATAGTTTAACGTGACGTCATAACAAAACGTTGATGAAATGATTGCATACTTTTATGAATAAGATTGAATCATCTTTATTGAATTATCACTATTTTGTATGGATACAAAGAAGGAGTGAAATTAAATCTACAATTTAATTGATAAATTTACTTTTATTTGCACTCATTAATTCACATATGTTTATTACTTTAACGAAGAGATTTATTTAACTATAACTTTTATACATGTTTGCTATTTAACTTCTTCCAATCTGTGTTATTCTGTTAAGGATAGGACTTTGATAGGAAAGTAGGAAACGAATGGGAGTGTTTCAAGTTTAATGTGCCTCGAAAAAGTCAAATCGATGGTTGCTCCAATCGAGTGGAAGAGAGATAGATGCGGCGCAAGCGTACAATGAGCGTAACGGGACACAGCGTAACGGGACAATGTGCGTAACGGGACACTTTTTCATGCGTGCAGCCGGCTTTCATCGATTTATTAGACGTTGTCACGTCAAAATTAAAAAAAATAATAATTTTCAGTGATGAGATTTGAACCTCACCCTTGAGGTTACCAAGCTCTAACGCTGTGTTACTAAGCCTCTTGGGAATTTAGAAGGAGAATGTGTATTATAATCATTGTAATTACAATTGTTCTTAGGTATTCTAAAATTTTAGATTCCCTTTTACTATAATTTTTTTAGTTCACCAAATGTATTACAGGGTAGTTAAACTATCATGAAGTTTAATTTGGCACAGCAATACGTTTGATATGTCCCCTAATGTTTACGACGTTTCATTTTCATGAACTTACTCCTACCAAATGTCGTATACCGAGAGCTAAGATGTTTACACATCAGAAAATCCGGGACTGACAAAGCCGAAAACAATACCCGGATCTCCACAGAGGAAGGCAAGTGGTGTGATTACTGTGCCACGACATTGTAGAAACACGCAAGTATTTTTACATAGACCTAACAGTTAAAAATTAAATCGATAGAGTTATGAAACCGTTTGTTGGGAGTTGGGACAAAGTACAACTTCACCGCGATGTTGAAGTGTAGTGAGAACATTCTTATGAGTCTGTTTGTGTTGTTGACGCGAAAAGATGTTAATTGCCGAAACGTTGCAAATGTTTTGTCTTAGAAAGTCTTCTGTGTTAGTATGTGCTGTCGTCGTTGTGTTGTCTAGAATGTGTTTCGTTTCATAGATGAGTTCACCTGTGTTATCCTGTGTTGTCGTTGTGTTGTATAGATTATCTGTTTTCACATCATCGTTAGCTTCGTCTGTATGTCCCTGGGTTGTCTAAGACCGTTGTTTGTTTGCTTTTTCTGTTCTTGTTACGACTGTTTCGTCGTTGTCGGCCCACTGTGTTCGTGTATGTCGTGATATTTTTTTCTGACAAATTCTTTCTGCACTCTACATTAATTTAATATTAAGTGATTTGTTGTCTTTTTTGTGTATTCATCTTTCTTGTCCATTCATGGGGTGGTTTCTCTATGACATACAGTGAAAACAAGCAATAACGTATGTCCATAAAAATGTTTTAAATCTTTCTAGCCAGAGATGAGAACTGCAAAAAATTAAGGGTCTATCTTGTGTAAGCCACGTCACAATGGCACACGGTCATTCATGAAGTCTTCGTGTCAGGAGTGTTGTGTGACCTCATTAGCCGTCATGGAATCAACGGTTCTAATCGCCTGTGAGTTGTGCCACCTTTCACGCCAACATGTCGCAGTGCCTGCCTAACCACAGGCGCAACGGCGGCCCTACGTTATATGACCTGCATCGTTGTAAACGAGTCGCTTATGTTAAAACTTTTTTGACGTGACAACGTCTAATAAATCGATGAACGCCGGCTGCACGCACAAAAAAGTGTCCCGTTACGCTCATTGTACGCTTGTGCCGCATCTATCTCTCTTCCACTCGATTGGAACAACCATCGATTTGACTTTTTCGAGGCACATTAAACTTGAAACACTCCCATTCGTTTCCTACTTTCCTATCATCATCCTATCCTTAACAGAATAACACAGATTGGAAGAAGTTAAATAGCAAACATGTATAAAAGTTATAGTTAAAATAATATTTTCGTTAAAGTAATAGGCCTAAACATATTTGAATTAATGATTGCAAATAAAAGTAAATTTATCAATTAAATTGTAGATATCATTTCACTCCTTCTTTGTATCCATGCAAAATAGTGATAACTCAATAAAAATGATTCAATTTTATTCATAAAAGTATGAAATCATTTCATCAAATTTTTGTTATGACGTTGTCACGTTAAACTATCGTCCGTAAACCGACATTACAGACAACCAATTTTTTTAAGGATATTCGTCAACTACCTTATTTAGTTGGTTTTTAGTTTATTATAAATTCCGTAGTTATGTTAAAAAAAAACTTCGAAACAACGACTACAGAGCCACAGTTGCACAGACAAGGAAATTAAAATAAATAATTACGTACATCTTCTGCAGTATGACTTATTCATATTTAACCTTACATATATATTTATCTTTTCCTCCAAAGTCTGGTGTTGGTTGTGGTGCCAACCGTCATATTGGAATGCCACATCACGGCTGCCATCTTGGATGATCTTGACCTCCGACCTTGACCTTCCATGTTTGACCACATTTGTTAAAATTTACTCAAAATTGTAATTAATTGACCAAAAAATTGCCAAGAAAACTAAACAATATCGGTCTTTGCGAAAATACTGCCAAAAATCTCAAATATTATGAAAATTCATAAACGGAACAATTTAAATTTTTTCAGATTTTTTGAGAATATTCCATGGAAAAATCCTTCCTAATATTATAAATGCGAAAGTAACTCTGTCTGTCTGTCTGTCGCGCTTTCATAACCAAAACTACTGAACCGATTTAAATGAAATTTGGTACACAGATAGTCTAGAGCCTGAGAAAGGACAGAGGCTACTTGTTAATGCGAAAAAAGGGTTGTAAGGGGTTGAAAGGGGGGATGAATAGTTGTATGGAAGTATCGTCATTTTTAGAGCTAGAAGCTTGAAACTTATTTTTTTGGCTGTTGATTCGATATAAATAAATATGACATTCAATGTTTGCAAACGTTTTACCCTCAAGGGTGTAAAATAACAATAGGAAATAGGGGATTAAAGTTGCAAAGTTCATTTAGAAAAAAAATGTTTTTCCCATAGGCATCTTTGTGTGGCATGCTCACGTGTATCAAATCCACAAAATCTTTATGTTTTGGCAAAATATGGGAAAACAAAAAACGTAGTTTATAAAAATTACTTATATAAACTAATATTAATACTTTATACCTTATGTACTTATATACTTAAATAATTTAATAAGCTCTTTGCAGTGAAACACTGCAAATATCTCAATAAAGTTTTTATACGTATGTGTCTTATTTGTAAAATAATTAGCCTAAATTACAAAAATGCTACCAAAAGACACTATTCCACGCGGACTAAGTCGCGGGCACAGATAGTTTCCCATACAAATTATAAATTATAAATTATAAACTCCTCAGTATTTTGTTTCCTTTTAAATTATACATTGGAGCTATTTATCCTAATTTTTGGAATATCAAGGCATAAATTATATCTTCCAGACCTTCTATACATTGTTGCAACCACATATTTAATAGCAGGATCTAGTCTGTCTGTAAGCGCCGCAAGGAAATAACTTATTATTTTACGCGGGCGACTACAACTATCATGATAACCACACCAGTTCACAAATTTTGACATAAACCTATAGCCAAAGATAAGTCCCAGGCCATGTCATACCAACCAATGAGCTCTGGTTCTTTATTGCAAGCGGTATTTTATTATTTGAAATTGAAATATGTCGAGGCTTAATACCCCTTAAAATCTCCATTTACCAGTCTTCAATAGCCTCTGGAGAAGACCTTTGACCATGACCTTGGCCCCGGCCGCCATCTTGGATTATGACATCACGTTCACCGTTTTTTCTTTAACTTTCCGCCATTTTGAATTCCTGTCATATTAAAATACAAATCCGCCATATTAAAATACAAACATACTTTAAAAAACAAAAAATTAAAAAAAAAATTAAATTCAATTGGAATATAATTATAATAAAAACCACATATACATAATTGTCCTTGTTGCCTCATTCGATTCCCGACGAGGACAATAATAAATAATCCTTCCCTTAATGGTTGCTGATGGTTCCAAGGAAGTTGTTATTATAAATAGTATAACGTCATACTGGCCATCTTCAATCAGACATCTGGGTTTCATCTGCAATTAGTGCAACGACAAACTTGGTTTATTTTTTACTCGCTAGAGTGCAGTAACGTCAATCACCAGATCAGCATTTGACATTTTGTCGGCCATTTTAGCCACCATATTAAATGTTTGTAATTATGAACCAATTTCGAAAAAATGCCAAAATCCTTAAAAAAATATTACCTATTAATAAATTTAATGCATCGATCGATAAATAATTTCGGTTTAACCTTAGTCGATACAAAAACAGTAATTTTTGCTTAAAAATAATTATTTAATTAAATTTGGCAAAGGGTTCCCAAAGCAGTTTAAATTCCTCATTTACTAGCTTTCAATAAACCGGTGAGGTATTTTTTCGGCCATCTTGATAATCAGTAATTATTAAACTAAACATATGGAAAAAATTGTAAAAAAAAAATCTTTAAAAAATTAATTTTTTAATATTTTTCTAGTTAAATATATTTTAGTCATTGGTTTGACACTTCATCGGTGCTTAGACTCTACACAATATGACACTTTCAGAATGTTTTTTTATTTTTGAGAAGATAGCCCAATCTTTCTTACAAGAGCCAGAAGTCACGAGTCTTAGCCGTGCCACCAGGTTTAACAGGCACCATGTTTCATCCTTTTTTTTTTGTTGAAAATATGAAAAATGTTTTGGAAAAATACAAATTTCAAAGTAAATTTGTGTTGGAATGAAGATCAAACTAGAGTACAAACTGTTAAACTACCAGGTAAAATTGTTGCTCAGAAAGGAGCTCGCAAAGTTGGGAAAGCTACTTCTGCTGAGCGAGCACAAATTCTTACAACTGCGACAGGTTGTCAGTGCGACTGGTGACTCCATTCCGTGTCTTTTCATTTTTACTAGAGTGTTCCATGAAGATCATTTTGTATACGATGGACCCATAGGCGTGCCCAGACATTTCCATTAGGGGGGGCCCTGCTAAATTTTTAAATCAGAATCTGAATTTAGAATGTTAAATAGCCTACATACATTCACTCATTGCGTGTTTATATTTTTGTGCAGTATCGACGAGATATGAATGTTTACTAGTTAATATTTATATCCGTATAATTTTAGCAATCTTGAAAATATGTTTTTTTTTTCATAGACCATGTTTAAAGGGTACTTACACATTTTTCCCTCTCGAATTTTCCAATAGCTTGGTCCAGATCTACCTTGAAATTAACTTCTTTTTAGTGAATGCAAACACAGCAATTCAGACAACGGAACTTTAACAAACCTCTTAATTTTTTTTTTGCTTGGCCATTTTAAGGGACCTCGTGTTTTAAATAAACTAAGGCGGCTGTATTTCCAGAACGATAAAATGTTTAGAAATATTGATAATTACCACACTGCAACACTTAAAAACAGTTTGAGTGTCACAGTGCCAGGAATATACGAATATTAACGAACGCATTAGAGAAAATGCCGATCTGAGTGATTAAATTAGGGGGGGCCATGGCCCACCTGGCCCCCCCTGTAGGCACGCCTATGGATGGACCACCAGGTTGCATTGGGACAGCAAATCCATCTAGTCTGATGACTGGCCCACCGTTTCTGACGTGTATGAAACACTTTCCTAGCCACGTGAAGTCATCGCCGGAACAACCCTGCCTCCTTTTGATTGAGAACCACGACTCACAGCTATCAATTCATGTCTTAAATATCTGCAAGGAAAATGGTATTGTTCTGCTGTCGTTCCTCCCCATACATCGTCGTCATCTCCTTGCCAAATCAGTACATGGACTTTTTAAGAGGTGTTATTTTTCAGCGGCAGTCAATTGTTTGATAAACAAATCTGGGAAAACGATAATCATTAACGATATTCCTTGCCTTGTAAAGAGATACTTTCCTAATGTTTTGACTCCAAAAAAACATTGTGGCATGGCTTCAGGCTCCTGAAACTATGCCTTGTAATCTAGATATTTTCACTTACAAGGATTTTTTGTCCAGCTTTGTAACAAATCATTCATCTCACCGTAAGATCTCCGCAAGTGAATCATCAACAACTGTGTAACCTGGATCATCTACATCAGCAGAAGTTACACCTACTGACAAGGTGCCAACAGGCAATGCATCGTTAGAGTCTGCTAACTGTCAAACTCCTTAGACAGTTTTCAAGCCAGAATAAATTTGACCTCGGGCATGAGCTGGAGAACGCAAGACACGCAGAAAAGGCAAAAAAACTTTGAAATCTTCTATTGTGACAGATACTCCTGTAAAAAAAATTGAAACAGAAACAAGAGTAAGAGAGTTGAAGAAATCTATTACAGAAGTAAAAGCATAAACTTACGTTATTTAAATCTCACGGTTGTAAAATTAAGTATGTCAGTTAAAAACCCAGTATGCAAGGGAAAGGAGAAAAAAACAAAAGGTTGAAATCTAAAAAAAGAACACCAGGAAGCAGGATCGGATTCTGACGAGTATTGAGATTCATTTTGTTTTGGTTGTTGATTAAGTTTAAAAACTTAATCTACATCCAAACATGACCACGTCTGTGTTCAGTATATTTCCTGCAAAAAGTGGGAACATATAGATTGCGGAGAATACAGTTTCTACTTAAACGTGTATAATTTGACATTCAGATTCTGACGAAAAATAAGTATTGTTCATGGTGTTGATAAAGGATTTCTACTATAATACACCCTGCATATCCACTTGACTCATTATGTTATCAACTTAACCCACGTTGGGTTAAAATGATACACTTTGGAATTTTTTATAACTTTTTTGGTGTGAGAGTGTTACTTCAGTAGTTACAATAAAGTTACTTATTCGTAAAGGTACAATCATAATATATATATATATAAATTTGTTTAAACCTGTGTATATAAGAAACAAAAAAAATTAAAATGTGGAAAGTGTATCAACTAGAATCGGTCTCCCTTAATATTATTATAAATTTAAATGTCAGTTTTTATGTCAGTCTTAGCATGTACTGAAAGCATGAAGTCATGTGGTATAAAGTTTTGTATTAACCGTTAATATGTAGTCTTTGTCTAGAAACTATTTACTCTTAGTAAATTATTTATTATTAAAATAATGGTTGATCCAAATGCCTGAAAGTAATATATAAAAGGGGCTCTGGAATTGGGGTTCATGGTGTAGAGCTGGAGCCGATGTCCACCATACTGGATTTTGATGTCACGGTGGCCTTTTTGGATGACCTGGACCTTTTACCTTGACCTTCAAAGTTTGCCAAAATTCGCCAAATTTTGCCAAAATTTCCAGTTTTTAGGAAATAATTCCCCCAAAAATAACAAAAAAATCTGGAGAAAAAAAATCGAGGGAAATATTCCCGTTTTAAGAGAAAACTTTCCATTTAATCGAAAAATAATGCCGATGGCTTAAAAATTCCTAATAGCGGCTTAAGACTCCTAACAACAAGCCGCCCTAAGCAGCTGAGAGCATGGCCTTGACAAATAGGATGTCATGGCCCTATTTAGAAATTATGACGTCACCTCGAAACTCAGTAATTATTAACGTCAGCAATCAGGAAAAATTTTTAAATTTATGAAAACCTTTCAAATTTTAATTTAGTAAATTTTAATAAGAAAGGCACATGCGTCATGGAGTCCTCGGTTCAAACCTGGTGAGGGCAAAATAAAAATGGCGATGGCTCCTTCCTCCACGGAGGCTACCAGGAGACTGGCCTCCCACCACTAACATTAAGGAATATCTTACATCAGCCAGTATGATGTCACGCTAGCCATCTTGGAAGAATTTGACCTTGACCTTGGACCTTGACCTTAGATCTTGACTTTCACCACTGAATTTGGCTGTGACCTAGACCTTGAAAATTTTCCTTACTTCGGCGGTCATCTTGAATTCACCCATCTTGAAATCGGGTAGTCTATGATGTGTCATGTAACTTGTCTAGAATTTAACAGTTCTCAGACATAGTATCCACGAATCCGTATACCACTGTTGTTCTGTCAACAATGTTTGTAAACAACTTCATGTGAATGTCAGTGTCGGCAAACAAACATCATGACTCATGAGTTGTACTCCTATTGACTTTTGGGAAATGTGTAGGCTTACCGCTGACACTACTTTTGATAACTGTCAAATTCGAGACCAGTTTTTTAAATGATTCGTGCAATTGGGAATTATAATATAATACAATTTCTTGGACATTAGCAATTGCAGTATTGCATTGTTTGTCAAGAAAATAAAAATAATAAAATAAACCCACAGAGAGCAAGCCTAAATCATCTATGTCACACATATAAACCCCCTGTTTTCCAGGCTACGATATCAGTCTGTTTGTGCCTAATAACGGGAACAAATGTCAGTACCCGAAACGTCGCAACTGTTTTGTCATAGCAATCCTACTGTGTTTGTCGGTGTTGTCGTTGTGTTGTCCATAATAGCTGTTTATCTTCATTGTTGTGTTCGTTTATTTGCTGCGTTCTCCAGGTTTTGTTGTCTGCATGAATTTACTGCTATTTTTGAAACTGTTAGCCCACTGCGTTCGTCTGTGCTGTTATTATTATTATTTTTTTGACTAAATTACTTCCACGGAATTCTTGTACTCTCTGTTATTAAGTTTGAATGTGTTCCTCTTTACTGTCATTGTGTTGTATAGAATACTTATTTAGGCACTTCATTAGGCTTATCTGTGTGATTGAATTATGCTTGTTCTCTGTGGGTTTTTTTATTGTAATTTTATTTCTTGATTTAAGTTCTTGAATTTTTTTTCCAGGACGAACAGTGCGATACTCCAATGGCGTATGTCCAAGGAATTGTATTAAATTATAATTCCTCATTGCAAGAATCATTTAAAGAACTGGTCTTGAATTTGACAGTTTTCAAAAATAGTGTCAGTTGTAGGCCTACACATCTCCTCAATGTCACTAGCAAGACGACCCGTGATTTTTTGTTTACGAACACTTGACATTCACATGAAGTTGCTTACAAACATTGTTTTCAGAACAATAGTGATAGAAGGATACAAGGACCATTGTCAAATTCTAGTGATGTTACATGACACATAGACTACTATAGTATGTCAATGTGTGTGTGCGATATATGCCACGTTGATTGTTTAAAGTCAAATATGGAAAACAAAACATTATTTTATACAGAAATATAAGTTTGATTCCTTACTCACTTCATGGTCGAATTTTTGTACGATTCTTCCTAGAAAGTTTTTTTTTTTTCAATGTATTAAACAATTAAATGGCTTTAGACTTTAGGCAGCTACGGATTTTTTTTGCTGACTTATTGCTTACCATTGTGACTCTTAGAACTCAAGACAAGCAAGTCACAGCCAGATGGCCGACTCGACTTTGTCTTAAGTTGTATGTCCCGTTACATGTAATTGTTTTATATTTACGTTCCACACGGTTAAACTTGCCGACATTTTGAGTGGCTAGTCCTTCAAAAATGTAAATACATATATGTATATGGCATACCTTTGCATAATTGCCTGGCAAAGTTGCATTTTTAAAGTTTTGGTGCATTATAGATAAGGAGAATGAAATGTAATATAAAATGTTTGTTTTAAAGTAAATTTTACTAGCTACTATGTTATAGGGTATAATTTCTTTGAGAAAAAAATTTTTATTTTACCATGCCTTTTAAAATAATTTAAATTTTTGTGATATAAAAGGGTCAATAAATTTAAGTAACTTTTTTCTGAAAGAATTTTCAACTATGCCATGCAGTAGCCAGCGACATCGTCTTTAAATCCAAAAAATTAGTTATTTATGCCATTTGGTGCTCCTTATCCATAGCGCAGAAAGATGTTAAAAATTAAACTTTTCCAGCTAATTGTGCAAAAAGTTGTTGAAGGTCGGTCACTCAAAATGTCTACAAGTTAACTGTGTTAAACATACAATTCAGATAATGACTTTGAACAAAATGGAATAAATAACTGAAAATGTTATGTTTAAAGGCAATGCCGGTGGCTACTGGGTGGTACGGTTTAAAATTCATTCAGAACAATTGATTATACTTAACCACTTAAAATTATACACATTCTGATGATATTGAAAGGCCAGGTAAAATGATATAATTATTCTGAATGAAATTAAACCATATCATATAGCAGCCAGTAAAATTGAATTTAAAGCTAAAATCTTCCAGTTCCATATTAAATTTCATTCTCTTTATCCGTACAGCACAAAAATGTTAAAAACGCAACTTTAGCAGATTAACATGCAAAAGGATGCGGTAAATGTATTTTTTTTTAATTTTTAAGTCAATCCATTCACAAAGGTCGGCAGGTTGAAGCGTTTGGAACGGGACATACGCCCTTAAGACCGAGCTCACTGTTGCTCCGTGATGTAGTGTCCACGGCATCTGCCGAACGTCGTGAAAAAAGGAGGAAGGGGGGTGTTGGGGGGACGACACAAGACAGGGCGGAGTCCAACAGCAACCGAAGCGGAAGCTGTAGTTCAAAAACCTCCCGTGCGGCGTAACTTCCTGTGGATGTTACTCGACTCCACAAGGGGCCATTTATCACGCCGTAGCCTCGGTTGGAAGGAGCACACCTCCTTATTTCTGGCTCTGTACAGCGACAAGGAAAGATTCATCTAGACAACGTACAGAGTCGCTTGATCTACTGGAACCACTATACAGGCTGAGTCTGAATGCGAACGAAAAACTTCGGGTGCAGGTCAACACGACAAATCATGTTACAACGTATAAACGGGTGATGGTCGAAAATGCATCTAAATATATATCCCACCTGGGCACACATACGGATTCGGAAGAAACCCCGCGATGTGAAAACTGCTCAAGATATCCGAAAGGTGTCTGTTCACAAAAACCATTTTTAATGGGCTGAGGGAAAATGGGTGGTTCTGTGGAAAATATGTAAAGGTGTTACACCAAATTATTTCAAAATTATTTCACAAAATTCGTGTTGTTACGCTGTTTGCTGGTCAACCACAGGCCATGGTGGTCAACAGGGTTCAACAAACAATTGAAGTCACCGCCAAATGCTATCTTGTTACTGTCACCTTATAGGGATGGTCAAATCTCGTGTCCTGGCATGCCAGTTCCTACAAAGTCACTCTCAAGTGTCGGTGATGCATGTATAGTTTCTCCGATATGAACCGTCCTGAAGGCTGTGTTCTTATATTTATGAGCTGGTAACCATTCCGTGTAATGTCACCCGTCCCACTTCTTTGGGTGCCATAATCTGTATATACATGGCAGTTATCGAAATGCGGGATCTGATTAAAATTTATCACCTGTAGGAAGATAACGTCTACGGCGCGAGCGTATGCTAGATTATACAAGGCACGGTGTTGATATGCCAGCTCCATGGTGCAGACGTTTACCGTTGCTGCTGTCAGAACGTTGGCCATTACACTCGGCTTATTTTTCTAAGGCCTGCTAAAAGTGTCCTAGGGCTTCTCAGCTATGGCTAGAGAGTGGCTGTCCGGGACTTGATACTCCGTCGAGGGCTCCGACTGTTATAAGCCTTTCCACAGCAGCGCGCGCCCAACTCAAAACAATTCACACACTTCTAAAGGATTGGTAATTGAGGTAACGATCGCTTTTTTGTGAAATTTATTGAACGTTTGATAGGCCATTAAAATATGTTATGTTAAAAAAGTAAGAAAAAAGAGAATTTTTTTGTCAAGTTGCTAATTATATTGTAGCCTTGATAGTCTATAAATATTTTTATGCAGCTTAAGTTTGGTTTTAACTATATTTATTAAGTTTTTTGACGTGATGACGTCTTATAAATCGATGAACGCCGGCTGCACGCACGAAAAAGCATGACTCATTGTCACGTTCCGCTTGAGCCGAGCGTGCAAGAACCGGCCAACCACCGTGCGAGAAAATCTTTTATAATATCAAAGAGGTTAAGGCGGGCTTTTTAAAGGCAGCAGTTTAAAAAATTTGATATGACGTTATCACGGAAAATTATCGTGCGTAAACCGACTTTACAGACAACACCCTTTTTTAAATAACAAGGTTTGTCACGTCCAAAGTTAACTTTGATCATCTATATGAAATATAAAATCAACTTTATTTTATTTTTGGCAGTTGTATATTTTTATTTACATTAAAGGCTACGTTAGGTAAGGACCTGAGAACTGTTTTTAAAAAAAGACTTTAAACTTATCTATGCAACAAGAACTTCGGTCCACGCTCGCTAGAAGGGGCCAGAGTGTGTATGGGGTTGTAACGAAGGCAGGCGGTGAGAGCTTCGCGGCCCGTGGGTGTCCTGCAGTGAGCATCTGGCACTGACGGCGTTCTTCGACGGGAAGCCTAAGATGTACATCAAGTTCTGTCCCTGCCCGAACACGCCCGAATATTCACATTCGGCCAACCTCGGGTTTATCTTTATATATATATATTTCTTGTGTGCGTGTGTATGTCACTGAACTCCTCCTAGACGGCTGGACCGATTTTGATGAAATTTTGTGTGTGAGTTCACGGGGATTCGAGGATGGTTTAGATTCACAATTGGATATTTTATCTCGATTCTGAGTTAAGAAAAACTAAAAAAACACGCTTTGAAAGCAAAAATTGCAACGCATTATTAGAAGCCATTAAGTTTTGATATTGTAAGGAACTAAGTAGAGAGTAAGAAAAAAATAAAGATCCTGACAGTTTATAGTGTCGCCATATTTGTTTCAATTTTCAATACCCTTTTTGTATATTACAATTTAAATTGCAGAAAAAAATCATGTTTCATAGCCACACAAATAGTGAGGATGGTTTAGATTCACTATTGGATATTTTATCTCGATTCTGAGTTAAGAAAAACTAAAAAAACACGCTTTAAAAGCAAAAATTGCAACGCATTATTAGAAGCCATTACGTTTTGCTGTTGTAAGGAACTAAGTAGAGAGTAAGAAAAAAATAAAGATCCTGACAGTTTATAGTGTCGCCATATTTGTTTCAATTTTCAATACCCTTTTTGTATAAAATATTACATTTTAAATTGCAGAAAAAAATCATGTTTCATAGCCACACAAATAGAGAGTGTGTGTCATTTCTCTATGTCCACGAGATCTCGCCGCGTCAATTTTCTCCTTGGAGCGAACCCGTCCGCTTAATTAAATAAACAGCTTTTATCGTTGAATGATTTCATGATTTATTTAATGAAAATATGCTCTCATAAAAAAAATTAGTTAGATAGACATTCAATAGGTGTCTTTCTCTCACTCTCTCTCTCTCTCTCTGAAATGTATGTAGCTTGCTCGCGGGTCAGTAATGCCTTTGAATATATATACAGTATATATATTCAAAGGTAATGCAGACAATCTTTACATTCTAGCTCAAAACGGAAAAAACAGTAAATGTGGTTTACAAAGACATTTTATGAAGTGTCTTCCCGTCATTACATTTGAAAGTAGAAACATATTTACTCAAAATTTAGGTAGTAACATATTTTTATTGCAAAGACTAAAATAGAGGTGAGAAAAATTATCATTTTTGAACATAAGAAAACTACTACAACTGTATCAACTGTTATGTTATAATGTTTAAATTTCTAAATGGTGCAAGATAATACAAAATTCCATGCGGAAAAAGTCGTGGGCAGCAGAAACATATAGTTATAGGTGTGGGGCTATGCATGCTGATTTTTCATAAACTGCATGGATGCGAACATGTAAGAATAATCTATCTATCTTACTATAATAAAACAGTACTTTTACTGTCTGTCTGTTTGTACGCGATTTTGATGAAATTTTGTGTGTGAGTTCACGGGGATTCGAGGATGGTTTAGATTCACAATTGGATATTTTATCTCGATTCTGAGTTAAGAAAAACTAAAAAAAACACGCTTTAAAAGCAAAAAAACTAAGCATTGTTGATAATTAGCCTCCATGGCAACGGGATTTTGCATTGTTGTTGCCTTCTGCGTAACCATGGGAAAGGTTTTTGGTAACGGCAGTGGCGTGCCCAAGAGGAGGGCATAATGAGAAGATACAAAATGTCCAGCGTAGAAATACTTACCGCCATATCCATATCTCAGAAAAAGTACATTTGGGCAGGACAATGTCTGTCGGGTCCGCTAGAAAGATATATAGAGAGATAGAGATATAAATAGAAAGATAGAGAGAGTTATAGAGATATACATAGAGAGATAGAGAATTAGAGAGATAAAGAGAGATGCTTAGTATACGTTTAAAAAATTACAGAAAAAATTGATTGAGGCATTGCAACGCATGCCGGGCATTATCTAGTTTATATATATATTTATATTTCTCTGTTTATTTTAATGTAGCTATACTAACCTAACTAACCGTCCATAGTGTTTTAAAGTGTTTTAATTTAGCTAACCTAACCGACCTTTTTTAATATTTGAATTCATTTTTCCTGCGCAATAATAAAACAAATCCCGAGGTTGGCCGAAGGTGAATATTCGGGCGTGTTCGCGCAGGGACAGGACTTGATGTACATCTTAGGCTTCTCTTCTTCAACGAGTCGCTGCTTCACTTCGCCGATGTGCTACCGGCAGTGCGGCCTGGCCGCGAGAGTGGGCGTGTGGGTGGGCATTTCCCACCCAGACATTTTGATGGCATCGGCTCAACTTGCAAGTAAGCTCTGATTCGTACTCTTCCTGAGAGTAACGTACCGATCACCGTTAGCGAAGACCTATTTGATCGCTTGCCTTGCAGTGTGGTGAAGCTATACCTATGTAGGGGCACGCATATTTCGCGAAAAGATTCCGAGACAAGCTGAAAGACAAAACAATGTAGCGCCTTCCGTGTTCCGTGATTGGGTGCGTTTCTCTCAGGTACATGTCGATTGTTACAACACCAATCACATTAAGTCAGTGCGGAATCAAACACGTCCCGAGTGGCTCGGTGAAACAAGGCGACGACTTCTCTCGCAGACGGCCGCCAGTCACAAGGAAGAAACTGCTGGTTGCTGGTATACCTTGTTGCAGTCTAGTAGACGTTCAGGTTTTTTTCGCGAAAAATGCCTGCCCCTAAAGGGAATCGTCTGAGAAAATGACCATCCCCACCCACGTTATATAAATAAATATATATACATATATATAACTCTTAAGGCACTTGAACACGGGCGACTTCCCGTCGCAGCGACTGAGCGACAAGAAGTCGCGGCTTCAGGCGACGGTCGCTTGTCCTTGCACACGAGCGTCGCAGTGACAAAATTGATTTCGCTTGTTCGGAACGCACGTGCTAGAAGAAAGCAATGAGCGCATCCACTAGTAAGTTGGCAACTTATTTAAATCTCATGACGGATACAATTTTTTGCCTTTCTCTTTCTTCTATTCGACAACCAGGTCTTTCCAGTTTGTGATAACGCTCTTACATGCATCTAGCTACAACTTCGTTTTAAAATTTTAATCACTAATCTTTAATGCACAATTATAGACATAAAGTGGTTTTTCTACCTCAGAAATTAACAGTTCCTATTATATATTCATAGAGACCTGTAAAATTCGCGATTCCAAATCCCTAAAGGATAGACTCCATGATCATCTATGCACTCGTGCAAATTACATCTGCTGATTGGTTACCGACTCGTAACACCTGTTGACTGGCATGATCGAGTCGCTAATTCTTCTGTTAAAGATTTTTCATTGGCTCAGAGTCCTTCAGATAAACTGTGGCCCAATCACTGAAGCAAAATAATTAGAGACCCGGAAATTTAGCGAATTCGTCTGGCCTCAGGGTAGAATTCAAAGTCATAGGTGTGTTAAACCGATGTTTGATTATCCATTGGTTCATTTCTTAGTGAGAACAGTTTTATACTTGTTAATTGGCACTATCTGATTCGCTTACTTCTCTCCTAGCTGGGCATCGTTGGCTCACGGTCGTAGAGGGGCGTGTCCAAATAACTGCTGTCCAATCATGAACACAGTGCGAGAGTGTGAAGGTTTGCATTCTAACTTGCGACTAAATGAATGCGCGAAATTTCCGTATCTCTAAAAATAATGTCAAAAGTATTTGGACTCTATCCTATCGCGAAATGAATCCGCGAATTTTACAGGTCTCTACCTATTATATAAGTATTCAGTGTTGAGTGCCGTGTCGATGCACCACGAGACACGAGCGCCCTGTTCTGGCGTGTAACTTGTACCTTTGAATATATATACTGTATAGAAGTCGCCAGCCCAGGTTAAAATTTCTAATACGGTTTTGAGGTAGTTGGTTAATTCACCGCCGCAATCGCCACCATCTCGAGGGCATCGACTTGTAGTGGTCCCTAGCGGACAAGTGTCGAACTCTTCAAACACCCTTTCCCCCTCCCGTCGAACGAGCTTGAGCTGCAGTGAATGATAGGTGGGGGGGGGGGGGGGGTGTGCGGGGAATGACAGCGAGCGACAGTGCTGCGTTCTAACGTGTAAATAACAACTAAGACGATACAGGGCGTTACGGCAGCGCACTGCAGCGGTGAAGTTCCCAAGCTGCTCATCATACGCTTCTGAAAAACGTAGAGTAAATCCTATCCACTCGCGACTTCTATACAGTATATATATTCAAAGCTTGTACTGACGCGGCAGTCGCAGCTACACTTTGGTCGCTTGTGTGAAGGAACAGGTCTAAGCACGCGTGTTTCAGTCTTGCCGATCGCCCGGCGACTGTTTGGACGCGGTGACTCGCGACACAACTGGAACACGTTGCGACTTTTTAGTCGCTGTGACAAAAATAGTCGCTCGTGTGCATGGATCAATTACAAAGCAATGGTTCCATCAAGAGCGACTTGTAATTCGCTGCGACAGTACGACAGAGCGACAGAAAGTCACCCGTGTGTAGGGACCCTTAGAATAAACCTTTGCAAAGAGTAGTATATAATAGGGGCTACTGAAACTGGCTTCTGGCTGTGGAGCGGGGAGCCGAGCCACATCTCTGACGTCACGTCCATCTCTGACGTCACGGCGGCCATCTTGGATGACCTTTACCTTGACCTTTGACCTTGACCTTGACCCCGGCGGCCATTTTGGATCCGCCATCTTGGATCCACCATTTTGGATGACGTCATTTTGTTTTCTCGATCTTTCCACCATTTTGCTTTCCGCCATTTTGAATTATGACGTCACCGTTGCAGTTTCCGTTACGCCCGCCATCTTTAACTTTTTTATTTACTATCCGATTTTAATGAAATTTTTTTTAAAATTTATAAAAAAATTCAATTAATAAAATTTTAATATATTTTTTTAAAAAATTGTACTTTTTAGACACGGAGTTCGGAGTCCTCGGTTCTAACCCGACGGGTGCAAAAAAAAATTAAAAATGGTGACAGGCTCCTTCCCCCTGTGGTGGCTGCTGACAGACTGACTTACCCCCACCACTTTTTTCAAAGCATATATATCGACAGTGAGCATGACGTCATGTCCGCCATCTTGTCTTCGATGTTGGAAACCATCATCATTGTATCGGCGACGAGAGTGCGCTGGCGCCTAGTTAGTTTGATTCTTACCCGCTAGAGTGCAGTAATAATTTATTACTGTGACACCCGCCATCTTGAAATTTGGCAGCCATCTTGTAAATCCGTAATTTTAATGCTAGAGATTCGGGAAAAAGTTCAAAATACATTAAAAAAATTTGTAATCTATATACTGATTGATTAGATCGTCTAAGGTCCTTGGTTCGATCCCTGGTCGATACAAAACAACTTTAATTTAAAAAATACCACAAAAGTGTTAGGTTTGAGAAAATAAAAAACACCGCAAGTTCTTTTAAAAAAACTTTTATTACATACATACTACACTACTACAAGTACAAAAAAAATACACAGACAAATTACTAAAGTTTTTCGGATTCCTCGATGTCTGCATCTGCCACCCACGAATTAAAGCGAGGTGGAAAGCCCCACCACTTGACGTAGGACAGTCCATTTCTTCGTTTTATAATCTTCTCCACCAAGTACATATCGGGATACAACGTAGGCTGAATCTCTTCGGCATAGAAGCCGCCATGGATAGGTTTGTGGTCCAAATCTTCGAGGTAGTAGGTCCTAGGCTCTGATTCACGAACATGTGTTACACGGAAAAGTTCGGGACTCCAGTTTGCAGTGAAACCTTTCTCGAAGATACCTTTCTGCTTGGAGATTCGCACAATGTCACCGACGTTAGCTTTACGCTTTCGTGGATCTTTCTTCTTCGTGTTGGAAAACACTGTTCGAAGCAGGCGATTGTCCCTTACGTCCTTTGGCTTCATTTTCGTGGTAGAATGCATCGTGGAATTATACTCGTTTATTAGTTTCGGCAAGATGTCAAGCCACTTGTAATTTCCGTTAGCCGTGAACTGCCGCCACATCTTGGAACGCAAAGTTCTGTTAAACCTTTCGACAATGGAGGCTTTGACGTTACTAAATGTAGAGTAGTGTTTGATGCCATACTTCTTCATCAAAGCCTTGAAGGTTGCATTGTAGAATTCTTTCCCGAGGTCCGTTTGCAGGTGCGACGGTACACGACCATCACGCAAAATATTGTTCATGGCCTTGGCTACTTCAGTTGCAGTCTTTGATTTGACAGGTCTAGCCCAAGCGAACTTGCTATAAACATCGATGACTGTCAACATGTACTTGAAACCTTTATTCAATCGGGAATACGGTATCATCTCAACAAGGTCCGCCTGGAATAAATCATCAATTCCACGAACTATGACTTTGCGACGAAGGTATTTTCGTCTAGCAGGAGCATGAAGTTCGTGAGCGATTCCGGTTCGACTCATTGTATGTAGCCGGCTTCCCTCAGTTCTTCAAGTATGGAGACTATTTCGTTGATGTGCGAATAGTTTCCTACGCTAAGCGAAGCATGTAGAATTCTAAGGCGATCAACTAATTCATTAGGATCGTCCCAATATACATAGTCAAATATCTGACCACTTTCTAGCTTTTTTAAACCTTCGCCATGTATTGTTAGTTCACTGAAGAGATTAGCGAGAATGTCGATTTTTTCATGATCTACGTCTTTATATACACCACTATCTGGATCGTTATCGCGAAAATGTGCATTGGTTAGCTCTAGCAGTTTTTTGTACTCTTGTAAGTCGTTGTGAGAATATCCTTTAGGCTCCCTGCGAAACAGCAATTCGTACAGACCCGGAGTCCCGCGCGTTTTGAACTCTTCTACGCGAACGATATTTCCTGGTAGAAAGTCTATTTCTTTAGCACCGAGGAACCACTTATTATGTTTTCTGTACACTCCGTAGGTCGTGTCATTATTCCGACTCGTAAACGATATCAGGTATGGTCGGACCATTGCATTCACTTGATGTCCCTTTTTCGGTATTTTTTTCTTGTGCATGGTCTCTGTACTTGTTAAGTCTTCTTCTTCTCGATCTGATTCATACTTTCTCTTCTTTACTGTTGGCATTTCATCTTCAACTTCTGTCTTCACAATGATAGCTGGTTCTTCCTTGTTTTTAAGTTCGTCGAGGCGGCTAGTGATTGGTTTAAATATCTCCTCATTTTCCATCTCACGTGCAAGTCTGGTTCGTCTAGCAAGTAAATATTTTTCACGAACAGACTGTATAGCTCGATGAAGGTCACTGGCCAGGTCCGACATTGTACTGGCTGAAAACTTATTGCAAGACCTCCTTATATACTTTTTTACTCCTTCGCAGAAACCTCTTTCTTGTGTGTGGCAAAATCTGAATTTGTTAACAAGTGAGATAGTGATGCTTTCAGACTACTTTGAAAAGTCCTCAAATCGTCACGTCTTTGTGCATTCGATACTTCGATCATGTCGCGAATGCGAGAATCCGAGGCTTCCACACGCTGGTCGATGGCAACGAGATACTCTATTATTTCGTTTTTCACACTGTCTTCTTTTTGAGCCAGTAGCGAAATGTATTTGCGGATATCAGAGTCGGGGCATACAGTATGTCTGCTGCTACGACCGAATTTCGAAATGCTATGACTCATGTTTGACGATAAACTGATCGAAACCTCGTCTGTACCTGCCCTTACATAGAGGCCAGTCCTTTACGATGACTATGAATCCGTGCTCGTCTTTCCAACACAAGGAACACATGTCTTTGAATTCCTGAAAAGACATGTCGGTGTTTACGTGGTCGTCGTAGGCGTGACGTAAATTAAGTTCGTCCATGCGAAACAAAACTAGAACATTCGCATTATCTCGTAGGAGATGTTTGGGTATTCTACTGTACGTCTGACACAGGTATACGCAGTCTACCTTGGCGTGCCTGCCCATGGAAAAGTATTCTTGTATAATTCCCTGCTTCTCGCACATTACATCGTCGAACACAAACACAGAATTAGGCTTTGCTTCGTCGGTAGACACCACATCGGTATTATCGCTAAACGGAAAATACTCCAGACCATCCACCGAGCGTAGAACAGTTGCTAGGCGCTGGTACTTTGGCTGTTGCAATTACTTGGAATACAAGTAAACGTTCTCGAACCGAAGACCGTTTGGCTCCTCCAGTAAACTCAGTAATACACACGTCTTGCCGCAGTTTGACGGACCCGCCATTATGCAACGTACGGCAGAAGGCAACAGTAAGCCATGTCGTGATTCGCGACCGCTAGTTTCATCGTCTTGCGTAATGCGCACGGGCAAACAAACATCTTGCTTGACGACCTGCATTGTACTAAATAAATTGTATATAATCAAACACATTTATACTTTCTGGTCAGTTGCGCGTAATGACTCGAACAGGTAAGAACAAAAAACACAGCGGTGCAGGACTCGTGAACTCGCTGATAAACAATCTGCCATTCGAGCTACACATTCCCGGCTACAGATTTTGCGGCCCCGGCACCAAACTAGCGAAAAGGTTAGCTCGCGGTGACGTGGGCATTAATTCTCTCGACGAAAAGTGCAAGCAGCACGATATCTCATATTCATTAAGCAAGGACCTGGAATCCAGACACCGGACCGACGAGATATTGGCACAGGAAGCTGAAGATATTAGTATATCGTCGCACGCGGGTCTAGGAGAAAAAATCGCGGCCTGGGGCGTATCTAAAATCATGAAGGCAAAGACCAAATTAGGACTGGGTGCTCGTCGATCCAGCTCCATCAAGTCAAAGACTAACTCACGCAAGACCAAACACAAGACTGGAGCAGGCATACAAAAAGCCAAGCAAAAATTACAGACTCTCGACAAGAAGATTATAGGAGGATTTCTTCCTTTGCTTTTGCCTGCATTGGGTGCTCTCGGCGGTCTCATCGGTGCAACGAGCGGTATAGTGCGGGCAGTCAACACTTCGAAGAATGAGCGAAAGCAGTTAAAAGAAGCACAGAGACATAATGCAAGCATGGAAGCCATTGCCATGGGTAAAAAAAATGGCGCAGGACTGTACTTACGTCCTCACAAATCAGGCCGAGGCATGAAAAAGAAACGAGTAAAGAGAAAATCCTAAGTTCCCTACCGAAACGACCGCTCACCAACGTAGATTTAATAAAGTACGCACGCAAACTGAAAATACCAAATTTCCTTGGCGTGTTTATGCGAGACACTTTACCCAGCAAGCCAAACACACGTGAGTGTGCCATAATTAATTTAGACACGTCGGCGGGTCGCGGCACGCACTGGGTAGCGTACATAAAGTCTGGAAAAATGGCCGAGTACTACGATAGTTTTGGAAATTTACGGCCTCCGCCAGAACTGCGACAGTACCTGGGCCGGACCACTACATTGTTCTACAATTACGAAACGGAACAGAGGCCTAATCAAACAAACTGCGGACACTTGTGTCTTCGCTTTTTAACTAAAAAAATAATTTAGCTGACAAATAAAAATTGCTACTTAAAGGTTGTGCAGTGATGATAATTTATTAGTCATGTCGATAACACTTACCTTGACAGGTCACGCATCTGAGCTGCGGGCGGTTCATTTCCCGCCTCTGGATTTAGACGGAGAATGGTGTATCGGACTCGTAGATTTTCAAACGTATAATGCCATACCGAATATCGATGAAGAAAACTGCAAGATCTGCTTCCTGAAAAGCGACGGGACCGCTCATGAAATACAGCTACCTGTTGGATCTTACGAAATTGACGACATTGCAAATTACATCAGGGATATGTTACCACAGGATGTAGACTTTCAACTGCGTGGAAATCCAAACACTCAAAAAAGCATTCTAACATGCAGTGAAATTGTCGACTTTACGAAACCTGAGACCATAGGTTCGATGTTAGGATTCGAATCAAAGGTGTATGATGCAGGAAGAACGTACGAATCTACGCGCGCAGTAAACATTTTGCCTGTGAATGTCATAAGAATAAACTGTAATTTGGCAAGTGGAACGTATCTCAACGGAAGACTAAGCAACATGCTGCACGAATTTTCGCCGATGGTCCCGCCAGGATATAAACTGGTCGAAGTACCGCAAAGTATCATTTACGTTCCAGTCGTCGTGAAGTGCGCACACGAAGTCGTCGTCCGAATCGTTGACCAGCGAGGACGATTGGTGAATTTTCAAGACGAAGAAATTACATTACGTCTGCACTTGAAGCGATGGGCATAAAGTTCGTAACACCGAACAATTATAAAAGAAATCGTATTGCCGTGAATAAGAACAGTTCTCTACCAGACATCGGTGCATTAACACCTGACAACATAAAGTATCTTCTTAGTATTGGACAAGTGCCGAATAAATATGGAAGACGAAATCCTCAACGTGGAAGATCCGGTCATTTTTGATGACAGCATTACGAAAATGGAATTGCACGAGTACCAGCCTTTCCTGCTCGGACCGTACGCACTTCCATCGGAAGTACGCATTGCAGTACAGCACCAAGATATTTGTACTTTACCTTCGCAGTCATTTCTACGCATAAGAGGCATGCTTACAAAAGCGGATGGTACGCATCCGACAACGACGACAATATCCTGCAATGGTATTCTTCACCTCATCGAGCGCATTACTTATGTACTCAATGGTGTCAAGGTAGACCAGACAAGAGATGTAGGCATAACATCTGCTATGAAAAATTACCTTTCGCTCACGCCAAATGAACTGACTGCTGCAAAGATGGCCGGTTGGGCTCTCGAGGATGAATATAAGCTTCCGGTTTATGCCGAAGGAAAGTTCGAAGTTTGTGTTCCTCTGTCCATGCTTCTTGGATTCGCTGAGGACTACAGGCATATAATCATTAATTCGAAACAAGAGCTCGTACTGCTTCTAGCCAACACGCACATTAATGCAATTGTCGTCGCTGCAGAAAACCCTCAAGATGTCTCGCTAACACTACAGTCTATCGAGTGGATGCTGCCCCACATCCAAGTGAGCACCGTTGAACGAGTCAAGATGTTGAAGAACATAGAAAATGGCAAGAACTTCGATGTGCCATTCCGATCCTGGAGCCTGGAAACTTATCCTGGCTTGCCTCATAGTCAGCGTATCAATTGGATAGTAAAGTCCAGCTTCGCTACGGAAAAACCAAGATACATCATCGTCGGGCTTCAGACCGGAAGACAGCTCAATGCAGGAGTAAGTCGTTCCTTATTCGATAACTGTCAATTACGTAATGTAAAAATATTTTTAAACAGCGAAAGTTATCCGTACGTTGACATGAACATGGACTTTGAAAGTGGAAGATTTCTTCTCGCATATCAAATGTATGCCGAGTTTCAGCAAGCTTACTATGGGCGGAGACAGTCACCGATACTGAGTCCCGACAGTTTCAAGAACAAGGCTCCGTTAATGGTGTTTGACGTTTCCAAACAGGATGATCGATTAAATTCAAACATCATCGACTGTAGGATCGAGATATCGACTAGCGGAAATATTCCACCAAACACCTATGCTTTTTGTCTGATACTTCACGATCGGCTTGCATCATACAATTGTCAAGACAAACTTGTGAAAATTCTGACTTAAATACTGTTTCGTTTGCGATAATAATTCAGTTACGATCGAGCATTGCTAGCGACAAGATGTACTGCAACCTGCAAGGTTTCCAGAGCCAAAACGGCTTTGTTCTCAAGGAAATTGTCGTCACCTCCGGAGACAAGACTCGAACCCGCAGCTTCCGACCTCCGTATCCTTGGAAACTACTAGACGAAAAAAGTAAACGCTCGAACGAATGGCTATGCAAATATTATCACGGACTAGAGTGGGACGAAGGAAAAATCCCATACCACCAAGTGAAAAACACACTTCAAGATTTACTAGTTCAAAACGAAACAATATACGTTGCCGGACCTGAACAGAAAAAATGGCTACGAGATCTATGTGACGACGGAGCAGTTGAAATTGTAGACTTACAGACCGACTACGGCTGTCCTTCCCTGCGCAAGCTTAGTGCAATATACGACGTGCAGCCACGTGACAAGTTTGAACGTGTCTGTGCCTGTACAAACTCGCAGTTAATGCAGAAATGGCACACTCAATGTTAGTAGGAGTCTGCATATATAAATGGCGTACATACGTACGTGTCTTCAGTTGACGTTTGACCTGCAAGAAGATGTTTACGTTTCATCCTGCTAACGTGTACGTGAGCGCAAGACCTAGCTTCAGCAGTGTCGAGTACAGCTACTGGGATTCCGGGTATCTACGTACATATACTGAAACCTGTGATGGAGGTGCTCAGCATTGGCGGTTTGCGCACTTTCCTGTGTCCTACGAACCGACTTAGCAGCTATTAGACTGTTTCGAACCTGGAAACTGTGCCGTCTCCTATCACATGAGACCGCACACAATCCTTCCTGCTAGCATCGATGAGGTAGTCGCCTCGTCTGCACGTGCAACACCAAACATGAGCGTGTTGCAACCTGTTGCTACCTGTGATGCTTCTACGCAGACGTCCAAACGACGTTCGTCTCGTCATCGAAGTTCAGGCAGTGAATCTGTCCCAACTAGCACTGCAGTAGAGCCAAAGCGCAGACGTGGTCACAGACGCCATAGACCATGTCTTGCTCGAGATGACGACATCGCAGAAGATGACCAGCTGGAAACCTGTGTTCCTGATCCCGTGACCTGCGAACCAGTTGGAACCGGAGTCAACGAACCAGTTGGAACCGGAGTAGACGAGTCAGTTCGTGCGGCATTAAAGACTTTGCTTGTGAAAATGCTTGATTCCTTAACCTAATGTGTATTTGTGTATGTTTTATCAATAAATGTGTAAAACTTGAACTTGTGTGTGTTTTTATTTCTATAATTTTTAGGTACATAATAAAAAAATAATTTTAAATATAGACATTATTTTGACTCATGTAGCATACCAGTAGACCGCGGGTATATAAGCGAGGTTCAGACGACTGGACCCGCAGTTCGCCTCTGGCCGCGGTGCAGTACGGACGTGTTCTCTCCATTAAGTTTCGTGAGATTTAGTTATGTCGACCGGAATAGAATGTTTACCGACAGCAGCGGGGACCTCGATGGCAGCAACGATGATGGAGACGGAGATCCCGATACCGACTGCAGAGGAGACCACGGCAGCGGAGGAGATCCCGATACCGACTGCAGAGGAGACAACGATACGTGCTGTTCCATCATCAGCTGAAGTTTCACCATCTGCATTCCAGACTTCAATTCATGAAGAGCGTGCATCGCATCAATGCAAATATTGTGACGCATCATTTACTAGAACTTCAAATGCGCGCAGACATGAAAGGAGCAGCTGTCAGAATAATGCTCAAAGAATACTGTTTCAGTGTATAAAATGTAATAAACTAATTTCACGTCTCGACAGCTTACATCATCATTATAAAAAATGCTCCGAGAAAGTTTAGCTCACTTTTAATGAACATGGTTATTGTTTCGACTCATGTGTTGTACCGGCTAATGAGACTATATAAGTGATATGAACTTCAGTCCGTCTCTGGCTGCGGTGATGACTGGATCGGATAGACATTTAAAGTCATGTAAAAGGCTTAGTCCGTACAATAAGAAGACTGTTTCAATCGAGGAATCCGAAAAACTTTAGTAATTTGTCTGTGTATTTTTTTTGTACTTGTAGTAGTGTAGTATGTATGTAATAAAAGTTTTTTTAAAAGAACTTGCGGTGTTTTTTATTTTCTCAAACCTAACACTTTTGTGGTATTTTTTAAATTAAAGTTGTTTTGTATCGACCAGGGATCGAACCAAGGACCTTAGACGATCTAATCAATCAGTATATAGATTACAAATTTTTTTAATGTATTTTGAACTTTTTCCCGAATCTCTAGCATTAAAATTACGGATTTACAAGATGGCTGCCAAATTTCAAGATGGCGGGTGTCACAGTAATAAATTATTACTGCACTCTAGCGGGTAAGAATCAAACTAACTAGGCGCCAGCGCACTCTCGTCGCCGATACAATGATGATGGTTTCCAACATCGAAGACAAGATGGCGGACATGACGTCATGCTCACTGTCGATATATATGCTTTGAAAAAAGTGGTGGGGGTAAGTCAGTCTGTCAGCAGCCACCACAGGGGGAAGGAGCCTGTCACCATTTTTAATTTTTTTTTGCACCCGTCGGGTTAGAACCGAGGACTCCGAACTCCGTGTCTAAAAAGTACAATTTTTTAAAAAAATATATTAAAATTTTATTAATTGAATTTTTTTATAAATTTTAAAAAAAATTTCATTAAAATCGGATAATAAATAAAAAAGTTAAAGATGGCGGGCGTAACGGAAACTGCAACGGTGACGTCATAATTCAAAATGGCGGAAAGCAAAATGGTGGAAAGATCGAGAAAACAAAATGACGTCATCCAAAATGGTGGATCCAAGATGGCGGATCCAAAATGGCCGCCGGGGTCAAGGTCAAGGTCAAAGGTCAAGGTCAAGGTCATCCAAGATGGCCGCCGTGACGTCAGAGATGGACGTGACGTCAGAGATGTGGCTCGGCTCCCCGCTCCACAGCCAGAAGCCAGTTTCAGTAGCCCCTATTATATACTACTGCAAAGATATTTTAAAATAAAATATTCAATAAACTTTTAAAGTTGCATAAAGTGGAAGTGGAAGATGCTTGAGTCAGTTACCAGATATTAACATATTTTAATCGAAAGCCTAGGTATTTTTGGAACATTAAACTGTTTGTAAACATTTTAGATTTTAATACTGTTTTACGATTTCTATAAATTATGTGATTCAAAGCCTTTCAGTAAATTTTGTATAATTCATTATGGTATTGACTTTAATAAAGTTTTTTTTAGAATTTGATTAGCTTTTACGCAAATTATTATGTTAATATTTGGTTATTAATTCTAAGTTATTTATATAATTTGTTCCCTGCCATGTGTTAAATTAAGCATCCTTATATTTATTTCAATAAAAGTTTATATCCAGAATTAAAGCGTGTTTACTCTTCAGTCACTCCTTCGTTAACTTTGTTTGTTTAGTTCGGAGACATCAACTAGAGGTAACAGCGTGCTAGTAGGAACTTATTATTTTTTGCAAAGCTGTTTTCATTATGTCCAGGAACTATTGAAACACGTCAATGCTACTCCCAGCTGGGTGTCTAAATTTGGTTCACTGCCTCGGGTAGCGAGTAGTGTCCACACTGTTTTGTCATTTTATTTTTCTCCTTACGTCTTAAACCGTGCAAATCCTAGGTACTGTCAACGCATTTCCTCGTCACTTCCCCTGACACATCATCACTAGGGACCGGAAAAATTCGCGGGTTCAATGGCCTGTAGTATGAACTCCATAGTTCTACGTACACTCGGTCAAATGTCACTTACTCATTAGCTGCTGTCTTGTGAGACGTCCCAACGTAGCAGCCTGTGATTCGATACAGCTTTGGTTGAGTGTTTCTCATTGGTCCAGAGTCATCCAGGTGAGTTGTGAGCCAATACCAGAGGCAGCACTGAGGCATAACTGTTTGTATTATAGCCTATCGCGAAATGAATTCGCGAATTTTTTCGGTCTCTAATCATCACGTTCCTGTTCCTCTTCTACATCCGTGCGTCCATAGTTCTTGAAACACTGAGTTTTCACCCCTACCGTGTCTTGTTCCAGCAAAGGTGACGTGTTTGACAGTGTTCGCCGAACAGCAACCCCCGGCTGCGTTGCCGCCTGTCGGGGTTCGAACCGGAGAACTCTGGCATGGGGCACTACTTTCCCGAGCTGCAGCGGTGCAGATTATTCCGCGCTTGCCCGCGAACGCCTGGAGACAGAAGTACGCGTCCCAGGCAGGGTTCACCGCTGGGTGTTTTTTGTTATTTTGCTTTTATAAAAATTCTCACTATTTCCAGACAATTTTAATTTGAACACGTTTAAGTTGATAGACTTACTGTCTTAGATAAACTTCCGCGTGGTCCGGGTGACTGAATGGTTCCGGGTAAAGTGTGATGGATTTGGAGATGTGACGGGCAACAAAAAATGGCAGCACAAGAATTCCGTATAAGGAATTTAGTCTTGAAATATTAACAGCTGTCTGATATTTTAAGTTTGGATGTGTTCGTCTGTGTGGTTCAAAATACATGTTTAGTTTCAACGTTGGGTTCATCTTTTTCACACCAGTTCATATAGGCTTGTTCTTAATGTAAGTTTTTGGACATACGACATTGCCAATAATTTTTTCTGTTGAATAAAAACTAAAAAATAAAAATAACAATAAATAAATAAAAACACCCAAAAAAGGCAAAGAAACACTAAATTAAGCAAAAAATTGCTGTTGTCAACAAGGATATAAACACCACAAAATATTCCGTAACAGAAATATGGTCAACAAACAAAGAAAATCAAAGAAAAACGTAATAAGAGAACGAAAAAAAAAACCACAAATGATGACGACACAGAAATATTGAACCCAAAAAAAAAATTCAGCACAACGGTTGAAACGAAACAAAAAACACGACAAAACGAAAATACGAAACAAACACAATAGTTTTCCAAAACAGAATAGAACGATAAAAAAAAACCACAAACGGTGACAGCACAAAAATATTGAACCCAAAATAATTCAGCACAACAGTTGAAAAGAGACAAAAACACGACAAAACGAAAAGATGAAACGAACACAATAGTTTTACCAAAACAGAAACAAGCGACGTTTCGGGAACTGCTATCTGCTCCCGTCCTCAGGCAGAGACGCACATGGTACGGAAACACAGGTGCGACTGAGTAGAGGCTGGAAAAATGAGGGTATAGCAAGATGTAGCCCTTTCTCTGATAAATACCCTCATTTTTCCAGCCCCTACTCAGTCGCACCTGTGTTTCTGTACCATGTGCGTCTCTGCCTGAGGACGTGAGCAGATAGCAGTTCCCGAAACGTCGCTTGTTTCTGTTTTGGTAAAACTATTGTGTTCGTTTCGTCTTTTCGTTTTGTCGTGTTTTTGTTTCTTTTCAACTGTTGTGCTGAATTATTTTGGGTTCAATATTTTTGTGCTGTCACCATTTGTGGGGGTTTTTTATCGTTCTATTCTGTTTTGGAAAACTATTGTGTTTGTTTCGTCTTTTAGTTTTGTCGTGTTTTTTGTTTCGTTTCAACCATTGTGCTGAATTTTTTTTGGGTTCAATATTTCTGTGTCGTTATCATTTGTGGTTTTTTTTCGTTCTCTTAGTACATTTTTCTTTGTTTTTCTTTGTTTGTTGACCATGTTCCTGTTACGGAATATTTGGTGGTGTTTATATCCTTGTTGACAACAGCAATTTTTTACTTAATTTTGTGTTTTTTTGTCTTTTTTGGGTATTTTTATTTATTTATTTTTTAGTTTTTCTTCAACAGAAAAAGTTCTCAGCAATGGCGTATGTCCAAAAACTTACATCAAGTCATGCACTCCCATTGCACAAATCTTTCAAAGATAATAGGCTTGTTCACTGTGGGTTTATGTTTTATTTTTTATTTCTTATTTTGCAGTCTTCAATTTTTTCCATGGTAAACATTGAAAAACTGCAAAAGCGTATGTCCAAAAAATTGTATTAAACTAAATGTACTTCTCAACGATTCTATAAGTTATGTATTTGGTAACGGCATACATTTGAAATTTTCTTACAAACCCAGCCAGTGGCTAAAAGCTGCATAGGATAATGGAACCGAGAAAAAATACATTTCCGATGATAAGCCATTCACATGCCTGAAAGCATTTTAAGTTTATGAAGTCTACGTGCGCAAGGGAACGATTATATTTTACGAAAGGTTTGAAGTCCAATTTAGTTGCACTTGATACGAAACTAAAATGTCCTATAAGTATGTTGATTTATTTAATCTTCTAGACTCAAAATTTTCTAAAACAGTTACCCCCCGGGGGGAGGGGGAGAGGGTGAGAGAGGGAGAGAGAGAGAGAGAGAGAGAGAGAGAGAGAGAACCGCTCTATACACTTAAATATTCAGTGAAACAAAAGTTTCCTAATTGTTGTCCCATGTACCTGGAAGGAGAGTGTTAGTCAGGTTTCCAATATCGGATTCATTATAATCTTTTGGGTGTTTTTTAGTGCCAAAATTATGAAGGTTCCTCAACCTGATCAACCTAAAGTTGCTAGTTGCTGCATTTGTAAATCTGTTCCAGTTTAACTTCAGGTGTAAGAATAAAAAAAGCATAGGCTACATGAACTAGATACTCTAACGTGTTATTTTTGACAGCGACACAAATATGCAAGATTTCGCCCTGAGGAGGGAGCACATAAAAATAATTTCAATTAGAGAGCAACTGCTTTCCTTTGGCAAGAAAATTAATATCTTTGTAACAGCTGCATTTTTCAAATGTTTGTATAACGTACGGCCAACCATTTTTGCATACGATAATCGGGTAGTTGGTCCGGATCGCCATAATTATTTTTGGTGGACACTTCATAAATTAATCCCGCGTATGAAGTTAACTTTTTTTAAGAAGATTAACCGCATTTCGATAGCAGTTGAAAATCTCTTTTTTATCAAGTGGCACACTTGCCTGTCTGCGGAACACAGTTAATACTCGGAAACCATTGAAGATATTGGTTTTGTATATTCGGGGAGGAAAAAAATTAACAAAAAATACTTGACGGACAATTTTCATGATCTTTAGCATTCGTAAACATTACATAGAACGTACACAAACGTCGGGTGACAAATAACACTACAGATTTCGTTAAAAGGCGTAACACATTCGTCTGAATATAAGTTAAGAAATACTAAAACTTGCATCGGGTGCACACGTACACTGTAAGATATCACAGAAAAATTGACGATGCACCTAAAAAAACAAAGAGTACTTTTGAAATTACAACTAACTGCATCTTCGCATAAACTACGGCTGTTTTCTACTCCCAAGGTCTATGTCATGTTATAAACAGGGTGAATATGCACGTCGTAGATACCTATAAGAGGATTTTTACTGTATTATAAGCATGTTTTTTTAAGGTTTAGAAAACACACCAAAATAATTCTCTTCAGTTCATTTTCCATGTGAGGAAAACACAAACTCATAATTTTTTTTATAGATGAAATTTGTGAACGAACGCAGATTTTTGGATATTTGGCAACCAGCGCTTCTCATAACATCAATGTAAACATTTTAAGCAGCGTTAAACCAACTTCCGGGATCATTCTAAAACAGTTGTCTTTGTTACGAGGACAAATAATGCGAAACATGTAGGCAACGAGTTTAAAAATTGCAACGTACACCGTATGTTCCAGGAATCATAATAGCGTGACGAAAGCGACGCAAAGATTGCGATGCGGTGGCAAAATATAACATTATTTTAAACATGCGATTTTAATACTCGTGTCAAACTAAAAAAATTGATTATATTGCACCTAAAGTACGTCTGCCATAATTTTTTAACTTATTTTTTATTGACTTATTTGAAAGGGATTCGTTTAACTCTAATTTAATGTTCACTGATAAATTTAGAAAGCAAAACATTTAAAATACACTATACATACTAAAAATAACAGTGTTTTCAATTGCCCAGTCCTACCATCATTCTAAACTTAATTCTGAAACGCATTTTAGTAGCCTAACATCGCATATAACATATTCCTAATCGTAAAGTTGGTTGCGCCCGTGAAATTTGTCCCACTGACGTCACACATATATCAAACGTGATTGTCTAGGGAATCATTTTTATTTACTTCGTGTCCATTGCTTCGTGTCCGTCGTGCCATTTTGATTCCAGCATTTCACTGACACGAACAAACCCCAATAATGTTATTCAATGAGTAGTTTTAGCCAGAAGCCCACTGCGTTCATCTGCACATCTTCCTTGTTTCGTCTGGTGTTGTTTGCAAAGTTATGTGTTATATGTAGGGGCATGCAGATTTCGCGAAAAGATCTGAACACTTATTAGACTGCAACAAGGTATACCCACTCCTGTGGTTTCTTCCTTGTGATTGGCGATCGTCTGTGAGAGAAGTCGTTGCCTTATTTGACCGAGCCACTCAGAACGCGTTTGCTTCCGCACTGAATCACTGTGATTGGTGTTGTTACAATCGATATGTACCTGGAAGAAACTCACTCAATCACGAAACACAGACGATGCTACAGTGTTTTAACTTTCATCTAGTCCCGAAAACTTTTCGCGAAATCGGCATGCCCCTAGTTATATGTCCTCGTCTATTTACCATTTTTTTTCTCGTCGAAATATTTGATTTTTGTTTTGTTTTGTTGTATTGTATAGTATCGTCTTGACAAAACGTAATCTCAGCTAGTTATCTGCTATCATGTGGTTTTAAGTCAATGCCCTATTTGCTGCATTTCATATGTCACAATGGGATGGTTTTATTGACTATAGTGATTTATGGAATAATCTAAGTTGAAGAATGAAAACACTCTTTGGTGGCCGCTGGTTCCAATGGAGTTACTTTTAAGTGGCGGGACAAGAGAACCCTGAAAAATTTTTCATTCAGTTATGAGCTTAGAATGACTTCTTGGGGAGTGGGGGGTGGAGGGAGCCAATCGTAATGAAGCAGATAACGTCGTCAAAACTTTTACTGTGCCTAGCCATGTAATAATGTACCCTAGGTCAACACTCACTGTTTCTTAGTAAACAATTTTAGTAAGGATATTGAACTCTATGTTTACCAGATGACAATTTTTAATTGTCTATTCATGGTTTCAAGCCTATGGCGTGCCATTCCATTCACAGAAATTGATTATTTTATACTTTGACAAACACATTTGTTGTAAACTAGTTGCACAAATGTTTACTTGTAACACTGTTAGAAGAGAGGAATGAAATTTTAGAATAAATTGATGTGGGATTTATGAAACGGATGCCTTATTTGCAGAAGCAAGTAGTGTAATCCTCATGTTCATGACAAACATAGTTAGTGCATAGACTTTGTAATTTTTGCAGAAATTATAAAAATGAACAATTTTTAACTTTTTATGTTAAAAAAAATTACAAGAAATTAAAAACTTAAAAAATATGTATTTTTAAACAGTTTCTTTTGAGCAATAGGTAACATTTTTGTTTGAAAACATTGGTTTTTACCAATAACTAGCACAAATATATGTTTATGCAATTGTTAGTCGGTGCATGAAGAAACTTAATTTCTTTAGGAATAAAAGCACATCAATATATTGAAACAATAAAAGGGACAAAAGTCATGTATTGTATTTTATAACAAGACTTGGAATTATTTATAATTTATATTTAAAATAAAAGGCTAAGAATTACACTTAAGACATATATATTTATGTAATGGAAACCAATCAATTTATTTTTGTTATGCATGTTAACCTGTCTAGTAGCACAATATGAAAGTTATTTCTGTATAACATATATTTATACATAAAATTCTTATTTATACTTAAATTATGCAAAAATATAATTTGAACACATAAAATATGTTTCAAAACGGTTAACAACTGGTTTGCAAGTTCAAAAATAAATTCATTGGCAATGACTTAACCAGTACATTTAAGACTGTACTGTTTAAGTCTATGCCAATAAATTGTACAGTATCAATATTATAAAATTGTGAATAAAATGTACAAATGAAGTTTTTTGGCAACCGTTAACTACATTAGCGCTCATCGTATTAAACAGACGAAAAAATGATATGTTACTACAACATGAAAAATATGTCATTATTATAAGTAATCTATACGAGCGTAAAAGCCATGCTAAGAAATGACACATAAATATTGCTCGGATCTACTTCCACGGAGTTCAGATTGATCTTCATTCACAGTCCTTCTTTTAGTTTCCACGTGTGTTGACGAGAGGACACGCATCTCTGATAGAGCCTGCTGCTCCTGAAAAAAAAGAGCAAAACAAGCTTTGTCAGACAAAGTAATAAAATTCTTCACAAAACAATGCATTATCCTATACCTATATCTTACACTTTCTGAATAAAAAATGTAAGAGGAAAATAATGTCTGAACTCAGATATTCATATAATTTAACTCTATAACTGCCGAGAAAAGAGTACATTGTGTTGCTAACAATAACTAATATAGGCAATAATTTTTTAAAAACATTATTGAAAATTGCAGCCATTCAACTGTAGGTCAGTGTATGTAACATTCAGAAGTATACCATTAGAGACCCGGAAATCCTGCGGATTCATTTCATGTTGGTCTAAAATTCACAGCTATAAATATACTCTACCCATATATTCTGTACCATTGGATGATTCCTTACTGTTGAATCACCCAGTCTTTCAAATGGGTACATGAGATTCGGTCACTCTACTGATGGCTGACAATTGACTAGTCTACATTCGTAGAGGAGAGTGTCCGAAAAATTGTGACTCAAACATCAGAGCAATAGAGAAGTATGCATGTTTGAATGTTTCCGCGAAATTTCCGTATCTCTGCATGTCACCATCCTTCGAGCACCAGGTTTCAGAATGGAGTTCCGTTGCTGGCCATCGTCTTGGAAAATGTCACGCTAATTTGTTCACTAGACTTGATCTCACCGGGGAAGGGTACCAACTCGAAAAAATTTAACATCCTCCTTCCTCGGGGGAACCGAGTGAAGCGCTATCTCACCGAGGGGTCATATCACTCGCTTCCCACCAAGCGATGCGGGTTCGTTCCCCGGACGGGGAGGTTCCAAAATTTTCACAGATGTCTCCGTCAGAGCTCCATTCTCATCATATCATCCCTCACCAGTAGCGTACGCAGAAATTTATTTCTAGAGGAGGGGATATGTGGATCATTGTTCATCACTCGGCTTGTTGACGAACGGACATTTGACGGATCTTTGACATAATGCATAGAAAAAAAAATTATGTACATTTACAAATGTTTCCTTTGGAAACCATTTGCCAATAAATAGTTTATAACACTACAAGCAAGATTATGATTCTTTATACAACAAATTTCTATAGCTATTTTACAAACGAAATACATTTTCTGAGATAAAAATTATTATTTAAGAAATTTGCGCATAATTTTATATTTCAATTGAGAAATAGTTTTCTTTTTTACGTTCACGCACGTACCAAGGGAGTACCATAATTATGTATGTTTATGGTTGGGGAGCCTACCATAACTTTGGCGACAGTTGTGCTCCAAGTATGGAACTAATGCGACAGTTAGGGCGTGTTGCATCGGTGCGCGCATGCGCGAAGAGCCGGGGTGCGCTCAGGCTGAACGACACCTCGGGGCAGTCGCCGCTACGACCAGCCAGAGACTACACCTGAGGCTGAGCGAGATCCATGGAAAAAATATCATTTCAGGTAATAAATAAGTATTGTATTTGAACATTCAGCCAACAGTGTCAAGGGGGGAAACTAGGAAAAAACAAATTACAAATAAAAATCGTAATACATAAATTCCACAAAAAAAAAAGTAATTAGAAAAGACTTCCGTCATATTGTGAACTTCTCCTTTGTTCAGCAAGGTTACAGTTCTTGCACAAGCCTTTTTTTATTTTTTATTTTTTATGATTCATTGAACTTGCTTTGGGAAAACTTGCGTTTGTTTTCTCCGTGTGTTTCTGATTATTTCTGAAATTATTATTTTGTTTCTTTCGGTATGCTCCTGGTTATGCCTGTCAATATTTTTTTGGTTTTCTCCGTGTGTTTCTGGTTATTGTTGTAAATAATATTTATGGTTTTCTCCATGTGCTCATGGTTATTCTGACAAAACAATCCCTGTAATTATCTTATTTGTAGAGACCTGCAAAATTCGCGGATTCATTCGGTGATAGGGTAGAATTCAAACACATATACCTCTTAGATAATTTTGCTATTGGTTTACCGCTCATCTGGACGAATCTCAACCAGTTATAAACTCTCAACCAAAGAAGGATCGAATCACAGACAAACCGGCTGAGACGACTTACAAGTCGGCAGCCAATGAACTTGCGTTATTTGCCCGAGTGTACAGGGGTATGTGCAGTCTATCCTGAAGGCCATCGAATTCGCGAATTTTGCAGGTCTCTACTTATTTGTAGAGACCCGGAAATTTCGCGGATTCTTCTGGCCTCAGAATAGAATTCAAAGTTATAGGTGTGCTCGACCCATGTTTACTTTCCCATTGGTTGATTTCTTAGCGAGAACATTTTTTACCTTGTTAATTGGCACTACCTGATTCGCTTACTTCTCTCCTAGCTGGTCATCATTGGCTCACGGTCGTAGAGGGGCGTGTCCAAACAACTGCGTGCCAATCATGAACACAGTGCGAGAGTGTGAAGGTTTGCATTCTAGCTTGCGAATAAATGAATCCGCGAAATTTCCGGGTCTCTACTTATTTGTAATGAAACAAGCAATTTTATTCAGAGTTTCGTTAAATTAGTAATTTTTTTGTAACAAAATCAGAACACAATATTGTATCAGGTAGAATTCAGACAAAATAATTTTAATTATTAGACGATTACATTGTTTTCTAAAAAAACTGAGAAACACTATCAGGTGGACTTAATAAAAGTGACATTAATTAGTCAGTCGATTATTATGCTTTGAGACAGCTGAGAAACACTGACATGCAAGGCGATTTTCCTTCTCCTTAATGGATAGCGAAGCCCTCCTTCTCTTGCTTCCATGAGTGAGCATCCCGCATCCCACATGAAAGAGCGACTGCCTGTTCAACACAGCAAGTGGCGACCACTTTTGACAAGAATCGAAACTACTCGAAACTAGTTTTTTTTTTGCATAAGATAAATTAACTGTCGTGGCTAAATGGATATATTGTAGCTAGTAGGAGTCTTGAAGACCCGTCGCTTCGTAGCCTCGTTAGATATATTGGTTAGGAGACGCTTGGCCTCTACGGCTGACATTGTACATGACATGTTTAAATTGTCCGCCGAGTATCTTCAAAATATTTGTTTGGCTACTGAAGGCATGTGCCTGACCCTTAAATGGGTATGCCTGGCCAACCTACTAGCTGTACCTGGCCAACATGCTAAATGTGTCTGACCAACCCATCTGTCGTGCCTGGTTATAGACTTCAGGTGTCTAGCCAACAATTGGATGTGCCTAACCACCGACTGCATGTGTCTAGCCAACAACTGGATCTGTCTGGCCACCAAAATAATGAGCCTGACCACCTACTAGATATGCTGAACCGTTGAATATGTGCCTGGCCACCAGCTGGATGCGCCTTGCCACCTACTGGATGTTTTTTCCTGGCCACTGAATATACGTGCATGGCCACCAACTAGGCGTACTTTGCCACCAAATAAACGTGTTAGCCTAACCAACCGACTGATGTGTTTGTCCAATCTATCTGACATACCTTACCACAGACTGGAGGTGTCATACCACCAACTTGATGTGGCTGGCCACCGACTGTATGTACTAACTGGTCGTGTTAGCATGACCAAGCGGTTGGTTGGGTCTGGTCATCTAACTGGACGTGTCTTGTTGCTGATGGGATGTGCATGGTTAATCGACTTTCATGTAGAGCTTCCCTGGTAACACATGCAAATGACTCGCTTTGGCCTTTAATAAGATTGTACAAATCAAAAAATGCTAGTAATTTTCTTGTTCTTTTATCCTTGTGGAATATATGAATACAATTTTAATTGGTATTTTTGTGTCCTTTTCATTAAACCTGTTTTTTAATGTCAAAATAAAATAAACACAATTTTTCAAATAAAATTATAAAATTTTTGCATTGAACAAAGTTCTTACCGATGATGGATGTGTATCAAATAAATCAACATTTTTATAAGCGATTTATTTGATGAATTTTGGATTTTTTCCCCAAATTTCTAGCTTAATAATTACAGATTTTCAAGATTGAAATTTATGTCATCATTGGCTTAACAGAGGCTAGTAGATGATGAATGTATAACTAGTTTACGATGTTTCACCGTATTTTACTAAATATTTTTTTTTTAACTTGAAAAACTTTTTTTTTCCTTTTTCCAGGGATTATACAAAGTTCAGTTACTGGTCGAAACAATCATTATTTTAATAAGCTAATTTTTTAATGATTTTCAGAATTTTTCTGATTTTCTAGCATAAAAATTACAGAAATTCGAGATGGCAGCCTCTAGGAGACGACAACTATATGGATAATAAATGACATTTGAATCTAAAAATGCGGGTGTGACATAATATCCAAGATGGTGGCGGTGACATTAGGAGTCAAGATGGCGTACTTCACGAAAAGTGCAACGATGACATCAGACACATTCAAGATGGCGACCGTAACGAATTGTGCAATGTTCGAGGAGTGGGACATTCGATTTCAAGATGGTGTAATTTAATATGGCGACTTAGTTCAATTGTAAATGTTTAGCTCATTTAAAATGGTCGCCGTGATGTTACAATCTAAGATGGTGGACATCGTTTCAATCTCCACCACCTGGAACCTGGCCCCGGAGCCACATTCATATATCTACTATTATGATTACTTTTAATTTAACACCTATTGGAAGTTATTTTCACTTAAAGGTGAAAAAAATACTAAGATAGCATGTGGGTATCGAACACATGGTCCATACCACATGAGTGACTGCCACTTTGTATTTGCTAACTCTTCTGAACAGCTGTTTCATGTGTTATTGATGTTTTTTTTTAGATATTTTATCCCGGTCTTTAGACAGATTAATATATAATTAATCAATTTAATTAATCCTGTACTGCCTGGTATTCCACCGCGGACAGATATCAATTGAACCAATCATTTAAATAATTGCTGATATTTTTTGTTATAATTTTTGGAATTCATTCTGAATTCCCAGTTTTATTTTTATGAATTTCCTAGATGGTGGCAATTACGTCATCAGCATATTCCAGGAGGCTGGTAGGCTAGGAACCTAAGCCACTTTTAGGATTTCTCACCATATTTTTTAAGTTATTTTTATGAAAAATTAACTTTTTTTTGTCGTCTAGGGATCGAACCAAGTACAGGAATTCATTAAATCAATTATTATTTTAATAAGCCATTTTTGATGATTTTTGGAACTTTCCCGAATTTCTAGTTAAATAATTAAATAATTTCAAGATGCCAGCCAAGATGGCCGACAAGATAGTACACCACAGTAATAAATAATTATTGCACTCTAGTCGGTAAAAAATAAACCTACATGGGGTAACGCATTTTAGCAGACAAAAATAATATGCTGGATATAAAATGGCGGCCATGATCTCATATTGGCTGATGTAATATATTCCTTGTTATTAGTGGTAGCAGTCGGTTGCCGGTGGCTTCCGTGAAAGTTGAACCTATCGCCATTTTTATTTTGTTTTTGCTGTGGGTCAAACTAAGGACTCTATGACACAAGTATGTTTTTTTATTAAATTTAAATTTTTTCCAAAATTTCTAGAATAAAAAAACGGAATTGTAAGATGGTGGTTGAAACGAAAAGTGAAATGTTCTAGAATCCTAGATGGCTAAATAATTTTTTATGAAATTTTATTAATTTAATTAATATTTTATTAATTTCGTATTTCCCCCCCGAATTTATAGCTAAATAATGATGGTTTTTCATTATGGTGGCCATAACGAAAATTGCAACAGTGATGTTATAATTTAAAAAAAATATTATCGTATTTTTTTAAATTTAATTTACAAACTTTTTTATTAATTTGAAACTTGTTCCCATATATTTAGCATTAAAACTATGGATTTTTAAGATGGTGGCCGTAAAGAAAAGTGCAACACACAGTAGTGGGGCATTCGATTCCAAGAGAAAATAAAATGGCGGAAAACCAAATGGCAGAATGTTCTAGAACCCAAAATGGCGAAATATAAAATGGCCGCCAGGGTAAAAGTCAAGTTCAAAGGTCAAGGTCATACATTAGGCCACCGTGACGTAATGAAGGTCGGTCATTGACCACACCACACACAACGCTCCACTCCAGTCCCAAGATATCTTTTTATATTTTAACACTGTCATGTAACTCTCTTAGTAAATATATATAGAGAAAATATTTAGACGAAACATAAAAAAAACCTGAGAGTGGTATCGTAATTAATTTACAGGAAAACAAAATCGAATAACAGAAATGTTAACAAGAAAATGAAATAAACAACATGTTGATTTAATACAATTATTTCGACATACGCCATTGAAGTTTTGCACTGATCGTTATGAAAAAAAATTCAAGAATGAAAAACTATGAATGAAAATGAAAACATAGATCCACATAGAACAAGTATAAATCAGCTGATGTCATACACATATACCCAACACTGAAATGAAACAGATATAATGGACAATACAACTACGACAGCACAGATGACCACATTAGTAGTAAGTATATAAATGTAAGTACTGGCCATGGTGCCGATGCGAGGGGCGAGGAGTCAGGTACGCCATCTTGGGTTGTGTTTTTGATATGAGTCATGCAATTGTATTAAGATATTTATTTAATCAATGGATTCCTGTAACCAAATTTGAACAACAAATATTATTTAATTAGGCGGAATTCGATAAAAAATAATTAATTATTCAATTAGTTACTATGTCTTGAGACAGCTGAAAAACACTATCATGCAAAACGATTTCCCTTCTCCATGATGTCTACCAAAGCCCTCCATGTTTCGCGATCGTGAGTGAGGATCCCTCATCCCACATAAAACAGTAACTGCCTGTAAATAACAACGAATATTGAATTTGGATACTTGTATTACTATCCAGGGAAACTAATGCGAGGTGGAATCAGATGTTATTTTTTAAAGCACGAACACTGTTTGAGTCAACGCATGGTTTTACCTAACCGGGAATCGAATATTTGTAGCATTGTTTATGATAACATTTGTAGTTAGGCTAAATTTATAGTGAGCCTACATAAGTAGCCAGGTTACATAAATAACCAGGCTACACGGCTAAATTTGTAGTTAGGCTACATTTTTAGCCAGACTACACAGCTACATACCTATGTAAAAATGCTAAATTTGTAGCCATGCTATACGACTACATTTGTAGTAATGCTACCTTTGTAGCCAGGCTAGATGGCTTCATTTGTAGTTAAACTACATTTTCAGCCAGTCAACATGGCTACATTTGTAATTAGGCTACATTTTTAGCCAAGCTACATGGTTACATTTTTAGTTAGGCTTTATTTGTAGCCAGGCTACATTTTTAGCCAGGTTAGATAGATACATTTGATAATGTATCTTAGGAAGTTTGAGAAATACCATAATATAAAAGTGATTACACAAAAATGTGAAGTAAATCATTGAGACCTAGCGAAGCCTTATTCCTCGTTCGTTCGTGAGAGAGCATCCTTGATGATATTTACCTTAACACAAAATGTGGCGACATCTGTTGGGGAAACTTGGTCACGGATATTTCAAAATCGAAAATTAACATTCGCTAATGGATTACTGAAATTCGTATTTAAATATTTGTTTCAATTAAAAAATCTCAGTATATATATGGTGTAAGTTGCAGAATCTGATATGGATTCCGAATCGTTGCCTTTAGCTGTATAAAATGTCACCGTTGTAGTTACTGCAGCAAGACTAAACATCATTTAGTTTTAGCCAGTGCCAGACATAGTTTAGTAAAAGAAATGTCTTGAATAAACATCGCAAGATCGGTAAATCCTAGCTGACTAATGATAACGACGCCAAGTTTTCAACACCAAGGAAGTGGATTGAAGACAAAATATTAGACGATTTTAATGGCTACGAAGAATGTGAAAGTGCTGATTCAAAAAATAATATCCCAGATCTTGCTAAAGATTTGAAATCGTGCGCTATCGAAGGAATTAAAATCTTTATGGGAAATGAGTAAAAATTTACACAAAATTATAGTCGCCTCCACGAAAATGAGAACAATTTAAAGCACCCGAGGTTGATAATATTGAAGACTGTGCCGAAGTACCTGAAGCTCGGAGACCAAAATGATGGAAAATTCGTGTTAGAATAAATTATCCCGGGATTATAACGGTTTTAATGTCGATGTGGCTGACATTAAAACAGGAAACCATCAATATTTTCATAAAATTGACATTTAAGGCATAAAGAAGATGGTTGCAACATACGAAATTGGTTACAGATCGCGTAAATAGCCAAAAATATTGGTGCATAGCTTGAGTCTTTTTATTTCTTCACAAGGTGACGAAAACTTAATTTTTATCAAATAAATATTAACTATACTTTGTGAATTAAGAGGTGTGGACTACGTAAAATAATGCATTGTATTACCTCTAAGTGTCCGTTTAAAATCGGTCATTTGGAACAATGTGACTTTGTTACAATTGTAGGCGGTTGGAACAACATTAAAATATGTTTTGCGAATGTTATTTGCTTAACACTCTCTCCTAAACAGTTACTTACCAGTGTTAATCCTTACTCGGAATTGAAAGCTGAAACGACCATGAAACCTGTACCATCAGCATTTGAAGGTTCCTCGGCACATCACCTACAACTACAGTAATGTCAACTTTATCGTCGTCAGGGACTTGACTGCAGCAACGACGACAGCGACGCCAACAGCTGGGAAGATTGTGGCGGCAATGACGCTGACCACCTAAGAGATCTCAATTGAAGGTGTACCATCGTCACCGACATCACTAGAGGAGTCTTCAACGCGTGCAGTGCCTTCAGCAGCAGTGAAATCGATATTCAAGGAAGCAACAACTGTTGGTTTTCTGTAACCCAAATGCACCTACTGTGAAAGCATCAAAAATTTGAAAATACACGAGTATGTAATTCAATATTGCAATAATAACTCTAAACTTGTTAAATATCAGCGGAACAGGTGTTGTAGTCAGTTTATATGCTACCAAAAACTGAAAAGGCGCATAAAGTATTGTGACGGATTGGGTGCTTATTCATCCGGACCAAAATTTACATTCTGTGGCAAGATGTTTGTACACATTTTCAGTGTAAATAATCAAGAAATACATCACCCACTTTTTAACAAAACTGAAGACTCTAAGCTCTGTGTTATATGTGGTAGTTGACTGCCACATGCAAATGTCATAAAAACACATGCCAAGGCATGCAGAGGAATCGCTTCGTACTCTAAGAAGACTGTTGAACCTGAGAAACACTAGTAATTTTTGTGTGTGTTTAAGTTAGAGTAAACATTAGTAGTATAGAATAGGGCATACTGGGACATGGCGCTGGCGCGTGGATTGTGATTGTCAGTCCGCCATATTGGATTGTGACGTCACGGCGGCCATCTTGGAGGAGTGTAACGGGACATAGCGTAACGGGACAAGTTTGACCTTGACCTTTGACCCTCAAAATTTGCCAAAATTGGGCAAAAATTGCCCAAAATTCCTCAAAAATCGCCAAAATTTCCATTTCTGTTAAAAAAATTCCGCCAAAAAATCTCAAAAAATTCCACAAATTAAAAATTTCTCTTTTCGAGGGAAAAATTCCCGTTTCGAGGGAAAATTTCCCGTTTTTAGTCCTTAAAAATCCCAGCGGCTAGAAATGTCCATATAGAGGCTTAAGCATCCATGTCTACAGCCTCTGATAAGCCTCTGACGTCATCATGGAATATGTCATTTTTAATTATGACGTCACCGTTGCAATTTCCGTTACGGCCGCCATCTTTAACTTTTTTATTTATTATCCTATTTCAACAAAAAATTTTTTTGAAAATTATAAAAAAATTAAAATAATAAAATTTTAACAAAATAATTATAAAAAATATACTTTTACGACACGGAATTCGGAGTCCTCGGTTCGAACCCGACAAGTGCAAAAAAAAATAAAAATGGCGACCGATCCTTCCCTCACAGTGACTGCTGGCATACTGACTCCCACCACTTTTTTCATAGCATATATATCATCCGGCAGTATGACGTCATATACGCCATCTTGAAATTTGGAAGCCATCTTGAAAATCTTTATTTATTATCCGATTTTAATGAAAAAAATTCCAAAATTCATCAAAAAATTAACGTATTTGAATTCTGTTTGATTATATCGATGTACGTCCTTGGTTCGATTCCCGGCGAGAGTAAACGGTCGATCCTTCCTCCATGAAAGCTACCTAGACTGATCTACCACCACCAGTACCAAGGTATATATCATCAACTGGTATGACATCATGTCCGCCATCTTGTCTTCATCCGCTGGAGACCACCAACTTGTTTTCGTCAGCTAGAGTGTGCCGATACCATGTAGTATAATTATCTGGTCACTAAACTTGTGTCCTCAACTGTTGACATTGAACATTGACCTTGAACTTTGACCTTGACCTTGAAATTTGACCTTGACCTTGAAATTTGACCTTGACCTTGAAATTTGACCTTGACCTTGAAATTTGACCTTGACCTTGAAATTTGACTTTGTCCCTGAAATTTGACTTTGTCCATGTCGACCATCATGGATCCGACATTTTATGTTCAGTACATGCTACCAGAGGATACCACCTGCTGGAGTACGCCATCTTGTGTGTGTACTTGTATTATAGAGTACATTTCCATCTGGATTATTTTATTCTAACCCGCTACAGTGCAGTAATCATTTATTACGGAGGTGCCCCCCGCCATCTGAAAATCATGTAATAATGTAGCTAGAAAAGCGGGAAAAAAATCCAAAATTCATTAAATAAATCACTCATTAACTTACATATCGATTCGATCCGCTCCAGTCCTTGGTTCGATCCTCGATCGATGCAAAACATTTAATTTTATGAAAAAAATAATAATAATTCCAATAAACCAAGTTCAACATTCTTAAAGAGACTTTAAATCATCTACTACCATCATCCTATCAGACATCAAGACCACCATATTGGAAATTCGTAATTGTAATGCTAGAGATTCGGGAAAAAGTTCAAAACTCATTAAATAAATTTGTAATCTATATACTGATTGATTAGATCGACTAAGGTCCTTGACACGATCCTGGACGAAGCTAAAATAAATTTAATTAAAATACCAGAAAAGTGTAAGGTTCGAGGAATAAAACACCTAAAAGTCTTTTACAAACATAATATTTATTACACAATTTCTATCCTACTACAGAATCACTTGCGAAAGACAGCAATCTTATAAAAATTTAGCCCTGCATAGACGTACAACGACTACTTCTTAGCTCCAAATGGCCTCCAAATGGCTCCAAAAGCTCCAACAGCCTCCAAATGCTTAACACAGTTCCAAATGGCTCCAAATGCTCCAAACGGCCTCCAAATGCTTGACAGCTCCAAATGTTTCCAGCAGCTCCAAATGCTCCAAATGCTTGACAGCTCCAAATGCTTCAAAAGGCTCCAAATGCTCCAAATGCTCCAAACGGCCTCCAAATGGCTCCAACAGCTCCAACAGCCTCCAAATGCTTGACAGCTCCAAATTTTTTTCAGCAGCTCCAAATGCTCCAAATGGCTCCAACAGCCTCCAAATGCTTAACACAGCTCTAAATGGCTCCAAATGCTCCAAACGGCCTCCAAATGCTTGACAGCTCCAAATGTCTCCAGCAGCTCCAAATGCTCCAACAGCTCCAAAAAAAGGCTCCAAATGCTCCAAACAGCCTCCAAATGCTTAACACAGCTCCAAATGGCTCCAAATGCTTGACAGCTCCAAATGCATAACACAGCTCCAAATGGCTCCAAATGCTCCAAACGGCCTCCAAATGCTTGACAGCTTCAAATGTCTCCAGCAGCTCTAAATGCTCCAACCGCTCCAAAAAAAAGGCTCCAAATGCTCCAACAGCCTCCAAATGCTTAACACAGCTCCAAATGGCTCCAAATGCTTGGCAGCTCCAAATGCTTCAAAAGGCTCCAAATGCTCCAAATGCTCCAACAGCTCCAAAAGGCTCTAAATCATCAATCGGCTCCAAATTATCCAAAAGTTCACTCTTCATTTGTCTCCAACTAATTTCAATTACTACATTTATCGAACTTGGCATGATTACTTACATGTCTTTATCAGTATAAATTTTGACTGGCAGTGGTAACGTTTTTTACACCTTTAAGTTATAAGTTTTATTTAGAAATCAGATTTCGATAAATGATAGCTTCCATCTGGAAAGAAAATATATTAGTTTATCTTCAAGTTTATACACATACATTTAATTTAATCCATTATTGTATGTAGCCAGCTTCCCTCAGTTCTTTGAGTATGAAGGATATTTCTTTAATGTTCGAATAGTTTCCTGCACAAAGCGATCCATGTAGTAGTCGTAGCCTGTTAACCAATATGTTAGGATCTTCCCATGAGGTATAATCAATCTCTTCTGCTGCCTTCATCATCCTTGCATGTTTATAATAAATATTATCTCTGGTGTCTATCGTTTTAACACCAACCACAAGGTCACTTTCGTCATCTTGCCAGTGATTATCATAAGCTTGATCAGGATAATTTATTTTATTACGTCGTTTCCATCGTTTTGGTCTCAAACCACCATCACAGTCTTCGCTCTTGCATGCTTTTGGTGCTTCAGTACAGTACTCAATCATGTCAGCCTCAGATGTGTCACCACAATCTTCAATCATGCCAGCTTCTGATGTGTCACCACAGTCTTCAATCATGTCAGAACCACAAACTTGATCAGGATAATTTATTTTATTACGTCGTTTCCATCGTTTTGGTCTCAGACTGCCATCACAGTCTTCGATCTTGCCTGCTTTAGGTGTTTCAGTACAGTACTCAATCATGTCAGCCTCAGATGTGTCACCACAATCTTCAATCATGCCAGCCTCAGATGATTCATCAAAGTCTTCGACCTTGTAAGCTTCAGGTGGTTCTCCATCTTTCACATTTTCATGGAGACGACTAGATATTGGAGTAAATATATTTTCATTTCTAATGTGGTTACAACTTCCTTCGTTTGTTTTAAATTTTAAATTATTATCTTGATCTAGATCAGTAATTTTAGCATTAGCTTTTTCGCCTTCGTTCCTCTTCCGCGATGTTGTAGCCCAGTCTTCGTTATCTTTATTCATCTTAATTGTACAGGTCTTGTAATGTCTATCCAAGTAATATCTTCTACCAAAGGATTTCTGACACTGACTGCAATGAAATGGTTTTTGACAAGGACCCAAATTACACTCGCTTCTTTCATGTCGTTTAGCATTCTTTCTCAAGGTAAACACCTTGCTACAGTATCTACAGTGATGACGTTTTGATACAGCAACAAATCCCGTTTCAGGATTCATATTAGTTATTGAGACTAATGCCAGATGCAAACTAAGAGTTTTAAATTAGATATATTACTTAAATAGAATTTTTTAATTATTTCATCAGCGAGAATTAATTTATCTCATTCAAAGGTACTTGTTGCAAGTAGTTCTGCTTTTCAACAACAGATGTCGCCACATGTTACTTGCAGGTAAATAATATTTAGTTCTTTTATGCGGGATACGGGATGCTCACTAACGATCGCAAAAGAAGGATGGCTTCGCTAGACTCCAAGGAGAAGGAAGTTCGTCCATCCTGTTAGTGCTTCTTAGATTTCTCAGAGATTATTTGACTGAGTAATGATTTTTTTTTTTTAAATTTCCACCTGATAAAAATATTACAAGTGCTGATTTATTGACAGAATTTCAATAATTAAATGCAACCTTGAATAAAAAATGACATGACTCATTAAGTAAAAAATTCTTCATGCAGAGATCAATTCCTCATCAGTAACCAGAAGCACTCGGAGAAAACCATCAGATGTCTAGTCAGGAATAATCAGAAGCACCCAGAGAAAACCATCAAAATATTGTCAAGAATAATCAGGAGCACACGGAGAAAACTACCATAATATTGTCAAGAATAAACGGGAGCACACGGAGAAATCCACCATAATATTGACAAGAATAATCAGGAGCACACGGAGAAAACCACCGCAAGTTTTCTTTGATATCATAAAATTTCAGGAAAAAAAAATAAAAAATAAAAATAAATTAATAAAAAATTAAAAAAAAAATAAAATAAAAAAATACATAAATATATTCTGCTAGCTTGTGAACTTCTCATTGTTGAACAAAGATAGAGTTCTAGTACAAGCCAGAATTTTATGTATTTTTTTATTTATTTTTTTTTATTTTTTATTAATTTATTTTTATTTTTTATTATTTTTTCCTGAAATTTTATGATATCAAAGAAAACTTGCGGTGGTTTTCTCCGTGTGCTCCTGATTATTCTTGTCAATATTATGGTGGATTTCTCCGTGTGCTCCCGTTTATTCTTGACAATATTATGGTAGTTTTCTCCGTGTGCTCCTGATTATTCTTGACAATATTTTGATGGTTTTCTCTGGGTGCTTCTGATTATTCCTGACTAGACATCTGATGGTTTTCTCCGAGTGCTTCTGGTTACTGATGAGGAATTGATCTCTGCATGAAGAATTTTTTACTTAATGAGTCATGTCATTTTTTATTCAAGGTTGCATTTAATTATTGAAATTCTGTCAATAAATCAGCACTTGTAATATTTTTATCAGGTGGAAATTTAAAAAAAAAATATCATTACTCAGTCAAATAATCTCTGAGAAATCTAAGAAGCACTAACAGGATGGACGAACTTCCTTCTCCTTGGAGTCTAGCGAAGCCATCCTTCTTTTGCGATCGTTAGTGAGCATCCCGCATCCCGCATAAAAGAACTAAATATTATTTACCTGCAAGTAACATGTGGCGACATCTGTTGTTGAAAAGCAGAACTACTTGCAACAAGTACCTTTGAATGAGATAAATTAATTCTCGCTGATGAAATAATTAAAAAATTCTATTTAAGTAATATATCTAATTTAAAACTCTTAGTTTGCATCTGGCATTAGTCTCAATAACTAATATGAATCCTGAAACGGGATTTGTTGCTGTATCAAAACGTCATCACTGTAGATACTGTAGCAAGGTGTTTACCTTGAGAAAGAATGCTAAACGACATGAAAGAAGCGAGTGTAATTTGGGTCCTTGTCAAAAACCATTTCATTGCAGTCAGTGTCAGAAATCCTTTGGTAGAAGATATTACTTGGATAGACATTACAAGACCTGTACAATTAAGATGAATAAAGATAACGAAGACTGGGCTACAACATCGCGGAAGAGGAACGAAGGCGAAAAAGCTAATGCTAAAATTACTGATCTAGATCAAGATAATAATTTAAAATTTAAAACAAACGAAGGAAGATGTAACCACATTAGAAATGAAAATATATTTACTCCAATATCTAGTCGTCTCCGTGAAAATGTGAAAGATGGAGAACCACCTGAAGCTTACAAGGTCGAAGACTTTGATGAATCATCTGAGGCTGGCATGATTGAAGATTGTGGTGACACATCTGAGGCTGACATGATTGAGTACTGTACTGAAACACCTAAAGCAGGCAAGATCGAAGACTGTGATGGCAGTCTGAGACCAAAACGATGGAAACGACGTAATAAAATAAATTATCCTGATCAAGTTTGTGGTGCTGACATGATTGAAGACTGTGGTGACACATCAGAAGCTGGCATGATTGAAGATTGTGGTGACACATCTGAGGCTGACATGATTGAGTACTGTACTGAAGCACCAAAAGCATGCAAGAGCGAAGACTGTGATGGTGGTTTGAGACCAAAACGATGGAAACGACGTAATAAAATTAATTATCCTGATCAAGCTTGTGATAATCACTGGCAAGATGACGAAAGTGATCTTGTGGTTGGTGTTAAAACGATAGACACCAGAGATAATATTTATTATAAACATGCAAGGATGATGAAGGCAGCAGAAGAGATTGATTATACCTCATGGGAAGATCCTAAAATATTGGTTAACAGGCTACGACTACTACATGGATCGCTTTGTGCAGGAAACTATTCGAACATTAAAGAAATATCCTTCATACTCAAAGAACTGAGGGAAGCTGGCTACATACAATAATGGATTAAATTAAATGTATGTGTATAAACTTGAAGATAAATTAATATATTTTCTTTCCAGATGGAAGCTATCATTTATCGAAATCTGATTTCTAAATAAAACTTATAACTTAAATGTGTAAAAAACGTTACCACTGCCAGTCAAAATGTATACTGATAAAGACATGTTAGTAATCATGCCAAGTTCGATAAAAGTAATAGGAATCAGTTGGAACCAATTGAAGATGGAGCTCTTGGAGCAATTGGAGCCTTTTGAAGCATTTGGAGTCTTTTGGAGCTGTTGGAGCCATTTGGAGCATTTGGAGCCTTTTGAAGCATTTGGAGCTGCCAAGCATTTGGAGCCATTTGGAGCTGTGTTAAGCATTTGGAGGCTGTTGGAGCATTTGGAGCCTTTTTTTTTGGAGCTGTTGGAGCATTTGGAGCTGCTGGAGACATTTGGAGCTGTCAAGCATTTGGAGGCCGTTTGGAGCATTTGGAGCCATTTGGAGCTGTGTTAAGCATTTGGAGGCTGTAGGAGCATTTGGAGCCTTTTTTTGGAGCTGTTGGAGCATTTGGAGCTGCTGGAGACATTTGGAGCTGTCAAGCATTTGGAGGCCGTTTGGAGCATTTGGAGCCATTTAGAGCTGTGTTAAGCATTTGGAGGCTGTTGGAGCCATTTGGAGCATTTGGAGCTGCTGAAAAAAATTTGGAGCTGTCAAGCATTTGGAGGCTGTTGGAGCTGTTGGAGCCATTTGGAGGCCGTTTGGAGCATTTGGAGCATTTGGAGCCTTTTGAAGCATTTGGAGCTGTCAAGCATTTGGAGCATTTGGAGCTGCTGGAAACATTTGGAGCTGTCAAGCATTTGGAGGCCGTTTGGAGCATTTGGAGCCATTTGGAACTGTGTTAAGCATTTGGAGGCTGTTGGAGCTTTTGGAGCCATTTGGAGGCCATTTGGAGCTAAGAAGTAGTCGTTGTACGTCTATGCAGGGCTAAATTTTTATAAGATTGCTGTCTTTCGCAAGTGATTCTGTAGTAGGATAGAAATTGTGTAATAAATATTATGTTTGTAAAAGACTTTTAGGTGTTTTATTCCTCGAACCTTACACTTTTCTGGTATTTTAATTAAATTTATTTTAGCTTCGTCCAGGATCGTGTCAAGGACCTTAGTCGATCTAATCAATCAGTATATAGATTACAAATTTATTTAATGAGTTTTGAACTTTTTCCCGAATCTCTAGCATTACAATTACGAATTTCCAATATGGTGGTCTTGATGTCTGATAGGATGATGGTAGTAGATGATTTAAAGTCTCTTTAAGAATGTTGAACTTGGTTTATTGGAATTATTATTATTTTTTTCATAAAATTAAATGTTTTGCATCGATCGAGGATCGAACCAAGGACTGGAGCGGATCGAATCGATATGTAAGTTAATGAGTGATTTATTTAATGAATTTTGGATTTTTTCCCGCTTTTCTAGCTACATTATTACATGATTTTTAGATGGCGGGGGGCACCTCCGTAATAAATGATTACTGCACTGTAGCGGGTTAGAATAAAATAATCCAGATGGAAATGTACTCTATAATACAAGTACACACACAAGATGGCGTACTCCAGCAGGTGGTATCCTCTGGTAGCATGTACTGAACATAAAATATCGGATCCATGATGGTCGACATGGACAAAGTCAAATTTCAGGGACAAAGTCAAATTTCAAGGTCAAGGTCAAATTTCAAGGTCAAGGTCAAATTTCAAGGTCAAGGTCAAATTTCAAGGTCAAGGTCAATGTTCAAGGTCAATGTTCAATGTCAACAGTTGAGGACACAAGTTTAGTGACCAGATAATTATACTACATGGTATCGGCACACTCTAGCTGACGAAAACAAGATGGTGGTCTCCAGCGGATGAAGACAAGATGGCGGACATGATGTCATACCAGTTGATATATACCTTGGTACTGGTGGTGGTAGATCAGTCTAGGTAGCTTTCATGGAGGAAGGATCGACCGTTTACTCTCGCCGGGAATCGAACCAAGGACGTACATCGATATAATCAAACAGAATTCAAATACGTTAATTTTTTGATGAATTTTGGAATTTTTTTCATTAAAATCGGATAATAAATAAAGATTTTCAAGATGGCTTCCAAATTTCAAGATGGCGTATATGACGTCATACTGCCGGATGATATATATGCTACGAAAAAAGTGGTGGGAGTCAGTATGCCAGCAGTCACTGTGAGGGAAGGATCGGTCGCCATTTTTATTTTTTTTTGCACTTGTCGGGTTCGAACCGAGGACTCCGAATTCCGTGTCGTAAAAGTATATTTTTTATAATTATTTTGTTAAAATTTTATTATTTGAATTTTTTTATAATTTTCAAAAAATTTTTTTGTTGAAATAGGATAATAAATAAAAAAGTTAAAGATGGCGGCCGTAACGGAAATTGCAACGGTGACGTCATAATTAAAAATGACATATTCCATGATGACGTCAGAGGCTTATCAGAGGCTGTAGACATGGATGCTTAAGCCTCTATATGGACATTTCTAGCCGCTGGGATTTTTAAGGACTAAAAACGGGAAATTTTCCCTCGAAACGGGAATTTTTCCCTCGAAAAGAGAAATTTTTAATTTGTGGAATTTTTTGAGATTTTTTGGCGGAATTTTTTTAACAGAAATGGAAATTTTGGCGATTTTTGAGGAATTTTGGGCAATTTTTGCCCAATTTTGGCAAATTTTGAGGGTCAAAGGTCAAGGTCAAACTTGTCCCATTACGCTATGTCCCGTTACACTCCTTCAAGATGGCCGCCGTGACGTCACAATCCAATATGGCGGACTGACAATCACAATCCACGCGCCAGCGCCATGTCCCAGTATGCCCTATTCTATACTACTAACATTACAAAATTAATATTATGTTTGTGAAATGTATGTTGTTTTATTTATTTTACTTGTCACTTTTATGGCAAAAACATTAAATTGTGGTAATGAGTTATTAACTCTGTAGCGCCTGGAATAGAACCAAGGCCTGGATTCTAATAAATTAATCATTTCATTAATAAGTGATTTTTTAAAAATCATTTATAGAATTTTTTCTAAATTCTAGATTAATAATACCAGATCTTTAAAATGGTTGTGAATATGGCATCAGCATTTACTGGCGGCTATTATATGAGGAATTTAAGCTGCTTTTAGGAATTTTACGCAATTTAAATCAAATATGTAAATGTAGGCCAAAATTAATTTTTTTTGCATCGTCCAGGAATTGAACCAAAGACGAAATAGTTTTAAACAATTTGTACATAAAAAGGTGATTTTTTTTTTAGAATATCAGATTTTTTCCTAGTTTCTAGATTGATAGTTACAAGTTTTCAATGCGCCAGTCAAGATGGCCAACAAGGTGGTATACATCATGACAGTTGACTGTCTTGTATTACTGCACTCTAGAGTGGGGAAATTAAACTAATACTGTTGAAATCCTCTCTAGCAAACGATGTGTGCACTACATGACTCTAATGCTCCTAATGGCAAGTACTGAACATAAAATGGCGGTGGCACTCTCTAGCAGACTACATAACACTGTGCGCTTCTGGTAGCATGTATTGAAAAAATGGGGGGATGGGTCTTCAACACGTTTTGCTATTATTCCTTTAAAATGAAAAAAAAAAATTACACATCCGAATATGTCATATTTTTCTACAAAGCTTATTTAATACTCCGTCTGGTAAATTTCTTGATGGCCTTGTGCTCAAAGGTGTATATTTTCCAAACTAGAGGTCCGAGGCTACATGGTTCGAATTACCTCGCTTCTAATGTATTTTGCATAAACATTCAATTTTGATAATTCGATAAGGGTCTTAACAACATTGGTCGGTAATGGAAGATCGACCTTATTTACATGAGACAGAGCGATACTGACGCTCTTTAGGACAAACAGCAGAAACAAAGATGCCAGTATCCAAGATGGCAGCCTCCAGCAGAAAAAAAATATATTGCGGCAATGGCATCAACCAATATGGCAGCCTCCAGCATACGAAAACCAGATGGCGCACATGATGTCAGAATCTAAAAAAAAGTGTCTGTTATGTCAAATTCTATATAGCGGACATGACACCAGAATTCAAGATGGCGGACATGATGTCAGAATTTAAAATGGCTGACGTGACGTCATAATTAAAGATGTCGGACATGAGTCAAGGTTGTAATATCTCCTTAATGAAACGTACAACGTTCATAATTGGATCGCATGTTTCCAAGATGGCGGAATTTAATATGACTGAATACAAGATGGCCACCGTGGTCAAAGTCCAATTTGAAGGTGTAGGTCTTCCAATATGGCCTCCGTGACTTCACAATCCAAGATAGCGGACCTGTCTCCTTGCTCGTCGCACCGGCACTAGGGCCAGTACCTATATCTATTTATATACTACTCACATTATAACTTAAAATATCAGCCAGCACAAGATTTATATGGAAGGAAGTTAGTCAAAAATAATAACAGCACAGGCGAACACAGTGGGCTAACAAGGACGCGACAGTTTCAACAAGAACAGTAAAAATGTGGGCAGAAGACAAACCTGCACCACGCAGCAAATATGCGAATACAACGATGAAAATAGACAGGTATTATGGACAACACAACGACGACAGCACCGACGAACACAGTATGTTTCCCATTAAATCAAAATTTACCACAGGATTAATTAATGAAAGAACGAAGCAATATGTTGTGTGAGGTCAAGTCTTGAGAAGTGTTAAGCTTTAATGAAACTAAGAATTAAATCAAAAAATTTTTGTTCGTAAAAGATATTGCTTCTAAAATGGTGTTTTTTTTCCCTCAAGTGCTTTGTCGGTGTAGGTGGCATTGCGGTAACATTTCTCCGATAGGCAGGAAGTAACCTCATTTTCTTCAACAGCACTCCTCCCCCCCACGACTCGGGTGGAGTGGACCACTTCCTAATTTACCGTGATTGACAATATTAGCGCCGGCGATGGCGACCGGAAGTTGTCCAAGCGCGTCCGGGTTGCGATGCGCGCGCAGATTCTGTTCCGTGAGAAGACAACCCCCCCCCCCCCCTTCTCCCCATGGCCCTTTCCAACCCACTTCTTGTGGGAGAGGGGGGCAGGTTTCAATTACAACTTTTAATTAGCAATCTGTAGACCAACTAGAGAGAAAGAGTTAGCGAGTCGGAAGAAAAGAGGACGACATTAGGCAAAAAAATAAATTATGTGTTTGAAATTTTTTTTTGCCGTAATGGTGGAAGTGGCGATGCTTTGAAAAGGACTTGCATTAATAATCGACTTATGTAGGTTTTTAACTTCTACCCCCACCCCCTTTTTTTCCCCTTCCACTGGACCCTGAAAAAATATCTGACCGTCACTTTCTCCCTCTTGAGAATTACGCGAAACATCATTCCATGAAAATTACGTCTCCTTATGGAGTATTTTATTTTAATGTTTGAAAATACTTTACAGCAACTGAACATATTCCTTGAAATCGTCCCAACATATAGTATGTTACTAATTTATTTGCACTGGGTTAAAAAATAACGCAGAATGTAGTTGACATGAGGATTTTTCCGTCAGATGACAGCAAATTGTATTTTTTCTCTTAATAAAAAAAATCTAGACCAATAGAATAAGAGTAAATTTTTCACCGTCAGTTCTAGTTTAAGTTCCTGGTGTGCCTTATAAGTTAGGTATATTATATTCCTTCACTAATAGGCCTATTGATGTAGGTAAATTTTTTCCATAATTTAATTCATGACAGTTTTAACACTATGTTTTCTTAACTACGCTGACTGAACAATCAAAATTATTTTATGCATCTAGATCTAGGAAATTAATTTGAAATTTTAAAACAGCCATGGTTGTTTAATAGCGGAGAAATTTTTGAAAGTGATTTACACAAAAATTACTGTTTATGACCAATTGAGTGTTTAGGAGAAATGTTTGAAAAAATTAGTTTTGAAAATGGGCATAATTATTTTTCTTTAAAATGGCGTTATTGGATTATTTCGTAGCCAAATAGTCTCCCAGTAGTTGTAGGTTTTCATTTTCTCATAACACTGGAGCATAGTTTATTTTAAAGCCAACCTGGAGGACTTTTTAATTTACGTAAAACCCTGTCAGCATCTTGATTACTATTTAATTCGAATTAACGGCAATTAAACAGCCAGCCCTATGCGATCGAGTTAAGACGCGGTCTCTAGTCTTGAAACCAAATGAAATAAATTAAACTAATATAAATTATAAAAAAAAAAATCCCCTATTCATGGAAAATTTCACATTTGTGGTTCAGTTAAGGCTATGTGTATCCAAGAAATGAATAAGTTATAATAGTTAAAAAGGAAAAAAAAAGACATTCGACGAATTACTTAAAAATAATTCCTTGGATACTTAAAATATAGTTAAATAAATATTACTTTCTTAATTTAAGCTAAAACTGCATTTCTTTACAATTTCTTACAATAATGGCGACGGACTCCAGTACTTCCAATTGACTGGCCGAAGATTTGCGCTTGCTCCTACCAGCTCATATAGTTTCTATGGAGACCGCGTTCAATCGCCTCTTCGCCTCCCGTTAATTGGAGTCACTAAGAAATGCCCTTTCCTTTTGAAATTCCTTTTTCTCTTCTTTCGATTACTTCCAAAAACTTTTCTCGCTAACCTTTCTAGTTTTTTTAAAATAATTTTCAACTGAAAAAGCGCTTAAATCTTCTTTTACCAAGAGAATAAGTGAAACTTTTTAAGTTAAACATAATTTAGAATTCGTTAAATTAAATATTTTTGAAAAAATTAACTTATTATTTTTTTAATAGTTATCAATAATGGAATTTCAATTATGTTAACATAACTTTATAAATACATGTTGAAAGCAAAATCCTTATGAACGAGACATGTTTACGTAAACTCAAAAAATAAATAAATGATAGGTTCAACTTTACTTTAAGACAATAATTACTAATTTAAAAAAAATGTGAATACAATCCTATGATTGAATAAAGCACACTAAATAATAATAAAACAAATATTATACATAATATTTTAGTTGAATGCATATGATTACACAATGATTGGCGATATTACTGAATAAAATACAAATAAAATCCTTCTTTAGCATCCTTGTGGAATTTAGTGTAGATAAAACAGATATTTGTTTCCAATATGTTATTTCAATACTTTTTATAACTTGTATTTAAAGAATGGATTTCCTTTAAAGTGATTGCCTGAAGAGTTTACAAATGCCTTTATTCCCACATGAAATGCAATAAATAGTTATTAAAAGTTAAATAATCGAAACAAAAATTACAACAATAAAATTAAAATTTAGTTTTATGAAAATTGATTTCTAAATAACTGCTGAGAGATCTCCATGGAATAAGAAAAATGCCTGCTTTAAATAAACAGAGAAATTTATTTATTTAAGGCAAGAAAGTCAATTCAGATAGAAGCATTATATATGTTAATTTCACAAAATTAAGTGTATTCTACCAGTAAAAAAAAACGAGTCGTTAAATTTATTATAGTTGATAATATTCTGCTAAAAATCAGTGCACATTTATTAAATATTCATTGTAATTACTTTTTCTCGCCAAAATGTCTCTCTTTAGTACATCCATTACACATATCACATAGCCGTAGAGCAATTAACTATACCTTAAGCATTATTTGGCACAGAAGGCAGACATGTCTTATAAAAAATTTGGTTGTGCAGATTTTACTATCAACTTTCATATTTGAATTACAATTTTAGTAAAATATTAAAATACTTATATTAATGTTATTATCCTTTATGACAAGAGATATTTAAGTGAAATTTTGGAAAAATCTAACAAAACCTGCAGTATTGATTAAGTAGTAGATTTAGCAGCTCTATAGAGCAAACATTATATCAACTTAAAAAAGATCAATTTTTCTCATGAAACTTCTGAAAACATGTGTTCAAGTAACAAATTAATAATTTCTTGTCAGCCAACTGTCGTAAATTAAACGCTGTATGAACAACAGGCGAACTGAATAAACTTATTGAAAATGTTAGGTAGCTACATAATATATATCCAAACGTTCTAAAATATCGGGCAAATTAGCGAATGTGATAAATGGATGTCTTAATAGGCCTAGCATTTATTCAAAATCAGGGCCATTTGAGACGATAATGGGGATTATATGACAGTAGAATGTTCAAGGGAATGAATGACAGGAGAAAAAAGGAGTACTCCAAGAAACCCTATTTTCTCACTAAAGGTACAACCAGATTTCCCCACTTTCGAAAAATTCAGCCTTTCAACGAGCGTTGTCTCATTGAATAAGAGAAATATGACTGCAAATTTCGCCCCGTGGTATTAATAGATAACAGAATTTTTTTTAATGTTTTCGCGCTAAGTTTGCAGAGTTAAGGCCACGCGTGGTTAGCTGCAAATACAACAGAAGGCACGGTGTTATGGCCGGGATGCACAGATGATCGTTACGACATTCTTGATCTTCACTTCGGCACGGACGAGCTGCTAACATTTCACAAGGAAGTGAATGCAATTTCCAAGTCTGTGTGGCTGTAGCTGGCAGCCCTGTTCTTTCAGATTGGTTCCAAGTCGAGAGGAGTTTTTAATTTAGATTTATTTTCTCTCGGCAGTTTTATCTTATTTTTCTCCTCTTCCGAGACTTAGAGAAGGAGGAAAGCGGAGTTCTTTGAAATCTTCATCTTTTCAGGTTTTTTAATTTGTTTCCCTTCCTCTGCTCTCTAATTTGAAAGACGGAAGTTTTAAGAAGAGAAAATAAAGATAAATATTTCTTTCTTACTTAAACTTGGAAAACCAATAAAGCACATGAGAATAATCAAAACCATCTCCGTCAGCATAGGCCTACGTACGCTAAGGGATGTTTAATAAAATATTAATTAAAACACATAAAGTTTAGTCATTAAATAAATACTACTTTGTTTATTACCACTTAATATTTATATTTTTCAGTTTCATCTTTTGCGGAAATAAGAATTCTTTGCTTAAAAAATAATAAAAATATGATTGCTTGCATTTATTTTCTTTATAACACAATTCTAGGTTGTACATTCAAAGATTTCGGCATGGATGATATATTTGTTCATATATATTAGGAAATGAATTGTAAAGTGACTTAAAATTAATCTATATTTCCACACCCCTCCTGGCAAAATAGTTTTAAATATCTTATAAGTATACAAAATAAAAGTCTAATAGCTGAAATTTTTTTTAATCATAAAGTAAAAGTAACCAATAAATTATATGTCCTTAAATAGTCAAAATAGCACAATAGTTATATTTATGAAGTTAAGTAAAGCAATGTTTTCAAAGAAACACGTCTGCATGCTCCACATACGAATAATTATTAAAGTCGTACGTGTAAATTTTTTTCCCGCACGTTTTAAGCCTTACTGGCGTACAAAAGAATTCAAATCGGTACGTTCGAGTCGGGAGCTGAAATTTCGAAACTAGCCTAGAGAGCAGATCGCAAAAAACAACTGATACGAGCGATGCAATACAAGAGGGGTCTATCGAGAAACAGCAGGTGACCGTTAAAAAAGGAATTGTAAATGAGTGTGCCAAGACAGACGGATGACGTGCGGAACTGCAACAAACGAGCAGCAAACGGAACAAATCGTGTAAGGGAAAGAGCAGTACCACGCTAAAACTCACCGGATCATGGCAACGTCCACCACATTGCCTTTTGTGAAATACATTTTTGGTCTCTTAACACCTCTGGAAGGCAAGTTATGTTTACTAATTTATTAAATGAATTTATATCACGTCATAAAATATAATTAAACCCTGAAATAAAGTAATAGGCCAACGCAATAAAATTACTCAAAAGTAAGAGTAAACTACTAACGGGTATCAAACGAAACAAGCACACTTTGCCTTAGTTGCACTTTAATTAAATCTACCACTCCGTATAATTTCTTGACATGTTTGACATAATGAACTATCGCTTTTTAGAGGATGAATATGTACATTTTTCTTCGCTTGATATATATATATATATTTTTTAAAGTATTCCATTCGGTATTTTCAATGGCAAACTCACTAAAATCAAATGAGGGAACCATATTATTTGTAACCAACTAACCAGAATTTTCCCACAGTTAGGCCTACACCTGGAAACAATGAGAGACTGAAATATGAATGACCAGTCACATGCTTCCTCTGGGCTTTGCTGACGTCAGCACAACGACGGTCTGAGGGGCTCCGGGTTTGGATCCTGCTTGGTGCACAAGGCAATAACACATGTGGGATATTAAACTGCGAATATAGTTTTAGTACAGATTACAAGCTGTCTTATAAATCTTACTATGGATCATAACATTGGAGTAATTGATATGCAATAATAATTGCAAAAACTGCACTCTAATGCGAGTATACTTTTCTCTGTCTGCCGTCTGCAAAACACACACACACAGATACACATACATATATACACACTGTAAATCTGTATCAGTGATTAAAATCAGTGATATTATTTATAACACAAAATTCTATTAAAAACTGTGATCCATGAAGGATCATAAATTTACTGGCAATATATGACTAAGTTGCAGAATTAATTTGCAAAAAAACAATTTAAATCACTAATAAATACGTTGCACTAACTGTTTCATATTCACAAATTAAAGTGGAGGTGTGATAACAGAACTTCAATAAAAATTTCGCTTATATGAAAGGTAAACTGTTAAGTCGTTTTGGTTTCATTAACTACGAAATAAAAATATTATATAATATAACATTTCATTCTAAGGCAACCCCTTCAAGGAAAATAAACTAACAAAAATTGCACTGTAATAAATCCTTCTTTACATGTCAGATGAGATGTTTTTTTTTTTCCCCACAAATCCTCGTTAATATTAGAATTCCTTAAGACCTAGTTATCTCTATTTATTATACTTTAGAATTTCTAGTGAAGAAATAAATGGTTTTTGGGGCGTGCGATGAATATTGCGTGACGATATTTGCTCTTGAATTTTAATAAGTCGCTTATCAATGTTGTAGACTGGAAAATCTATTATTGTATAGGAGAAGAATATGGTAAACAGTATGCATTATGCGCTAAACATGCTTGGGGCAGTAACTTTGCATATGGTAGTGAAGTCAGGTTAAGTATTTATGAAAATGTCAAAAACTTAATGCAACTGTGTCAACGAGTTTTAAAATAACGTGGGTCTATCTCCGAAAAGGGAGAGATTACACTAAATAAAAAATACGGTTTGCATCTGTCCCAAACTATTTTCAGAAATATTGAAACGCCAAATATTTTGCAACGACACAATTTATTGTTGTGCGGAAAATTATCCTTAGGTTATCAAAAAGTAGTATAGAAATGTAGGTCCGAAAACCGGATTCTCCAGGCGGTGCCTTGTTGCAGGCCTCCATCTTGGATTGTGAAGTCACGGCCGACATCTTGTATTACCCTGACCTTTAACTTGGGCCGCTATCTTGGACTTCGCTATCTTGAATAATGACGTCAAAGCTAACATTTTGTTTTTTAAAACTTTCCTCCATCTTTGATTCTAGATCTTTCTGCCATTTTAGATTCCGACATTTGGAATTATGACGTCACGTCCGCCAATTTGATAATTCGTAATTATTATTTAAAAGATCGGAAAATTTGTTAAATTTATAAAATTTTATTTTATTACAGTTTTAATAAAAACGCACTTACGTCATGAACATTGGAGTCTTCGGTTCAAACCCTGCGAGGTCAATCGATTAAAAATAGCAGCAGCCGCTTTCTCCATGAGGACTAGCAGCGTACTGACACCCACCACTACTACCAAGGCATATATTATTTCCACTTTATGACTTCATGGCAGCCATATTGGACACCATGTTTAAATCTGTTATTATTCACTCAATATTTCAAAAATATTTCAAAAATCTTTTTAAAAAATACTTTTTACTATAGTGATTAATTCAAACGATAACTGTACTCGGTATAATCCATTATCGATTTAAAAAGGAGACCTAATTTAATATTTTTTTTTCATAAAAGTCAATGTTACAGGGGCAAGATATAAATCAACACATTTTCAAAAATGTTATTCATTGCATAATTTATACTTTACTACATGTACAAATAAGCATAATTAGTAAAGCCTTTTGCGTTTCTCGATATTTGAATTTGCTACCCACGAATTGAATCGAGGTGCGAAGCCCCACCACTTGATATAGGATCATCCATTTCTTCGTTTGTGAACATCCTCCACCAAGTGGGCTACGTGTCAGGATACATCCTAGGCTGAATCTCTTCGGCAGAGAAGCCCCCGCGAATAAGCTTGTGGTCCAAATCTTCGAGGTAGTAGGTCCTAGGCTCCTATTCACGAAACACGGAATATTTCGGGACTCCAATTTGCATGAAACTATTCTCGAATACACCTTTCTGCTTGGAGATACGCACAATCTGATCGACGTTAGCTTTACGTGGATCTTTCCTCTTCGTGTTGGGAAACACTGTTCGAAGCAGTTGATTGACCTTCACGTCCTTAAGTTTCATTTACGTAGTAGAATGTACCGTGGAATTGTATTCACTCACCAATTTAGACAGGATATCCAGCCAATTGTAATTTTCATTAGCCGGATACTGCCACATCTTGGTGCACAAAGTTGTGTTAAACCTTTCGACAACAGAGGCTTTGAAATTACTAAATGTAGAGTAATGTTTACTTCTTCATCAAAGCCTTGTAGGTCGCACTGTAGAATTCTTTGCAGAGATCCGTTTGCAGGTGCGACGGTACACGTCCATCGCGCAAAATGTCTGTCACGGCCTTGGTTACATTAGACGCCTTCTTCGATTTCACAGTTCTAGCCCAAGCGAGCTTGCTATACACACCTATGACCTTCAAAATGTACTTAAAGCCCTTCTTCATTCGGGAAAATAGTATTATCTCAAGAATGTCCGCCAGGAATAAATAATCTAGTTCACGCTCTCAAACTCTTCGTCGAAGGTATTTCCGTCTTGCAGGAGCATGAAATTTGCGTGCGATTCCGGTTCGACTCATAGTATGTAACCAGCTTCCCGTAGTTTTTCGAGAATGGAAAATATTTCGTTAGTGTGAGAATAGTTTCCTACACAAAGTGAAGCCAGCAGAAGTCTTAGACGATCAACAGCATTTTTGAGTCATAATACACATAGTCAAAGTTCTGACCACTTTCTAGCTTTCTTAAACATACACTCCATCCTGCAAATTCACTGAAGATATAAGCGAGAATGTCGATTTTTTCATTAACTTCGCCTTTATATGTGCCACTTTCTGGATCGATATCGCGGAAACATACATGAAATAGTAATAGCAGTTTTTTGGACTCTTGCAAATCTTAGCAAGAAAATCCTTTAGGTTCCTTGCGAAACAGCAATTCGTACAGACCTGGAATACCGTGGGTTTTGTAATCCTCTAAACATATGATATTTCCTGGAAATTAAAATTCACTCCACTACAAAACAGCGCTCTTAGTTACGGTGGTCATCACTTTCGACCGCCATTTTAGATTCAAAATTTATCGCGCTGACCAGATAATTTTTGGTTTGCTGGTGTCCCTCGATGAAGTTGAACCGGTGCGACTGCAATTTTTTACTCGGCGATTTATTTTATATTAAGTGTTTACATGTTAGATTTTCATAAATTTACTTGGTGAATTCTTGAGAGACCTGCATTGTGCACTCTAAGAAAAGCGATCTAGAAAATAAAAGAGCTTGGGAAGTGTGAGCCACAGAGGCAGAAGCGCATATTGTTGTTTGTCGGTAAAGGTCGCGCCACCTGATTGGTTAAGTGGTTAGTGCTCCTGGCTATAGAGTCCAAATTTCACGAGTTCGGATCTCGGACGGGTCGAGGAATTTTCTACGCATGGAAATTTTTTTCTCCCCGGCTGCAGAACTGGCTACGGTATTGTCCCACTTCCGTACAGCAGAAAGAAAACTGGATACCATCGCAATATTACAATTACATGCTTTGGACACCAATTTTAGGGATTCATCATAACGACCCCATCATAAAACTTCCGTATTCTTAACGACTGTAAGTCTTCCAAATGCCCGCGTGATGTTGACTATAATTTATGTGACATGCCACGGCCACTACAAGCCAGTAAGAATATAATTAACGATAGGATGGATGGGTTTTGTGCACCCAAAACAGAAGAAACATTATTTCCTTATTGTGGTGGAAGCAAATAAACATAATAAAGTTAATGCTCACTTCGGTTAGAATGGAAATGATCATGTATGAAGACTTGAATTAAACTGTTTTGTTTTTTTCTTTTTTTCAGTAGCCCATTAAGTGTTGTTGACTCAATTTTCAAAGTGGGAAATTGCTGAACCCTATGAAAGAAGACCTGAAAGAGTGGTTTTAATCTTCGTGGGAGCCAGAATGGTTAGTTCAAGTTTAGTGTGTATTTAAATCCTTACATAACTATTCCGGTTGGTTTAAAGATCTAGACGATACTCTTTTTCAGCAGTATTGTAATTTTATTTTGAAAGCCGAAGAAAAATTCAGGTTGTTTACTTGAGAAAAGACTATATTTCTAGTCATATTCTACGTCACGGCTGTTCTGTGGCATGATTCTCTATAACTGGTCTAGTGTCTATTGATGGCCGCTGTTTTAGTCATTTAAGTAATTTCCCCTGTTTGACTCGGAAGTCTAAGAAGGTCTTGTGGCCTGTCTCATGGATCGTTAGATAAAGGACGGGAGAAAAATGGGTTGTTGTTGTTTGGGTGGGGGGGGGGGGGGCGTAGGATTCGTAACGCCAATTACGTAATTGCAGTTAATCGTAAAGGACGTTTTTTATGCCTGGGAAGTTTTCTCACGGTGCTCCTGTTTCCCTTAAGCATGCATTCTTTCTAGACCACACTTCTTGGCGTTCAGGAAACATTCAATATTAAAACGCGGAATGATACCCACCATTCTTAAGTTTACAATTACAATATTTTTTATTTCATTTATTATTATTATCATTATTATGAATTTTCTGAAATGGAATTTTGGCAATCGATTAAAAAATATATATTTCCCACTGTCCCAGAGACTTTCAGTGTAATAATGATGACAAATTAGCTGAAAGAAAATGTAATTTACAAATGTTTATTAAAGTTTAGGTTGGAGGTAAAAAGCATTGTGAAGAAATAGCATTCTTTTTTTTAATTTACTCGGAATTCAAACAATAACACTCTTTCGAAAGCGCTGTATCCAACATAATTTTAAACCAACAGAAACTCTATTAATTTCTCTTCGAAATTTGACAATTAAGACTTGGTTTAACATGCTATACGGTTTTTCTATTGTTTCGTCATTACTATATTTTTAGCACAATTTTTGTAAATTTAATAAAACGAGGTAGCTCCCTTATATTTTTTGATCTGTCTCAAAGTTTTTCAACAGACATTTACTAAAATTAATATAATGGGCGTAAAAAGTCCCGAAAGTTTTCATAATTATCATCACTTAGAAATATTTGTAACAGAACAGCGAACGCAAGTGAGGTTGCGTGATAAAATGTACGTAAACAAACCTTAAATAAAAGTAACGATGAGAAAATAAAAATAAATAAAAAATCAACATGGCTTGTAAGACTGAGCCGTGAGTCTGGTGTGGAGGCAATCATAGACCGCTACCTTAACGAGAAAACCACCCGAGATTTATTATTTTCTCAACATATTTCGTTACTCCAGATAATTTAGGCAGGAAGAGGAGGAACATTCCACTCAACAATACTACTTTCTTTATTTTTCTTCCCCTTCTTTTCCGCTCGGAAAATAAAATTCGAACTCGCCCTGCCGCAAGCCACGTATTACGAGCTCCAGCGATCTCATCGCGTCTTCGGGCGCGCTCCGAAGAAAGATGCGGCCCGCTGATAACAGCCGCCCGATAAGAGGAGCGGCGCGGCGACCGGGACTAGGAGTCAGTTATATTTTATCTGAGCTCCCGCGGAAAGGAATACGTAATGAGCTCCGCGCAGCGAGGTGCAGGGTAGGCCTGCTGTCTGGCGCGGAGTCCGTCAGCCACTCACACGGTCGAACCTGCCCGCTTTCTGAGCGGCCGAACTTACAATGTCAGCCTTTTCGCATAGTTATCTGGCAAAATGGCAATTTTAAAGACTTTTTGCACTATGATAAGGAGAATAAAATGGAATACACAACTGGAACCTTTTTAGGATTAAAGTCAATTTTACTATGTGACATGGTTTAAGATGGCGGACCCACGTGTGACAACATGCACCCGTGAATGTTTCGCGAACATTGGGGGGATGTAGGACTAAGAGTATTGGCGTGCCAAAGTAAACTTTATGGCAGTGAAATAATAAACTTGAACAGCCATAACAAGATATAAATGCAACTTTAAAAATACCTATAATTTATTATCCAGGAAAATTGTGTTGGGACAAATATGGCGTCACAGGTTTTTAAAATTTGGTTGGTTCTCTAAAACATCACAAACGCAGCGCTTTCTTTTAAAATATTTTAAACAAAAATTTCCAGTCTAATAGAGACACTAAAACAAAAGTAACCTGAATTAATTTAAAACACAAATTATAACGCTAAGCACGTGTATGTATATTAGATTTTTTTTATCAAACGACAAAAATCAGTCTGAAAATACCAATACAAACAATTTTTTTTTACCTTACTCAGCTTATTCAACCTTTAAGATTCAACAATAAAAATTGCAATTAATCGTGTCTCAACAGTATGACGAACGCTGCGCTTTTTCTTCATTTCAATGTTAACTAAGAGCGAACAATTGGGGAGTGATAGTGAACGACGAGCGAGGGGTTTCTTTGAGCGAAGATTGGTGCATCGGGGACCACAGGATCCGGTTCGGAGTTGTGTGTAGGGACCCAGCTCTAGTGGGTAGAGTAAATTGTGGACATATTGAAAGCGTGATTGATTTGTGGACATACAGTTCAATTTGTGTAATATAACTAGAGTTTGAATATTAGTCAATGAATAAAACTCTAGATAATTAATTGGTAAATCTTTTCAGACCTTTCCCCCCGGATGGTAACATTTGGTGTCGGAAGCAGGAATAAAACTAATTAAAAGATTTAGTATTCATTTTTTAAAATTAAAATTTATAAAAAAATAATTAAAATTAGAATTTAGCCGTTCAAGAATAGAGTTAGTGTTAGTAGCGACGTTTGACGTCAGCTGCTGTTGGTAGACACCAGACAATTTCACGGACTCATTCCGTGATATGCTTGAATTCAAAAAGTGGACCTTGTACAGTTTCTACTATTGGTTCACTGTTGATATGAATAAATGTGGGCCAACAAAAAAAAAAATACTCTCGATCAAAGTAGTATCCAATCGAGAGTTATTTATTTGAGATGATTAAAAAATCAGCAGCCAATGAGCAGGGAATACTCGCTCAAGTACGCAAATGACTGTGGAGCCCATCCTAGAGGTCATTGAAACCGCGAAATTTTTTTTAAATCCTTAACTACAGGCTTGTTCTCCGCGTGTTTGCGAATTAAACTTTCCTGCAACTTCAGTGACAACCCGATGGTAACCAGCAACGTCACATGTCCGTGACATTATTTTATATAATAATAAAATGATAATAATAATTTATTACCCTTTTTTTACACTTTGTTAACAATATTCACTTAATTAACCAGGAAATTTAGCACTCACGAAAGCAAGCTTGTACCTATGTGAGTGCAGCTAGTTACTTCAAATTACATGCGGTATTTTGACGATTTTAAACATTTATAAAAGGTATAATAACTGAGAAATAAATATATAAAATATAACCTCAGATACCTTACATTAGTTTTATAAAGATGAAGTTAAAAAGATAAATTTTATTAAAATTAAATATAATGTATAAACAAAATAAACGTATAAATTATTACATTGTTACATGAATAAATGAAAATATAGTTCAATAAAAATTAGTATTTTAAGTAAAGTGAGTTATAACAATAAATAAAACTTACTTAAATACTAAAGCCATCTCTTCATCAGTTAAATTATCTAGACAAATATTAACATATTTTTTTATTTCAAAATAATTTTTAGTTTTTAGTTTTCCAGGAAGAATAACAAAAATTTTTGGAAGCAAAAATTCTAAAGATCTCTGAGATATTGTTTTATGAAATAGAGGGATTGGTAAATTTATGTTCTGTCTGTGAAATTAAAAGAGGGTTGTCTGTAAAGTCGGTTTACGGACGATAATTTTACGTGATAACGTTATAAGAAAACATTGACGAAAAATTTGCATACCTTTTAATTTTCAAATATTATTTACAGTTTTTGCAAATTTAATTTAAATAATTTGTTTAAATATAATCACGAACAATTAGTTAAAAAAAAGCCCGCCTTAACCTGTTTGATATCATAGAATATTTTCTCGCACGGTGGTTGGCCGGTTCTTGCACGCTCGGCTCAGGCGGAACGTGACAATTTTTCCGTGCGTGCAGCCGGCGTACATCGATTTATAAGACGTTATCACGTGAAAAGATGCGTGGTTTCCCGTCGTGTCCCGCCCTCGGCGTGTTGGCCACGTCACGAGGGCGGGAGCCAACTCGGCAGCATCGCGCACGGGGTCCCGTCTACTGCAGCGACACCCTCGCCGCGAACTGCGCCGAAAATTTTAATTAAACTTCTTTCCTTTATCCGCGCCCACAAAAGGTTTTCCCAGTCGGTTTCCACGCCCCCCCTGCTGTCAAACAACCTCCCCCCCCTCGCCGCCCCCCCACCAACGGTGTTTACAGTTAGTTTTCTCTATCGAAACCTCGCCCGAGAGTCGAGGCCATCAATTTCGCAAATTTATCCCCGCAGGTGTTTCAGCGCCACCTCGCGTCGCGTGCCTCTGTGTGCCCTGCGCTCCCGCGCGCCTGATTTACGCCGGCCTTACATTCGGGCGTGTTTAGTCACAGGCGTGGGGGGGAAAACAACGTAATTTTTAGTTTGCGAGTTCAGGCACACCTTTTCTGTTCGGTCGAGGGCCAACTGGTGGCCGGTTTGGTTATGAAATGATCAAACCCCGACGAGATACAACTGTCGGTAAGGACCGTTACACAATGACACGGAAAAAAAAATTGGTTGTCTGTAAAGTCGGTTTAAGGACGATAGTTTAACGTGACAACGTCATAACAAAACATTAATGAAATTATTGCATACTTTTATGAATAAAATTAAATCATTTTTATTGAATTATCACTATTTTGTATAGATACAAAGGAGTGAAATGAAATCTACAATTTAATTGATAAATTTACTTTTTTTGCACTCATTAATTCAAGTTTGTTTATTACTTTAACGAAGAGATTATTTTAACTTTAACTTTTATACATGTTTGCTATTTAACTTCTTCCAATCTGTGTTATTCTGTTGAGGATAGGACGATGATAGGAAAAGTAGGAAACGAATGGGAGTGTTTCAAGTTTAATGTGCCTCGAAAAAGTCAAATCGATGGTTGTTCCAATCGAGTGGAAGAGAGATAGATGGGGCAAAAGCGTACAATGAGCGTAACGGGACACGGCGTAACGGGACAATGTGAGCAACGGGGCTATGAGTCATCCTTTTTTGTGCGTGCAGCCGGCGTTCATCGATTTATTAGACGTTGTAATGTCAAAAAATTGCAGACCACGGAGCCGCAAGATATTTACTTTCACCATCAGTCTGTCGTTTTCAAATTGCACGGAAACGTAACCAATGGCCACCAATGAAGTTGAATTTCATGATTAAGCAAAATTCTTTAAACAGAAAAATTTTGAGGTACGGGAACATAACACGATGAGAATTTACACACACACGTGTGTGTGTGTATAAAATAAACCAAACAGCGATGATAGAACACAAGCTAGATATTCATGTACTGGAAACAAAATGAACTTATTGAAAATTTAAACACGTCTACCACCGCGGTCAAACACTCGGGTTCTATTGGTCGCACAGAGTAACGTCAACGGAAGAGATCCGTCTCCGCTTGCGTTACCGTAGGTAACTCTACTCTGATGATGGCGGCTGCAATATCGACCGAAACGTCGGTGATATATTCGCCTTGGACGCGGCTACAACCCAGAAGCCAGGTTACTTCAGACAATGGTCGCGAAAGCCTGCTATCAGATTTATATAACTTCACTGTTTACTTTGCTGCCCATTTAATCAGCGAAACCTTCGCTACTCTGATAATAAGAATGACATTCGAGGCCGTTAATTCTGTTTGTTAAGTAAAAGTGCAAAATAATAAAATTATTAATACTAAATGTCCCCATAAGTAGGGACTGGAATCATTTCACAGTTTTAATAACCTCCAGGATAGACTGCACAGTTTATTCCACACTAAGTTTACAGTCAAACGCTTATTGGCTTCTTAAGTTTGAAACGTTGAACTAATTTGACGTACTTTCGTTACTTCTCTGAACAATGATTTACACATTCTATCGCATTCATCCGAATAACCTGTAAGTCAATCGCAGAAAACAGCACAAAATCAAATTATTGGGAGCCTAACCTGGCATGATACACAATAATCAATTAAACATTATATTGCTGGAATTGCGACTTCTGAATAACTCGTTGAACTGAAGAAAAGAAACTACATCTTAAATATAAAATGTTAAAAATAGTAAAAAGGAAAATATAGTTACCAAAAGAAGCTTGCGTATAATTATACCTACGAAATTGTCGTATAGAGCAAAACATAATGAAACATATAATGTAATATGACCAAGAAGCAAATAAAACTAAAAGAAATTTGTAGCTTAGTGGCATGGCCTACAGAGAAAAATATTTTCTGTACTATTACGAAAGATTCCTTTAGAAACCGTTTGCTGAGAAATTGTTTGTAATACTACAAGAAAAATATCATATTATTTTACAATATATGACTATGGTTATTTTTGCTAATATTAAAAACGTTTTTTGAGATAGTACTGAGAATTTCTTACAAAACTTAGTGCATAATTATATATTAAATGATGTTTCATTCAAGCAAATTTTTTTAAAACCATGTAGAAGATAGTCAAATATTCAACAATTTGATTTTTTGTATCATGCTTATTATGCGGGCATATAATACTGGAAAGATATTCAGGGAACGGTTTACAAATAACTTTAACTATTGGAAGTACTGGGACAACACAAAGCATAAATGCCCAGGAAAGAATCCAAACCCAGTATTACTGCAACACGAATATGTAGTAATGCCGTTGGTTTCATATAAGGCATGAACTAACAAATATGTGTAAACCTTGGACATGTTTTGTACCTGATTGAGAAAAAAATCACCGATCTTCCTGTACTTTTTTCCAAGCAAATTGATGGCTTCTGTTTTTGACAGGTGAAAAAAAAAACATCTAGTGTGTGATTAGTAAATAATTTAAGTCCACGTAACCGACTTGACAATGCAGTAAGTTGCAGTTCTAGGACTGTAAGGGCCAGTTTATCAACTACAGTCAGGGTAACATTTGAATGTGAAAATATGGCCAGGCAAAAAGATTCCTTCCGTAATGTTTCATCTGAAGCATTCTTCTACTCCTTCTTCTTGTCTTTTTCTTATCGCTGCCGGCTGGTTTCTTTCGCAGCGATGCTTGCCAGTTTTCTATCATAAAGACCGCTTTCGTAATTTCAAAATGAATGGAATTCTAGAGACGCGCCCGTAAAGTAAAGAAACGGTTTTAGCGAAAACGAAAACGTAAATGGAGAAAGCGAGGTAACGAAACATTTTTGATTAAATTTCATCGCATTTTCTTCAAGGGAAAAAAGGGGAAATGTTCTCTATTTTACTCTTTCCCCATTTTTCCTTAACTTCTCTCGCCATTTTCTTTTCTCTTCAGATCTGTTCGCTGCCAGGCGAAGGAGAGTATTCAAAATGAATATAATATACTGCGGCGGAGGAAATTGTTAGACTGTCACGTTGCAAGATTTTGCATATCTTAGTCATTTTAAGACACATTTTTACTGAGAAGTAACGTCTGGTTCTTCAATAATTAAATATTTTACTCTCTTTGCAAAAGTTCAAAAATGATAAAATGCTTCGTTTCCGTTACAATATTAAACAAGAATGAAAAAAAAATAAAGATCCATGTTAAATGAAATGGTAACTTGGGCTATAAACATTTTATGTGCCCAATTTTACAGCACTATTAAACTTACGATTTTTTTCCATTTTATACTTAAAGTGTTAATGCTGTCAATAAAAATTCACGACAATTTTTTTTAAAACAAGGTATGTATAGTTATATGTATACCTATATAAAAATTTTAACACACATATACACGCATATTTTCAATCATAGTCTTAGCTCCAAAAATTTGTTGGACCCTAATAACTGGTACAAAGTCTGTGTCCATTCAAAACTCCGTTGGGGATTATTAACATTAAAAAATGAACTGCTTGAGTTTACATGAAAGCTAATTGAATGCTTCACACGCTACAATATATATCCTATTATATGTATTACCCGTTCAGCGACATTCGCCGGCCCACCGTTCGAGACTTATTATTATACTAATTATTATTTTGGACCTGCAACTTTCGTGCAAACATGCGCATACTCAAGTTTTGCACTTATTTCAACTTCGCTATACTTCCTAAACTTAAACTAATTTACATGTCTCTGCTAAAAGAGATCCTTGCACAAACTGACGCCAACTGCCCTTTCCTAGTAAAAGAAATGACTATACATTGTAAGCATATTTTTGTAAACGAAACTAAAATAATATTGTAAAATTACCGATGTTTGTAAATTTATACATTATTATGAAAAAACTGTTTCGCTACAAAAAAAATGTTATCAGTAATACTAAGTTCGAATTCTTGCCTAGAAATGTATGCTTTGTGTTGTCCTCGTAATTGCATAGTTTTAGTTGTTTGTAAATCGTTTCCTGAATAGTATTGACTGCACACATTAATAACCATAATATAATAAAAGAAACCTTCTTATTATATAATATGCCATTATCTTGTACACGGTTTAAAAATTTATTCTTGTGTAAAACATAAATCGAAATTTGAAAATATGCGAAGATTTGGTAAGCGCAACAAGAAATATTCAGTATTGTTCCCAACAAAGTATTTCATATTTGCAAAAATAACTATTGAATGGATTGTACAAATTTAAAGTATACACTTTTTTGTAGTATTAAAAACTATTTCTTGGCAAATGGTTTCGAATTTTCTGAACTTACATTTTTTAATGTGTTGCAAGGATAAAACAAGTTTGTTCTCAAAGATCTACAAAAGTTGTAAGAAGTTTCCGAACTCTCATCTAACAGTATTGAGAAAAAATAATATGTTGCAATTAAAGCTTGCCAAATTGCGACTTTATCAGGCCAAAATCCATCAGGAATCATTACAAGAGTATTCGAATGAAAAAAGAACTTATTTTAATCATGTTAGTTCCGTGACAAATCGTTTTGTGTTTGAATTGAAACGCCTTGTCAACAACGATGTCATTAGAGAAGGATACATTCACCATCAAAGTTCTAGGAAGCTGAAGGACAAATGCCCCATAATTCAATGTCAAACAGAGAACAATTGATAGACCAATAATTTACTGCTGTGATTAATAAAAAAAGTTTCGTAGTTTTCGAGCTGGAGGAACGTTTTCAAAACACTTAAATCCCCCTCTAATTGTTTTCTTCGTAATTAAAATAATCCTTCTATTGATTACAAGTCAAAATCAAGCATGCTAAACATTTTTTGGATGTGTGTATATTGATATTACTTATGCAGAAAACAATTTTTAATCGGGTGAATTTGACTAGTCATTCTGTAAAAACCTAATTTGTTGACTACTTTGGAAGTATGGCCAATTAAAGAAAATTTCTTTTCTAGTTTGCTAAGTAAAATTTTAACATTATTACTAGTCAAATGTACTCGAATAAAAATTTTTGCCTCATAAATCATGCAAAGAAAGTTTTCCCCAAAAGTTTAGCATGTTTGATTGTATAACTTCATTCCTTTTGTTTGGCTGAAGTGTAGGCATAACTAATTAATTGTACACTAGATATAGTTGTCACGCTAAATTGGAACTAAAAAAATAATCAGAATCTTTTTCCGAACTTTTTCATTTATTTTGATTTTTTTATGCAACATTAATTAAAAAATAATAATGAAGAAGACCACGGCTCACATTGAGCGGAAACACATACACAAGGATTAAATATGTAACGACTTTTTGGAAACCTACGGTTTTGGACTTTTTTTCTCAAGGACCTTACTAAAGTTATCCCACATACCTAAGCATTTAAAGTATTTTAGATTTTAGATTTCGATGACAATTCTAAAGTAGGACAACCTCTATAATATCCTTGAGTTCCTTTCCACTTTACGCTCTAGCCTTGTCCCAAATGGCATTTTATGTCGACAAAGTGGTATTGATACGATTTAGTAAACAAATTAGTAACCTATTCCGTACATTTTTTATTCGTATTTTTTTTATAAAATTAAATCTACAATATTACAAATCTAAAAACTACTGATTCGTTTGTTGGTTTAAAACCTAAAAGTAAAAGGCGTATTTACTTGTTATATACATATAGTTTGCCTATAAAAATAAATATTTTAAATTATAGCAGTAAAAGTTATTTTAAAGTTTATTTGAATGAAATCATTCGTAGTGAAAATTCATGTTTTAGGTATGGCTTCTTGTTAGAGTGTTGAGGTGATTATTTTTATAAAATAGCAACACATTCTGTTAAGAAAATAAAAAATATTTTTAAAAAACTTTTATATAAATTTTATATAAACAGTATCGCATTATATTTTATAGTGCGAGACAAGTGAATGATGAATGCATTCGAACTGAAATCTACAAAATAGCAGAAAACAAAATTACGAATTGACCAATCGGAACACGTCATGAGATCCCCGCGTGACGGTTGGTTCGCCCGCTGTCCGGTAGGTGCGCTCACTTCGCCCCTCCTGCTCTGCCGCGGGCGAATTTGAAACAAATAACGAACAAATCTAGACGTCACAGGTTTAAACTCAGAGATGTGTTCGGGCTTGTGTCAAACAATTATTTAATCTGAAAATCTGAGGACATGGCTTTGTGTTTATATGATATACTTAGTTATACAACAAGGAATCGTCTGAATAGACAAAATTTTAAAATCCTTCACTATCAACGTTGCATTCGGACTCTAAAGACGGTATTCTAAGACACAGAAATAAGGGGTAATGTGTTGGAATATGTTGCACATTTACCCTAACCGTATTCCTAGTGCACAATAGGACAGGGCCAGTCCCTTATTTTTAGTGAACGGGTTTTGGTGACCTGTCCTTTGCCGATTTGTTGCTTAATTTTGAGCATGCGCAGAGTTCACTTTTTCGTTGATTTCATACAGATGGTGGACCCACGTTGTAATAATCGTGGGAGGTAACAAGCGTGTTGTTATGCCAAATGAAACTTGATGATACCGTAACTATTCTGGAATACATTGTGTACACTATAATGGTCATAACAAGAAATAATTGCAAATTAAACAGTAATTCAGGAAATTATAAAAGCGGTTCAATTTTGGTTTGGGGTGACTTCTATCCCTAGTATTTTTCCATTCACAATTGTATCGATGGTTCCGAAACGTCCACTAGGATTCGTTGAAACCAGTTTCTAGCCTTGCGGAAGGGCATATTTTATTAAAACGGCGACCGATTTGCTCCCTTATTAGGTTTCGGTTTAGACATGTTATGGAATACGGCCCGCGAGTTAAGTTAAGATTGTATCCCAACAAGGTAATGTTTATTCACTACCTTACGCGAAAGTCCTTGAATACCAACTTAAGACAGTCGAATGCCTACAAAGTGAAAGAAATCGCGTATTCAGTAGCCCTCAAGGATAAATTACACCGTCATTTGGATACTCGGGTAAATATCATCCGGGTGAAGATAGAAAGAGAATTGTCAACCCAAATAGTCCGTGTTGTGAATCTACCGGTAGAAATTGACAAACTTCGTATTAGTGAAAAGTTGGCGATGTACAGCACAAAAATCTCTCTACAGGACACATACTGGAATAGAAACTACACATACAGGCTGAAGACGGGCGTCCGACTAGTTGAAATGAACCTACTAAAGGACATTCCGTCCTACCTGTATGTCGACGGTCACCGAACTTTCGTGACGTATGAACATCAACCGAAAACGTGCAGTGTTTGTGACGAGGCAAGTCATTTCCGGGCAGACTGCCCTCAGCTGACGGGGATGAAGCAGCGCCATCTTAGGCCTTGGAAACTTCAGAGGGACAAAAATAACATCGCAGAAGAGGCGGTGTAGTGATAGTGAAAATCCTATTCTTCCACCGGTTGGCACTGAACCTACAGTCACACATACAGCGGGCAGTAGCAACGGGAGAAGAAAATATTCCTATATCGACACGTCTGCGTGTCGCTGTTGAGAACAGGATGAGCTCAGACGACACGGAGGAAGACGCGGCAACAACCAGCATGGAAACCACACGCCGACAGGAATCACGAGACGACGCAAGTAGCCGTGCATGTGCATGGGGCGAGGCAGGACCGCAGGGTGTTGTCGGCCTTACATCGCAGCCAGCGTACGGCGAGAACACACTGCGGTGACGATTCAGGGACTCGGACTCGTCGCGCGCGGAACGGACGGAGACCCAGATCGACAGCCACGCGGGACCAGTCAAGAAGCACCCTGAGCTAACCTCGAACATGTGCGACAAAAAGACGGAACCACCAAGAAGCGTCACTGCGGCCGGCGGTGACGTCACTCCAAGGAGCGGCACAACAGCCGGTCTCAGCGGCAGACAGCGGCACCCCGGACACGAGCCGACAACAGCTGGTCTCAGCAGCCGACAGCGGCATCCCGGACACGAACCGACAACAGCTGGTCTCAGCAGCCGAAAGCGGCATCCCGGACACGAGCCGACAACAGCTGGTCTCAGCAGCCGACAGCGGCATCCCGGACACGAGCCGACAACAACAGCCGGTCTCAGCAGCCGACAGCGGCATCCCGGACACGAGCCGACAACAACAGCCGGTCTCAGCAGCCGACAGCGGCATCCCGGACACGAGCCGAAAACAACAGCCGGTCTCAGGGGCCGACAGCGGCATCCCGGACACGAGCCGACAACAACAGCCGGTCTCAGGGGCCGACAGCGGCATCCCGGACACGAGCCGACAACAACAGCCGGTCTCAGCAGCCGACAGCGGCATCCCGGACACGAGCCGACAACAACAGCCGGTCTCAGCAGCCGACAGCGGCATCCCGGACACGAGCCGACAACAACAGCCGGTCTCAGGGGCCGACAGCGGCATCCCGGACACGAGCCGACAACAACAGCCGGTCTCAGGGGCCGACAGCGGCATCCCGGACACGAGCCGACAACAACAGCCGGTCTCAGCAGCCGACAGCGGCATCCCGGACACGAGCCGACAACAACAGCCGGTCTCAGCAGCCGACAGCGGCATCCCGGACACGAGCCGACAACAACAGCCGGTCTCAGCAGCCGACAGCGGCATCCCGGACACGAGCCGACAACAACAGCCGGTCTCAGGGGCCGACAGCGGCATCCCGGACACGAGCCGAAAACAACAGCCGGTCTCAGCAGCCGACAGCGGCATCCCGGACACGAGCCGACAACAACAGCCGGTCTCAGCAGCCGACAGCGGCATCCCGGACACGAGCCGACAACAGCCGGTCTCAGGAGCCGACAGCGGCATTCCGGACACGAGCCGACAACAACAGCCGGTCTCAGGAGCCGACAGCGGCATCCCGGACACGAGCCGACAACAGCCGGTCTCAGCAGCAGACAGCGGCATCCCGGACATGAGCCGACAACAGCCGGTCTCAGCGGCAGACAGCGGCATCCCGGACACGAGCCGACAACAGCCAATCTCAGCGGCAGACAGTGGCATCCCGGACACGAGCCGACAACAGCCGGTCTCAGCGGCCGACAGCGGCATCCCGGACACGATCCGACAACAGCCGGTCTCAGCGGCAGACAGTGGCATCCCGGACACGAGCCGACAACAGCCGGTCTCAGGGGCCGACAGCGGCATCCCGGACACGAGCCGACAACAGCCGGTCTCAGCGGCAGACAGCGGCATCCCGGACACGAGCCGACAACAGCCGGTCTCAGCGGCAGACAGCGGAATCCCGGACACGAGCCGACAACAGCCGGTCTCAGCGGCCGACAGCGGCATCCCGGACACGAGCCGACAACAACAGCCGGTCTCAGGAGCCGACAGCGGCATCCCGGGCACGAGCCGTAAACAACAGCCGGTCTCAGGGGCCGACAGCGGCATCCCGGACACGAGCCGACAACAACAGCCGGTCTCAGGGGCCGACAGCGGCATCCCGGGCACGAGCCGTAAACAACAGCCGGTCTCTGGGGCCGACAGCGGCATCCCGGACACGAGCCGACAACAACAGCCGGTCTCAGGGGCCGACAGCGGCATCCCGGACACGAGCCGACAACAACAGCCGGTCTCAGGGGCCAACAGCGGCATCCCGGGCACGAGCCGTAAACAACAGCCGGTCTCTGGGGCCGACAGTGGCATCCCGGACACGAGCCGACAACAGCCGGTCGCAGCGGCAGACAGCGGCATCCCGGACACGAGCCGACAACAGCCGGTCTCAGCGGCAGACAGCGGCATCCCGGACACGAGCCGACAACAGCCGGTCTCAGCGGCCGACAGCGGCATCCCGGACACGAGCCGACAACAACAGCCGGTCTCAGGGGCCGACAGCGGCATCCCGGACACGAGCCGACAACAACAGCTGGTCTCAGCAGCCGACAGCGGCATCCCGGACACGAGCCGACAACAACAGCCGGTCTCAGGGGCCGACAGCGGCATCCCGGACACGAGCCGACAACAGCTGGTCTCAGCGGCAGACAGCGGCATCCCGGACACGAGCCGACAACAGACGGTCTCAGCGGCAGACAGTGGCATCCCGGACACGAGCCGACAACAGCTGGTCTCAGCAGCCGACAGCGGCATCCCGGACACGAGCCGACAACAACAGCCGGTCTCAGGGGCCGACAGCGGCATCCAGGACACGAGCCGACAACAACAGCCGGTCTCAGGGGCCGACAGCGGCATCCCGGGCACGAGCCGTAAACAACAGCCGGTCTCAGGGGCCGACAGCGGCATCCCGGACACGAGCCGACAACAACAGCTGGTCTCAGCAGCCGACAGCGGCATCCCGGACACGAGCCGACAACAACAGCCGGTCTCAGGGTCCGACAGCGGCATCCCGGGCACGAGCCGTAAACAACAGCCGGTCTCTGGGGCCGACAGCGGCATCCCGGACACGAGCCGACAACAGCCGGTCGCAGCGGCAGACAGCGGCATCCCGGACACGAGCCGACAACAGCCGGTCTCAGCGGCAGACAGCGGCATCCCGGACACGAGCCGACAACAGCCGGTCTCAGCGGCCGACAGCGGCATCCCGGACACGAGCCGACAACAACAGCCGGTCTCAGGGGCCGACAGCGGCATCCCGGACACGAGCCGACAACAACAGCTGGTCTCAGCAGCCGACAGCGGCATCCCGGACACGAGCCGACAACAACAGCCGGTCTCAGGGGCCGACAGCGGCATCCCGGACACGAGCCGACAACAGCCGGTCTCAGCGGCAGACAGCGGCATCCCGGACACGAGCCGACAACAGCCGGTCTCAGCGGCAGACAGTGGCATCCCGGACACGAGCCGACAACAGCTGGTCTCAGCAGCCGACAGCGGCATCCCGGACACGAGCCGACAACAACAGCCGGTCTCAGGGGCCGACAGCGGCATCCAGGACACGAGCCGACAACAACAGCCGGTCTCAGGGGCCGACAGCGGCATCCCGGGCACGAGCCGTAAACAACAGCCGGTCTCAGGGGCCGACAGCGGCATCCCGGACACGAGACGACAACAACAGCTGGTCTCAGCAGCCGACAGCGGCATCCCGGACACGAGCCGACAACAACAGCCGGTCTCAGGGTCCGACAGCGGCATCCCGGACACGAGCCGACAACAGCCGGTCTCAGCGGCAGACAGCGGCATCCCGGACACGAGCCGATAACAGCCGGTCTCAGCGGCAGACAGTGGCATCCCGGACACGAGCCGACAACAGCCGGTCTCAGCGGCAGACAGTGGCATCCCGGACACGAGCCGACAACAGCCGGTCTCAGCAGCCGACAGCGGCATCCCGGACACGAGCCGACAACAACAGCCGGTCTCAGGAGCCGACAGCGGCATCCCGGACACGAGCCGACAACAACAGCCGGTCTCAGCAGCCGACAGTGGCATCCCGGACACGAGCCGACAACAACAGCCGGTCTCAGGGGCCGACAGCGGCATCCCGGGCACGAGCCGTAAACAACAGCCGGTCTCAGGGGCCGACAGCGGCATCCCGGACACGAGCCGACAACAACAGCTGGTCTCAGCAGCCGACAGCGGCATCCCGGACACGAGCCGACAACAACAGCGGGTCTCAGGGGCCGACAGCGGCATCCCGGACACGAGCCGACAACAGCCGGTCTCAGCGGCAGACAGCGGCATCCCGGACACGAGCCGACAACAGCCGGTCTCAGTGGCAGACAGTGGCATCCCGGACACGAGCCGACAACAGCCGGTCTCAGCAGCCGACAGCGGCATCCCGGACACGAGCCGACAACAACAGCCGGTCTCAGGGGCCGACAGTGGCATCCCGGACACGAGCCGACAACAGCCGGTCTCAGCGGCAGACAGCGGCATCCCGGACACGAGCCGACAACAGCCGGTCTCAGCGGCAGACAGTGGCATCCCGGACACGAGCCGACAACAGCCGGTCTCAGCGGCAGACAGTGGCATCCCGGACACTAGCCGACAACAGCCGGTCTCAGCGGCAGACAGTGGCATCCCGGACACGAGCCGACAACAGCCGGTCTCAGCGGCCGACAGTGGCATCCCGGACACGAGCCGACAACAGCCGGTCTCAGCGGCAGACAGTGGCATCCCGGACACGAGCCGACATCAGCCGGTCTCAGCGGCAGACAGTGGCATCCCTGACACGAACCGACAACACCAGGACAAGGATATGCGAGGTAATAGTGGCGAGGAGGGGACCAGCGCCCGGCTGAACGGCCAGCATCGCGGCAGTCAGAAGGTACGAGAGATTGCTAGCCATCCGTGTAGCCCTCGTGTGAGTCGACTGGAATCTCTGGAAGTAGCGAAACGGGCCATTAATAGACTGAATAATCGCAAAATTAATAACAATAATAAAATAAACTAATATTATAATTGCAGCTCAAACTAATGCAACTCTTCACTTATGCCGAGAGTATGCGAGCGAGAAATTAGCCGCATTAAGAAAGAATTATGAACCAGAATGCGATAGACATTTTGCTCATTCAATAAATCGTACCAGAAATAGTAAATAAATTCCGCAACTTAAAATGTGTATGCAAATGTTAGTTGCAATTGTTACGAGACCGGATTTCGAACTAGAAAACATACACCTGTCAACCTAACGGCCGTGTAATGTCGGAAGATTTACGGGACTTCAGAAGTATAAACATTTATGCTCCCTCAGGGTTTGCAAGGAAGGCGAGAACTGGATATGCTGTACAACACTGACATTCTGCCGTTCCTAAACTGTGCTAATCAACGACTTGTGCTCGGAGGGGACTTCAATTGCATTATGGACCACCGAGATCACGTCGGCGGAGTTTATCCTGTTAATATACCGCTGCAAAATTTAATTTGAAAACTACATCTAGAAGACGTCATCACCGTCTTGCACAACAACACACTCCTCTGTAACTTTGCCACCACAAACAGTAGGACATGGCTTGACAAGTTTTACGTACGGTAAAGCTATAAAACAGACGTAGTTTTATATCGTGTAGTTCCCATGTCTATAAGTGATCACCACATGGTTATCATTACATATAAAGCTTTTAATATGGTCTCGTACAGAGGAAAGAATTATGGAAATAAAATACGAAGCTTTTTTATGAGCCTGGAATTAATGATGACTTCCGGAGAAAGTTGGACACATGGCGAAACCGGCGGAATAGATACGCAAATATCGGAATGTGGTGGAAACACTCATTCAAGCCAAACATGCGGCATTTGTTTCAGATTCCCGCGAAAAACATAGCGGAATAAAAACCATAACTCTTTATTTTCGAGAGAAAATGTTAAATGAGTTGCAGGAATATATGGATCAAGGTCACGAGGTATTAATTCAAATGCGAAAAGTGGAACGGAAAATGATGAATATGCAGTGTCAGATTTTAAGAGACCGGAAAACAAGGTTAGTAGAGAGAGGTTGTCTCGATCCCATAAGAACAATGTAGACAGCCCGACACTCCGCTCTGACGTCATCTGCAGCCCCGCTGTTCCCAGCCGTAACACTACACCTGCTGACTGACGGCTTTCTCTTATCAGCTCAGCTCGTTTCACATGTCTGATATGCAATACTTATAGTATTTCATTTATGCTTTGTAGATTACTGTTAATTATAATCGCTTTGATATGCTTTTCAAATGACAACATGCTGTGACTGAAAACAAGGATGAATAATTAATTTCAACATATTTTTTCAGTGGCAGTAAAAATTTTCAAAATATCAATGATGAATCCATGAATTTTAAAAAAAAATAATATTATTAATATGTAACTAGTAAACAAAGTGGTTTATTTGTATTTATTTATCAGCAAGATTATAATATTAAAATAATTGCATATCAATTTCTTAATGTTTAATAAAAGTAGTCATAGCTCATTAAAACGTTTTGGGAATGTTTGCAATATAAATAAACTGAAGTTAGATTAAAAATAAATTTCTAACATGAATAGAGCAGTTTTTCGTGTAATCGTTTCATCCTCTTTTGCATCATACTCGAGCGTTTTCTTCACTTTTACTTCGTCAAAGAACAACAATGCGTTCGAAGTCTAGCAACGAAGAACGTGCTACATTCAAAAGTTCAAACATGTTTTACTAGGATACCTTTTCTCATGTCAAATGAAGAGGCCCATCGTTGAAGAGTTGAAAGTCCAGGCAATGGGAAGTTAAGTTTCTGTTTTAAAAATAAATAACATCGCTTACTGAAATAACGCAAAGTGAAAACGAGAGCTATTTCCTCATTGGTCCAGTTTACTCTTTTTTCAACGAAAGTAATAAGTCAATTTGATTTTTTGAAAAGAAAAAAAAACACTTGAAAGAATATTCCGCATGCGGAACTCTAACGAAGAACTGTTTTTTTTGTTTGTTTTTAATATTTACGTTTTCTTTTTTGAGTTTTTTCGTGACTTCCAAATTTAAAAGTGACTTTCTTTCAGCAAGAAACAAATTTTCTTTAAGAATTTGGATTTCCTTCCTAAGCATTTCAACCGAGTCATTGTTAGAACAAGACTTTGAATGCTTTAACTGACTAAAAGAACATGTTTCTTCCTCACTTACATTTTCATTTGAATCTACGATTAATTTACATAACTTTTTTTGTTTTCCCTGCATTTAACTCGGTCTTCTCGGCGCACACGACTTTCCAATGTTTCTACAGGTGTTTTAATTCCAAGTTTTAATGAAGGTACAGAATTTGGTTTAAGACGTCTTTTAGCGCATGTATTTAACAACTCAGCTTTCAATTCGGGCTCGTAATCATCATCTGTAAAGTGCTCTGAACATATGTAAGTTGTTTTTGGATACCACTCACCATCACGTCGGCATTTCTGAACCCACACTTTCAACAGATGATCATCACGTGGGAATCGATGATTTTTTATATGAATTGTTTCAGGTAAAAATTTTGTTTTTACCAAACTATTTGCACACACAGCCACTGTACACCGCGTACCTGGCATTAAAATACAATTTTTAACAGCGTTTAGCCTAACAAAACAGATTCACTTTAAATTTGTGTTCTTAACATTTTGCCTGCTAGTTATAATTAACGAAGTACCTGTGCACTTATGATATAAGCAACACTAACATTTTATAACATACGCACTCTCAATTTAACTCCTCACAACAATAACTCCCCCTGCATTACGCTGTAGTTTGACACGTTATTACGAGCAGATGTGCTTGTAAACTAAGTAACTGATAGGAGCGGACGGGCTGGCAAGCCGAGTCGGGGCTGCAAGTGACGCGATGCGCAGAACGATGCGCAAGCGATCGAGGCAACCTCTCTCTACTAACCTTGACCGGAAAATGCTTTTGCGAGATCTGACAATAGGCGAACTGGAGAAACCGAGTTATTTTGTGAGTATTAAAGAACAACACATGCACCGTCAGTCTCTCTTCACGAAAATATGTGACAATGACAAAAATGTACATGTACATACCCACTAATAAAATATGTACAAAAGGGTAGATACACACAGTCAACTTATTACCCTGGCTTTACGACACTGAGGAATTCACCTCAGTCACGAACAACAGCAACACCTGAAACTACCGGTAACAAATGTAGAAATTGCGGGAATAGTACAAAAAAAATATCTCTTAGGAAATCGCCAGGGACGGATGATTTTGGTTTTAAACTCTCCATACATACTGGGCATATTGGGACATATTGCTAATTACTTTTGTGACGTGGTACGTTGGGTTAAAAAAATTGAGGAATTGAGTGCTTCACTAAAAGAAAGTCTTATTGTTATTGTGCCTATGATGCGATCCTCAGCTCAAAGAACAGACTATTGACCAATAACTTTGTTAGTAATAGACTACAAGATCATCATGCGTGTACTCGCCAAACGTCTTCAGAGGGTCACGGCTAGTGTAATTGTTCCCGGTCAAAACTGTGTGATACCCGGCTACACAATTATTCATAGAATCAGTGCGCTCAGGGAAGAGCATATACTCGCGATAACTAGAAAAACAAACACGGCCGTTATGCATTTAGACTTTGATAAAGCATTTGACAGAAGAAGCCACGAGTTTGTGTTAGCAGTTATGCATCATTAGGATTTTCCGGAAGTTGTAATTAACTGGATTAAAATTTATGGAAGCTAGGTCACATGTACAAATTAATGGGTTTGTACAAATTAATGGGTTTGGCAGTGCTCCTATTGAAATCAACCGATCTGTCCGGCAAGGATGTCTGCTATCCATCATCTTGTTTGCTATTGGACAAGAGCTCCTTTGTAGGAAGCTAGATGACAAGTTACAAACCATGCACCCCATGCGTGGCCGGTTAGTGGAGACAGCATACGTGGACGATGTAACACGTGCGGTGCGTTCAACCCGAGATACACAAGTTATTGTGAACTGCGTCGCCGCATTTCAGGCCGTCTTAAATATGCGAATCAACAATCAAAAGAGTGCGATTTTACATTTTTATAGTGACGAGAGTGATGGTCATACGTCTCAGACATTCCGAACGATACAGCAAATTAAAATACTCGGGTCACCTTCAAGAACGTTACTAACGACTAACCCAACAATACACGACAACTGGGAATACACAAAAGCAACATGCCGAGGACGCATGATAGATTATAGTTAGGGGCAGGCAGTTTTCGCGAAAAGATCTGAACACTTATTAGACTGCAACAAGGTATACCCGCACCTGTGGTTTCTTCCTTGTGATTGGCGGCCGTCTGCGAGAGAATTCCGTTGCCTTATTTGACCGAGCCACTCAGGACGCGTTTACTTCCGCATTGAATCACTGTGATTGGTGTTGTAACAAATCGATATGTACCTGGGAGAAACTCTCCCAATCACGAAACACAGACGATGGTACAGTGTTTTAACTTTCATCTATTCCCGAAATCTTTTCGTGAAATCTGCATGCCCCTAATTATAGTACAAGGAAGCTATCTATTGGTATCTAGCTCACACCTTTCCACTACCACCAATCTTACAATCGCGTATAACCATGTATGTAGGATGGTGTCTATGGAAGTCATATATGTTCCACGTCGCCCGAACAAAATTTTACTTTCCTACAAGTGCTGGCAGGCTAGGACTAATTGACATTAAAGATAAGGTAAGAGCACTATTTCCTGTCAGAGTAATTAAGTGCCTTTTACAAGAAGATTAAAGTTAAATTATAATGGAATCCACTTGGCGCAACCTGATTTCGTGGAATGTTGAAAGTCTACTATTATCTAAATACGGTTAGTGAGTCAAAAACATTTGTACTTTCCTTGATGATATCAGACAGGACATAATCAATCCTCTTTCTGATGAAGTTGCAACATACGAACCTAAAAAATATAACCTGTGGCTGGACTGCGTGTATGGTAAACTATATCAGTTCGAGGACCAAGTGAATAAGTGCGCATTCATGACAATGACTACTCCCATTTAAAATTCCAACGATGTGAAGCAGTCCGTTAAACATGGTATCGAAAAATTCTGTCAGGAAGTAAAATACTACGTAGGAAAAGTATCTGGCTTGTCTTTGTCTTTATTAAACCTTTTGGAGCTGGGATATTAGTCAGTTCAAGCCAATGCAGATCTAAATGTCTTTCAGATTGCTAAATTCTGTGAGTGTTCATGTAGTAGTGTAGAATTCATGTAATACATTTTGTTTGTAATTTTGTTCTTTTATTTCTTGAACCTGTCATTTTTATGGTATTTTAAATATTTTAATTAAATTATCTTTTTTACATTGCTCAAGTATTGCAACATGGTCTAGAATCGATCGAATAGAATCTACTGTTAGTTGGTAAATTAAGAATTGATTACTCTTTTTGGATTGGTGACCATATTTAATTAATTTTGTATTATTTCCCCCCAAAAAATAATTTTTTTTCGTTGATCAAGTATCGAACTAAGGAGTTCGAATCAATCATTATTTTAACAAGTGATATTTTTGATAAAATGTGAATTTTTCTAATTTCTAGCAAAAAAAAATACCGAATTTCAATATGGCCGATAAATTTCAAGATGTGGGCGCCCTGGCAATAAATAATTACTGCACTCTAGCGGGTAAAAATTAAACTAACATGTCGGTAGCCTCCTGTAGCAGACGAAAACAGTATGTCGGATCCAAGATGGTGGCCTCCAGCATACGAAAACCAGATGGTGGACCTGACGTTATACTTTCTGTCGATATATACCTTGGCATTTTTGGTGGAGGCCAGTCTGCAGTTGGCTTCCTGGAAAAAGGATCTGTGGCCATTTTTTAAATCGATTGACCTAGCTAGGTTTTAACCATGGACTCCGAACTCCATGATTTTAGTATTTTTAATACAATTTAATTAAAATATATTATTAAATATTTTTTATTAATTTTAAAATTCTTCCCAATTTTTCGGAAAATAATTACAATTTTTGTTGGTGGATGACATGGCATCATAATTTGAAATGCAGTTTTTTTTATTAAATTTTTAGAATTAATTTTTTTATTAATTTTAATTTTTTTTCAGAATTTGTAGTTTAAAAAAATAAGACTTATGGATTTTTAAAATGGAGGCCGTAACGAAAATTTCAACTGGTTTCGTCTTTTCTATCAAAATGACATCCATAAATCCTCTCTAGGTCATGAAATAAGCGGACTAGGGCGGCTTGCTTTTAGGACTCTTGAGCAGTTTTTTTTTGTATGAATTGTCAAGTCTTTGACATTTTTCAGGAATAAATGGTAAATTTTTCCTCAAAATGGTAACTTTCCCCTTGAAATAGGAAAATTTCTATTTATACGATTTTTTTTTATACTTTTGACCGAAATTTGTTCTCAACAACTTGAAATTTTGGCGGGTTTTGGCGGGGTTTTTTGGTAAATTTTGCGTAAATTTTTCGAAATTTATGAAGCCAAAGTCTAAGGTCACGGTCAAGGTCATCCAAGATGGCCACTGTGACGTCAGAATCCAAGATGGCGGCTTACACTACCGTCACACCACACCTTAAATCCTAGCCGCTGGATCTACTATTATATACTATTGTATTGCTTCTTTTGTTTGCGTTACTTTAAATAATTTCATAATATAAGTATAAGTAATTTTTAGTATAATGATTTTTATGGTAAATGAGTTATTATTTATTAGTTTTTAGTAAGCTAATAATAGCAAATGTGTATGTTTGTCCTAATATGTACTGCAACCATGAAATCATGTGGTATACAGTTTTTCCGTAACGTTTCCCCTTTTTACGAAAAAAAAAACTTGAGTTCACATCCACCAGAATCCAATAATAGATTATCCAAACGAGAGATTAAGTTAGTGGGACTACTACTACCGCAACAAGGCTGAACTTCTGTGAAATAGACGCAGGCAAAAATAATTTATGATAGATATTTTATTAAAACGCAATTAGGTTTTATTTATAAAAGTTTTTGTCGATATGTGAAACACTGAAATAAATATAGTTATTTTAAGCATAATTGTTTTTTATACATCATTTTTAAGTTAAACGATAAAGTAATAAAAGCAACTAAGAAACTGTAAATTTCCCTATTTGTGGAAAATTTAAGCAGATATTTGATACAAAATGGTTTATACTGAGAGCATTTTAAACGAAACAACTGGGGCAGTCACGCCATTTTATCTTTCAAGGTTTTAAAAAGCCGTTACTTGGTTCCAGTTTAAATGCCTGCAAGAACTTGACATTTTACAAAACGTACAGTCGTTTAACCGGGCGACAGGGCGAAGTGCTACGAGGCTTTCGCGACGAAATAAAAACGAAACAAAAATATATATATCTTCTTTTGTTTTCATTTGTTCGGTGATCGTGCCATCAACTTCGCCATTTTCTCTTCTCTTTCGTACAAAACATTTCCATCCCCCCCTCCCCCGGCACAACGCCATCACACTTCTTTTCTCATCTTCACGAAGTCTCCTCCCGAGAAGCACGCTGTGTTTTTTCCTGAAAATTTCTCTTCGATTCACTTCTTTTTAAACCATTTCCTCGTCTTTAGTGTCCCTCCATTAAATCAGGCTGTTTTATTCTGCGAGACGTCTTAAGACTGTGCGGCAGGAAGTTTGAATCAGAAAGAGGGGGGGGGGGGGGGAGGCTGGGCCCAGCGAACGTTGGATGTTTTTTACGACCTTCCGAGAAGACGATGGCCAAACGCGAAGCAAGCGAAGAAACGAACACTTCCACCCCCTTCCCCCCATCCAACCCTTGCAACGCGGAGAGAAAGCTATGCCCCGGCTTGCTATGGCATTTCCTCCATTATCGCAGCGTGTTTTCCAAGCGCTCCTGACCATTATTGCCGTGTCTCGGCCCAACGGTGAAGGGAAATGAACAAAATATCCGAGTTATTTATGCGACAAGAAACTGGGGGCTTTAAATTAAAATCGCTGAATGAATTGTGTACGTAAACTTTAAGTGCCATATTCTTTTTTAGAAATGGCTGAGAATAGTTTACGTTCATCCTGATTTCAGTATTGTGTGCCATTGCCCCGGTGACCAGATACAGACACTTTGCAAAACGGAATTTGATAGAAATTAGGAAACTGTATTTTTTTTAAACTTTGAAGTGCTATACAGCAATTATATAACTTTTTGTTTTTACTGTGACAATGCTAGTGATGATCATTTCTTCAGATATATTTCAGACAAACCATTTACTTTTGTGACATAACCTGCCTTGATTGGTGTTAAAGCGTTCCACATTCAGCCTTAAATTAACAAAAACAATAAATTATTTACATACTGTTATAGTGGTAGGTATCATATAGTCTACAACCAACATTATTTCTTTGATATGTTGTCAGGACAACAATGAACCATCTTAATTGGCACACGTGTGCAGTTACCAAACTGATCGCCCGTAGCGAGACGTGCAAGTTCACGCTTATTGAGAAACAAAAAAAAAATCCGTGATTTGGTGGCTTCGATCTCAGTTAAACATCAACAAAGAAATGAAAGCGTCAGTGCTCAAATCTCTTATTAATCGCGTATCTTATTGACCCTACTATATATACACAGAATTGAATTACCCATAGTTTTTACACGACTGGCACGACTATATGTCACAAATGTTGTTGGGGTGGTTTAAAAATCAGAGCGATGTTTTAGATACTAAAATATTACAACCGTTGCCTAGCCGGAGGCTTAAAGTGTTTTTTTTATTCTGCTCTTGTTCAAATCACTCATACATTATTTCTATAGCCTGTTTTTCTGTCGGTTCGCGAGATCTCCCTCATTCCTTTATCAAATTCCATGCTTTACCCCTCATTTTAAAGCTTATTTATTGTACCGGCTAATAATGAAAAATAGACCTATGCTCTAAAAATGTATCGCTTCTCTTAAGTTTGAGATTTAAAGTCATCTAAGAAGAAGTCCTTTAATGGATACGTCGATTTTTCGATAAATATCGAATCGGATATCCACTTGAAACATCAGCGTTTACATATTTCGTATTTTAATTGCACTTCCGTCATAATAAACAGAATTTATGATAAAGAAATCTTCAACTTAACCAAAAAATTCCACCATAAAACCACTTAACCAAAACATCCAGCACGTCAGACTTTTCTTATAAGTAAGTACTTTTGAAATTAATGTTGACATTTTGTATCCCAAACATAACCTGCAAACATAAACTCTTACATTTACTTCTAATAGCATCAGTTAGTCACAATACTCACTACTTGAATGAATGCTTTGTTCACATTGCAGGTTCATTAAAATTGAGGAACTTTGAACTTCCATTTAATGTATTTAAAGAGGTTTTGTAAACGGGTATAATATTGGTATGTTTGAATATAATACTTATTTAAAAAAGTGTAACAGCTATTTGTACTGATTTTTTCAATTACATGTCTTCTTTTGTACCAACACCCGTTTACTTTTTCTATTCTTCTTCAAAATGTCATTTTTCCCAAATTTTTAAAGAATGGAATGCCACACAAAACGATTTGGTGCGCACTGCGGAATTCCGCGCGGGTCGACTAGTTGGTGTACAATTCAGAATTTTCGTGTATTTTCTATCCTCTTTTATTCTTCGGTCATATATCAGGTCCCTAATAATGGTTTCCTTTAAAAAAAATATAAAAATATTTTTGTTAAAAACAAATAATGCTAAATATGTAGGCCTACTTGTTGAAATATCTTAAGTATAAAACTATTACACTCTGTCTGAATCTTTAAGTGTGAACATCGCAGTACATTTGCAGGATGGATTCAACACATCTCTGGCAATTTCAACCATTTTACCGTAAATTTTGCTCACTACAGAGAAATGCTGTTTTTATCTTTCAAACAAACGAGTTCAAAAACCAAAACTAAAAATAATGTCACGTAAAATACCACATGTTACAAGTTCAATCTTAATAGCTTTAATGGGTTCACTCAGGTAATTTTAGTGATAATGTTATCTTCATTGAACTAGTTTGAAGTAGGTAATTGTGTCCTCGGGCCATCGACTCAACGAGCTGGTGGTTAAAGAGTTAGAAGAAAAAATGCTTGTAATAATGTTTATCTTACGTGCATAACTGACAACACCAATCTACATTGTTCTAGAAGATCGTGATTTCGGCCGCGCCACTTGAAGCGGTTATGCTAATAAAACTGCATCCTGTCGCTGTGAGGGGTGGGGGGAGCTCCTCACTTCTGAACGCGTTCACTCACGACGAAATTGGCTAGAAATATAATTTGCCGCGCCGAGAATGCGTCTGCCCCGTCGGGTGTGTTCCGAAGGAGACGGACAAATTGCCTATTCAGTAGTCGGCTCGAAACGCCCAGCTGCGATGGTTAATTCCTTCGTTCCCACCGGCCGCAGAGAGAGAGAGAGAGCTGATGAAATATTTGGCCCACGTGAGAAAAGTAAGCGAGGTCTGGTGCCACACTTGAACCTGAGAGAATGCTTTAAACCATTAAAAACGCAATACTTAACCAAGTAAAATTGTTCTTTGAATGGTTATTGCAATGGGGGAGATTGATATCTGTTTACTTTCATCGTTGGCTTCGTCTGTGCATCACTGTGTTGTCCAAAGATCATGCGCGTCTGCAGGATTTATTTTCCGGATTGGGAAAGGTTGAACTGCAAGTAATCTACAACAAATTAGTTAAATTCTTTACTGAGGAACACAAAACTCACAAATAAAACAGGAGGTGTTCCCAAAAAAAAATTGGGATTTCTAAGGTGCAAAATTATTCAACTCGAGCATTTATCTTACCTACCATTAAATAAACATAATAATAGAAATTTAAATATTTAATTTTGAGAAAATTTGCTTTTACAGACAACTTAACAAACATACAGTTAACATAGGTGAGCCTTGCTTATTAAAATTTATTTATTTTAATACAACGGGAAACATGAATGTTAAACACTGCAATTTACAAACCTCCACTAAACCGCTGAGAACATTCGCTATTTTAATGAAATCGCACTTACGAGTTCTCAGGTACAGCAAAAACCAATGACGACGGGCCCTTCCTCCACGGAGGCATCCAAAATGTCCTGGCTTTTTGTTGATGGTGCTTCCAAAATGTGCTGCCTTTTTGATTGTGCTTCCAAAATGTGCTTCATTTTTGTTGATGGTGCTTCCAAAATGTGCTGCCTTTTTCATTGTACTTCCAAATGTGCTATTTTTTTGTTGATGGTGCTTCCTTTTATTGTTGGTGCTTCCAATATGTGCTGCCTTTTTGATTGTGCTTCCAAAAATGTGCTTCCTTTTGATGGGATTTTTTGGTCCTCTTGTAAGCTTAAAAACATTGGTTTAATTGAATATAATTTTGCTGTCGATGAAGAAGGTCGTGAGGTTTGGAAATGACTGGTCTATACATCTGACATTGTTTATGACCCGGTCTCGCGGTCCAAAGACGTTTGGTCTGTATGTATGTACCAATGTATAACTTTGTACATGAACAGTTTAGAGGTTATTCTAAGGATCGAAAAACTAGACTTTCATGTTAGGCTTATCGGAATCGTATTTAATTCATCGAACATTGTCGTATATTGTCTTGAGATGTTTTTCGTAGAGTGAATGATTGATAAACTCCGCGAAAGGTAATGGAATAAAAAATTTAATTTATTTAATATTTAGTTACACTTAGCACTGGTCAAGAAGCAAAACGACGACAGGAATACATCGATTCAATATGTAAATTGATGAGTTATTTTTTCGGTGAATTATGGAATTTTTCCCGAATTTATAAGTCAATAAATACAAATATACAAGATGGCGGTCGTAATGGCTTATAGGATGATGGTAGTAGATGATTTTAAGCCTCTTTTAGGATTTTGAACACGATTTATTGAAGTTACTATTTTTTTTATAAAATTATTTTTTTTGTATCGTCCAGGGATCTAACCAAGGATAGGAATCGATCGAATCAATCAGTATATTGATATTAATTTATTTAATTCATTTTGTAATTTTTCCCGAATTTCTAGCTAAATTATTACGAATTATTAAGATGGCGCCCAAATTTCCGGATACGGGCATCTCAGTAATAATAAATAATTGCTGCACTCTAGCGGGTTAGAATAAAACTAGTATGATGGTAATGTACTCTATAAGACGAGTACACACACATTATGGTGTCCTCCAGCAGACGAAAACAAGATGTTGGCAGGTGGTAGCTCCTGGTAGCATGTACTGAACACAAAATGTTGGATCCATGATGGTCATCAAGGTCAAGGTCAAATTTCAAACTCAAGGTCAAAGTTAATGTTCACGTTCAAATTTGAAGATCCAAGTTCACGGTCGAAGTTCAAGGTCAAGGTCAAATTTCAATGTTAATGTCAAAGTACAAAGTCAAGGTCCAATTTCAAGGTCAAGGTCAAAGTTCAAAGCCAACAGTCGAGGTAAAAGGTATGGTGAACATAAAATTATACTAACAGGGCGTAAGCACATTCTAGCAGACGAAAACAAGATGGTGGCCTCCAGGGGATGGAGGAAAGGTGGTGGACATGATGTCATACCAGTTGACGATATATACCTTGGTACTGGTGGTGAGAAGTCAGTCTAGTTGGCTTCCGTGGAGGAAGGATCTGTTGTTTTTTATTTTTTGCTCTTACCAGTTTCGAACCAAGGACGGGAATCGATCTAATCAATCAGTATTCTAATAAGTTAATTTTTTGATGAATTTTGAACTTTTTTCATTAAAATCGGATAATAAATAAAGATTTTCAAGATGGCAGCCGTAACCATAATTGATACAGTGGTGACATAATTTAAAATGTCGGGTGTGGTGTAAGACATTTTTATTACTTTTTATTGAGAATTTTTTAAATACATTAATTAATTACTGGTTTACTCACACCGGAAATCGAATTGAGGACCGAAATCGTTTAAGTAACTAAACATTTGAAGTAGGCAATTTTTAAATTTTTTTAAAAAAAATTTCGGAATTTCTAGCATTGAAATTACGAATTTTCAAGATGGCGGGCGTGACGAAACATGCAACATTAATAGAATCCATATATGGCGGTCGTAACGAAAATTGTAACGATGACTTCGAACTCAACCAAGATGGCGGGCGTAACGAAGCATGCAACATTTATATAATCATAGATGGTGACTTTAATGGTATGTATAACAGTGGTTTTGAAGTAATATATTATTAATTTTTTATTATTCAATTCGATTGATTATTTTTTTTAGTGATTTTTAAAAAATTCCAGATTTTCTAACATATAAATTACTGATTTTCAAAATGGCGGACATGACGTCATACTGGTTGACGATATATATCTTGACATAAGTGGTAGGAGGTCAGTAGTCTGCCGGTGGCTTCCATGAAGGAAGAATCGGTCCCCATTTTTTTTGCTCTCATCGGGTTTTAACCGAGGACTCCGAGCTCCATGGTGTGAATGTATGTTTTTAAAATATTTTTATTAAAATTATATTAATTAAATGTATTATGAAATTTAATTTTTTTTTCATTAAAAATTGGATAGTAAATATTTTTTTTTAAAGATGGTGACCGTAACGGAAATTTTAACGGTAATGTCATAATCCAAGTTGGTGTTCATAATCCTAGATGATGTCAGAGGCTTGTCAGAGGCTTTAGACATGGATGCTTAAGCCTCTTTTAGGACATTGTGTTCTTTCTAAGGCAAAAAGTATATTGATGTTTTTCGAAATCCTAATTTTTGAATTGTGAAATTTTTTGGGATTTTTTACGGAATGTTTTCCAAAAAAAATGGAAACTTTGGCGATCTTTGGCGATTTTTGGGTAAATTTGGGCAAATGTTGGAACATTTTGAATGTAAAAGGTCAAGGTCACGGTCATCCAAGATGGCCGCCGTGACGTCAGAGCAATCGGCCGGCTCCACGGCTCCCGCTCCACACCCTGAACCCTGTGCCCGGAGCCCCTTTTACATACTACTGACAATACAAACATTAAACAAAAATGACATGTATATGTACAAAACATTCAACTAAGTAAAATACGATATCATCAAAGGGATACGATCTTATGAAATGAATACGATCCCATCAGTATGATACTAACGATAGGATACGATAGGATACGAATCAATCGGTAGATTATGATCCCATTAGTAGGGATAAAATACCATCAAACAAATACGATATCACCAGTAGGATATGATCCCATTAAATGGATACCTTCTCATTAGTAGGATACGATCGAATCAGCAAGACACTATGAAAACAATATGGTGGGATACGATCCCATCAGTAGGATATGATACGATACGATGTAGGATGCAATCGACAGGATATGGTAGAATAGATCCCAGCAGTAGTATACGATCGACGGTATACGGTTCTATACTATTCAATAAAGATGATACAATCGACAGGATACGGTATGATAGGATCCCATCAGTACGATATGATCGACGGGGTATGGTAGGGTACGATCGCATCAGCAGAATATGACTCACAGGATACGGTAGGATAAGATCCCATAAGTAGGATACGATCCCACCAGTATGGTACGATCGGTAGGATACGATCTCAGGATACGATAGTATCCAGCTCCATCTAGCTGCATGGCACCATCTACATTTTCCTCTAATTGATATATTACATTTTATTTTGCTCACACTTGCTACGATTACCGTAATTAGGCTACTTTAATATTACTCTTCGTCTTGTTTGTCATTGGTGACGATTTTTACATATTATTGTTAAATGTATTACGATAAATTAGTCTCTTTAGGAATATAATTTTAAAAAATAAAACAACAGTTTTCAACTCCTAAATTAATTAGTTTCAAATTTATACACAAGCATGTAAAACAAGACATTATTTAATGCAGCCAGCTTCTCTCATTTCTTGAGTATGTAGGGTACTTCGTTGATGTGTGAATAGTTTCTTGCCCTAAACGAAGGAAGCAACATTCTCAGACGATCGATCAATATGTTAGGAGTAGTATATAATTATTCCTCCTGCGCCTGACTTCAATGGCTGAGGTGCGTAAGGTGCCAACCGCCATCATGGATTGTGATCTCACGGCGGCCATCTTGGATGAACTTGACCTTGAATTTGACCTTGACCCTGACCTTTAACCCCAGTCGCCATCTTGAATTCTGTCATCTTGTCACCGAGCGCCCAATCCCCGAATGTTACAATTTTCGTTACGACCGCCATCTTGAATTCTAATAACATGCCAGCAATCTTGGAACTGATGTAAAAATTATGACGACACAGCTGCCATCGGGTTGTCGTTTACTGGAGGCCGTCATCTTAGACGATGTCACGACCGACATTTGGTTATGTTCTGCTGGCGGCCGCCATCTTGGATTCCGTCATCTTTGTTTTTGGAATTTTTTTTGCTAGAGGGCACTAGTATCGCTCTGTCTCATACATGCTAGATTGATGTTCAATGACATGCTAATGTTGTTGTGGTCCTTATCGACAAATTTTAATTTAAATTTTTTATGCAAAATACATTGGAAGTGCTGTGATTCCGACCTTACTCTATAATATTTTAATTTGTATATGTATGCGTACTTATTTACTACAAATGCATATTTACTGAATTGTGATAAAATTTACATTAAAAATGAAAATGTCAGTCTGTATTACTTAAAAAAAATTTGTAGCTTTTATATGTAAATTAGCAGTGTGTAAGCTACATTCGAATGATTTTTAAACACCCTTGCTTGTTCAAGTAAACCCTTTTAACAATCCGACTGAAAAAGCGGAGTATCGAACGTAAGACCATTTGGTTGTTAGTATGGCGTGTTAACCTTTCGCTCATCACTAGGTCCACCTTGAAGCTTCCATCAGGCGCATCTTCACCTCTTTGACTGACTAACGAAGATTTTTCAGTCTTAGAGCGATAATTTTCTTTCAAAAACTATAAAAGGCATTTGGGTTTTAAGTGTGCAGTTACATTGGGACATTGTTAAAAAATTGTTTCGGTCGTTTCATACTTCAAGGTTAATGTTTACTTTATACTATACGGCGCATTCAAAACGTTAGAAAAAACACAGTTATCGCAATCTTAAAAATAATATAACATGGTAGACTGTGTAGGGGGCGAAGCCCGCAGTGGTGTACGAGAATAGTCTTCTACGTGCTGCAGATTGTGCACAGCCAATGGGACACAGGAACCACAGCACGCCACGCACGTCACACCATTAACATAGCTCGTTGATGAAGACGGATTTAAACCACGCTGTAGCTAATTCAGGCGCACCGTATATTCTTCTCTGGCTTCGGTTCCCCACTCGGGTCTGCTATTACGTTCTCCAAACGATTCTTGCAACGAAGAAGATTTATTTAAAACCATTTCGTGGACATACACCATTGCTGGTTTACACTGTATGATATAAAGAAAACAAAGATGAATATATAATTACCCGGAGAACAATCCAAAATCAGCTGATGTCAAATGTTAGATGCCTAGATAGCACAGACGAACAGAGTGGGCTGAACACGACGATAACAGTAAATACAAACAGAAAACAACCTTGGGCAACAGCGACAAACAGACGCACCCCATGATGGCACTAAACGACCAGTGACGCACAGAGTGATGCCCCACGGGAGTGTTCTGTCAGTCCGCGCCTGGAGAGGGCTTATAAACCCCTGATTGCCAGTGTCGGCAATCGTCAGCGGTCGTCTCTCGGGGCGTGCGCATCTCTCTCGCGGGCTGTTGGCTGGGAGTTCCCTGCGCCCTATTGGGTAACCGAAGGCTGGCAGTGCGTGCGGGATTTGTGTGCGTACGGGAGGCGGCCTAGCAGCGCCAACTGCTACCGACCGCGTCCCGCGGGTGGCGGATACGGGATCCCAGCTCGAGAGTTGCAATCTCGCTGGGGTGGCTGTGAATATCCAATAGCAGTCCGCGGACCAATGGCCGGCCTGTGGAGTCGTTATCACGGCTATCGGGGTGAAAAGTAGCCTGAATGTAGCTCGGCGCGCGGCAGAAAGCAGCTTCGTCGGCGAAGGCACCGCAGGGGAGCTCGATGTGCCCTGGATGCGAAGTGTAGACGAACTGCGGGCTGGAACTTGCGGAGCTGTGCACTGCCGCGCGCGCAACGGAACTGAACAGCATCGGAATTCTGAAGGAAGAGATGGCGGCGCCTTCAAGTTGGGGCCCTGTTGGAGCCAGTGGTAGCCTGGGCGGCGCGACCTTCAACCGACCCGGGAATTTGGGGGGCAAGAGGGTCCGACTCGCAAGATACTTCATTCGCCTGAACGACATACCCCCACCCTGGCTTGAAAGGTCGTTGGCTGTTGACTGGAAGAAGGAAGATGAAGATGGTGCAATGTCAGGCTGCCTTTCGCTCCGAGCGCCAGCAGTTCGAGCCAGTTTACTGGCTCGTCTGCCCACTTCTGTTTTAACTGTGGCTGCCTGGGCAGCTGTGGCTGGGCCGACGAGTGAAGTCGCCCGCCCCTGGGGGCGCATGCGCCCCTGGTTAATAATAACCCAGGAGTTCCCAACCTTTAAATGCGGGCCGCAAGGCCCAAGCACCCAACTCCAGCATGGTTGATTTTTCAGCCCCTCCAACTCTTCTTACCTGGACCCTTCTTCCCTCTTGTCCAGTAGTAACCTGCTTGCTTAATGCATGATATTTGATCCCCGCATGAACCGGCCCAGGGTTTTCCCTGTGTCTATGCAGGTTTTACCTGGGTCACATTAGCTAGCTTTTAAGCTAGGCGACCAATGGGGCGTCAGTCATGGCGCCAATCGCAGCCATGGCTGGCCAGTAAACCCCAATAAGCACACGATGCACGCGCCCTTGTCCTGCATGGTTAAAAACCCGCATGGTAGAGTGTATAGGCTTCGGCCTGAGACACACTTAGGTCCTCCCCTAACCTGGACCCTCCCCTACACACTTAGAATTAACTTAGGCTAGGAAAAACAAAATTGTCGGCAATCAGTCTGTGCCTGATGACGGAAGCACGTCAGTTCTTGAATCATCGCGACTGTCTACGTCTTAGGAAACCTACTGTGCTCTTCTGTTCTGTCGTCGTTGTGTTGTCCAGAATATGTGCCCAGTTTCATCGCTGGGTTCGCATGTGCGTCTCTCTGTTGTCCAAGGTTGTTTTGTATTCACTGCTGTCGTCACTTCTCGTCGTTGTCACCGCAATACGTTCATCTGTGCTTTATGACTAAATTTCTTCCACGGATTTATTTTTGCAGGCTATGCATTTCCCATTTGACATCAGTTGATTTTTTCTTGTTCGCCCTCTTTTTATGTTGTCCTTCCTTGAGGTTTTTCTATGACATGCAGTGTAAAATATCACTGGCATATGTTCACAAATTTTGTTTGGTGGATGCTGTTGTTCTGGTCTGGTCGCCTACCTTCGTCACAGTCACAGACTGTGGGAGCTCCGAGACTGTTCAGTGCCGCTAGAGTCCGTTAGATTGCTGGTGCTCTCACGAAAGCCTCAATCACGTGCGCTCCTCAAGGAGACCGGTGCGTCAAAGGATGCTGCTCAAGTCCTTTCAATACCGTTTCTGGACCCTGCGCGTCTAAAACCGGGAGGCCATCGCCCGACCCTCAGTCAAAGATCACACACTTGTAAGACGCGTAGCTTCTGGTGATCCGCTGTTGAATAATAATTTTTTAATAATAATTTTTTTATTTCACCTTTTTATTACAATTTAACAATATTACTTCATTAACCAGGAAATTTAGCACTCACGAAAGCAAGCTTGAATGTGAGTGCATCTAGTCACTTCAAATTACATGCGGTATTTTGACAAATGTAAACAAATTTTAAATGTGTAATAACTGAGAAGTAAATATATAAAATATAACCTAAGAAACCTTACATTAGTTTTATAAAGATGAAAGTTAAAAATATCACTTTATTAAAATTAAATATAATGTATAAACAAAAACCAAACGAATAAATCATAACATTGTTACATGAATAAATGAAAAAATATAATTCAATAAAAATTAGCAATTCAAGTAAAGTACGAGTACGAAGTTCGATGTGTTACGCCCACACGGCAATAGCTAGGGCTCTCGACCGCGAGAGCTTCCAATCGGGTCGGCAAGAGCGCAGGAGAGCTACGCCATTTTTTTTCCCCAACGTAATGCACCGGGGTCCAAATTGCGTCACGCGTAGGGCAACGGTGGCGGTATTTTTGAACTCGAAAATCGCATTCTTTCCCTCTGCACAACGATGCCAAAAATAGAACGCGCTGGTGACGCGGGTGGTAAAATGCGACCCTGAACTGACCGACGTGAAAGATGTTTAATGGTCGGTTGACGCAGAGTTTGGTGACCGCTCCGCGCGGCACAGCTTGTTGAGGTTCCCGCTCAAACACGTTCAGGTTTCCACGGCAGGAAGCGGGCTTCTCTTTACCTGCTGGTCATCGGCCGGGAAGAAGGAACACGTGTTGATGGGCGGAGGGGGAGGGGTTGCCCACAAAGGGTCCTGCTGCTCCTTCTTTATTAGCATACACAAAAAAAAATGTGGTGCCGGGTTGGGTAGGCCCGGGAGATCCTTGACCTTCGTGAGAAAACTTCCTGCTCCGTAGGGCCTCCGGGCGGAGCTTTTGTTTCTAATTCCGCACTTATTATTTGTTTATTTTTTTGCCCCGCCGCGTCCTTTGACCCCTCGGAGGCAGCTGCCTCACATCGTCGCCTCTTCCCGACATTCTTCCAGACACCGCGAGTCCTTCGTCCTACTGGTCTCTCTCCCCCTCTCCCGCTCTCCCCCTTAACACCGTCCCAAAAAGAAAAAAAAAAACCTTTTTCGCGGCATACTTGACCGACAGCCGCGCGCGATCGTTGGCCCACGGCGAGAACACGGGTTCATCGCGAGGATGAGGTCAACGAACTGCAAACAGAGATAGAAATAACGTTAGAATATCATGCTGTTCAACTTAAAACACTCGAACTTTCGTCGCTTCTCCAAGACTGCAGAACCAGAAAACTTGAAAACATACTTGATAGCAGTGTAAACTTTTAAAAACACTGTTGAAATGTAAGATTTACTGATGGGTACAAAAAGATAAATTTAAAATGTTTCCTTAATTTTGAAGTTTTACTTGGTATCCATCGGATACTCAGCATTTATCGCACTCATCAGATCACTAGGGACATTAACAGATTGGGTACACATAGAATAATTTACCAAACATATTTTTGTTGATCGGATGTACGGATGTTAAGACATCTTTTTGCTAAATATCAGCTTATAATTTAGAGTGTTCCAAAATAAAGGTGGCTGCAGCCCTTATATATACAGTCTGGCGGTAAAATGTACGAAGTATGAATAGTAATCCATTTTACACTATAACAACTTGTTCCCGTGGATTTAAGACGTTAAAATGTTGTTAACTTATAAGAAAAAAAATATAATTAATATCACGTAAACTTTTTATCTTACACGCAAAAGCCATTTGAATAGACATCAGTGGTTACAAATTAAATATTGGAACTATAGAAATATTTAATTAAATGTTTCATATCCCCCCGATAATCGTTTACAAAAAGTTATTATATTTTAACTATTGTGTCTGTAATACGAAGCATTATATTTTAAAGAGCAATAGGTTATAGTATAAATAATTAGAATAACATTTGAAACCAAAAATAAATAATACAATTTTGCTAACGGACCTGAAATTAATTTGTAATATTAAGACAAATGTTTTTTTTTGTTCCATAAGCTGCTTTAATTCACGTTTATTCACTTTTTGAGAAAATGACGCTTTAATGAAGGCAACACATTAATAAATTACCAACTTGTTTGGCACTAGTGCTAGGTGACCAATAATGTTCACTTACCTAGATGGCAAATTATCCTTAGTTGTTTCCGTAGGAAGTATTTGTCTAAATGTGGCTCAAATTAATGTTTTTCCTTAATAACCTTTAAATGAATTATTTTGCCTGCTAATGCCAAGCTATGTTAAAAAATTCATCATAACTGCCTTGTTACAAAAACCTAAAGTTTTCAGAAAATCGCAAAGTCATATGATTAATTTCTCACAATAAATTAATCTATGCAACATTTTTATGTATTTTAGAGTCAATCTAGCATTATTTTCTAGAAGAAAATATTTTTTGTGTACTGAGACATAGGACACATTAACTAACTTATTTATTCCAGCTTTATTTGAATCCGTTAAGGAGGGTATTCCTTCTCTTACATTTATCCAACCTGAAAAATACAAAAATAATAATAACTAAACACAATAAAACTTAACATTAGATTCATTTGTCACTACCAGCGTTTAGGGAATAAATTTGTCGCATAAACGAACGCTTATCATTAATCCATTCGAAAGGAAGTAACGGGGCTTAGACTGGTTTACGGAGTTTCAGGGGAAGGGGAAATAGAGTGTGGAAGAGAAGAGGGTGAGGGAGAATTGCGTTGGCAAGTGAAGGGACGATGAATTTCCCCAGTGACCAAAAACATTGCATTGCCACTTTATAAAGTCATCGCAGCCTTTTTAAGAGGGTCGGAAAATTGTCTAGTGTATTCAGTCTGTGTAGCTCTACTAGCTTATTAAAAGTAAAAATAAATTCATAAACAAGCTGAAATAAAATTAAAAGAAACATACACACATAATAACAAGATAAAAAAATTAATATATTTGTGGAAATCCGTCACTATTTAAAACGTTAAATGCGAAGAAAATAATTTTTCAACAAATAAATTGCTTTTCACTCAAAACTCCGTTAAATTTATATATACAAATTTGTGCATTTTGATGATAATTAGTGCCTTAAGGCGTGAAAATACTAAAAAATAATTGAAAATTATACCCAATAATATATTTCACTTAGTCACTAAAATAATTTACAAAATTTCATCTTAACCAGTGCAGCTATTTCAACTGGTTTTTAATCAAATCTACTTGATTTGAAACAGTTTTTACTTTTAGAATTTTAGAATTTCCGCATTGTCTACTAATTTTAAGTTAGCAAGAATATTAATTGTATCACCCAAAATTGCGGCACTCACAGAAGACAACAATCCGAAATTTTAAACAATATTTATAATTACTTTACTGCTTATGACAAGTGAGTGCACTACTACCAAACTACTTAAAAACAAGGCACTAAGTACTGACATGAAATTTTTTTTATTTGACCTCAGGGAAAATTTTTTCTAAGCCTGGTTTAAATACAATGTTGTCTTTAAACTAACCTAACTGTTCCCGAAAATTTCCTCTGTCACAGGCAGCTATTTCACGTAATATTAAACTAAGGAAAACTCAGTGTGTGTAAATTTAATCAACACCAGCCATTTGTCTGATAAGTAATTTTGTGATATGCCATTTAAAGATTTTGGATTTAGGATGAAGCTAAAGGTGCTAAAATGTTTTCTTCGAGATTCGTCACTTAATTCAATTTTTTTTTTTGCGAGAACGAGACTGGCTAAAACAAAGTTTTTTTCCTTTATCCTCTTCTTGCGTAGAGACTCCAGCCCGTAATTTTAATAGCAGCGGAAGTACATGACTCATCTTCTCGTAGTTAGTGCACTTAACTGGAGTCGCCAGGGGGAATCGTCGCGAATCAGCTCAGTGTATGTGTGTGAGGCGGGATGATGAGTGCGACGCTCGCTGGTTCTTCTAGCGCGGTGTCGCCTCTACTGGCGCGCAGTCTTCTCGTCGTGCACGGGACAAATAACCACGGCATATGGTGGAGAAATTAAGATCAACGTATAGGCTTATGCAAGTCCCGTAAAGCTTTGAGTAATCGGTACCGGGTATTTAACGCCCAAAATTTATCCTTAAAACACTCGTTTCAGCCTATTTCATTCTCCTAAAAAATACTGTTTGAAAAATAAATACGGAAACTGAACTTTTCATCCGTCTTCAGCGTAACTTAAATGATTTTCGAACAGAGACACCGCTGTGGTATCGTGAAAAGTTTTCAAATCACGTTTTATTTTTCTTCAGCTCTGCACACCGTGTGTGTGCCATTAACGACCCACGCTACTTTTTCTAACACTATCAACCACAACCTAGTAACCAGATGAAAAACTTTGATGATGATGATGATGTCTTAATACTCGTGTCTGAAGTTTGGTGTCTCCGGGTAGAGACGTTGTCATTACTGGGCGATTCTGCAGTGGATGGAGTTGAAGGAACATTACAATAACCAGTATTTGACCTGAGTTCAAGACTTACCACTCAGCTCTACCTTCAGCTAACTGATCGAACACGTGAAACATTAATTTGTATAAACTCCTGTTTGTATTTCAGGACTGTTGGAAACAGATTTAGCGGGTCCAGAGCCATGTGTCATGACATCGATTGTGCACTGTTAGGAATTTTCAAATTAAATTTACAAAGTACTCTGGTTACAAAGTATCCAAGAATATTGGTAAATTTACGGATTTCTTCGTATGTTTGCGGTCGTCAAGTTCACTTACGTTGAACATGAATCAACAATGATAATCTTGTTATTCTAATAATAAAAAAAAACATTAAAAATTTGTAGTCTACAGCAAAAAAATTCTTTTCTTCCGTCGCATATTCTACTAAGATAGAATAACAGTGTGTTAGAAACCAATGAAAAAAATTATCAGGGAGAATGAACGGAATGAATTAGTGTGGGAAACGAAAACACCTTGAGGAAAACCCACCGGCCCACGAAAACGTCAGCGAAATCTTCCACGTGTGAAGAATCCTGGCTTGATTCCACCAAAAATCAAATTCAGTAATTCTTGGTTGGAATTTTCAATATTTTAATACTCTTTATTACATTCGACAACTTTTTTTTGCGTCGTTTCGGATGTAGGTATATAAAATAGGCGCACTAGTACTCAGTACTCTTTTCACATGATTTAAATATTTTTGACACGCTTTTTACATACATAGTTTAGATCAATAGGTATTCATATACAAAAGAAAATCAAAAACCTTTGTTGAGCTTGGTAGGCTGCAAGAGATCCGAGGACTTAACCATCTCGTCACCGTGGGTTAGACATATATGATGTCCCTTAATTTACGCAAGAATATAATTGCGCACAATTTTTGCGGTAAAGTTTTCCCAAAGAAAAAAAACATCGTGACAGCTGACAGTTCCGGGTTAGTACAACTGGAGCTCTACACAAAAGAACAACGCGTTTTCATTGTTGAGCGATATTTTAAAAATAATGAAGGTTTGACAGCTACAGTTCGCAATTTTTGTGCAAAATATGGCAGAGAGAGTGATTTAAATTCAACTGCGGAAATATTAACTAAACATTAATGGATACTGGATAATTTAATGATCTAAGACATTCTGGCTGTCCTTCAACAAGTCGTTCAATACAAAACATCGAGCAACGAAATTCTGCAACATTTATGCAAAACGGTCATGGAAAATTTCAACAAAAGATTGCATAAGCGCCAGCAAAGCAGTGTAGACCATTTACCCGATATGCTATTCCATACATTTATAAATAAAAATGTATCATTTTAAATTAAAAACCTGTGTTTTCTATCACAATTACATACCTATTGCGTGAATTTTTCTATGCCATACATAACCCCATATTGTATTTTTTATTAATAATAAAAAAATTACAATTTTTAATTTAAAACCCTCCTTTTCTATCAAAATGATTAAAAGCGTGAATTTTGGGACACGCTATATAAATGGTTTGTAGAAGTTAGCCTACAAGCCTCTGGAACATCGTATGTTTAAAGTCTTTTAGGAAATAACTTGCGTGACCAACTTCGTGGTACTAACTTGTACCATAGTTCTGTCGGAAACAAAGACATGTGGCCATCCGGAAGCACGAACAAAGCGAATAAGAAGAACGGGAGCTGTGCTGGGATCACGTCAGCGCGTCGTAATTCGTGGACACGACCGTTTGCGTCAGAATGAGCGTCAGAATGTTTTTTTTTGAATGATGGTTAAACTAGAGCACAGGTATTACAGTTATAGTTTGTATACTTTTGAGTGTTTTGTTTTACGAAAATCGTTTTAAGAAATATTTTAATTATGTACACGTACAATTATTTCGCCGAAATATTATTATATTTGGATTTTAAAAAACTTTTCCCTAACGGGTGAAATAACCAACTTTTCAACACTATCAGCTGTCGCATATGTAGTGCGAGTGTACTGGCAAGATACATTTAATATCTAGTTGTCTGTTTCGGTTTGTCACGTGGCTAAAAATAGCTTGTTTACGATAGCTCACTAGTTTGCTGTAGCATCGTGCCCTTCGCATTGCGTCCGTCGCATCAAAGTGGTTCCATCGTTAAGGGTCCCGCCTCGTCAGGGGTGTATGAGTGTTAGTGAGGCGGGATGATAAGCGCGACGCTCGATGGTATTTCTAGCGCGGTGTCGCCTCTAAGCGCAAGTCTCTGAATTGGCGCGCAGTCTTCTCGTCGTCACAGGATAACCGTGAAATTTTAGCGGTGACCGCAACATTATATGGCGGATAAATGAAGATAAAGGTGTAATGGAAGTCCCTTAAGTGCTTTTAATCATCTGTACTGGTTGTTTTACGCCTAAAAATTACTCTGAAAACATGCGTTTTAGCCATTTTAACTCTTCTAGAAATACAGTTTAAAAACATGATCCAAAATTAAAAGTACTTTCGGGCCTCAGCGAACTCTTAAATGCTTTTCGTAAACAAACCTCACTAGGATATCTTGAGTAGTTTTGAAATCGCGTTGTTTTTCCTGAAGCTCTGCGCACCGTCTTTGTGACCAGGTAGGCGGGCCCCTTAAGGGTTGGTCACTGCGAATAAAGAAATGTGAGCGAGTCTTGTCGTTTTCTCTGGTGATGTGTAAACAGCCAACCTCGATAACGAGCAAAATCATGTTGTCTCGTGTTGTTCATGTTGCAAATAAACTTTTTATACGAAACTAGGACACGAAGTTTAACGAAGAAGTCTTAAAAATAATGCCGAGCCTGATAAATAAACTAATAAATAAAATAGACACGTTTAAAATATCAAAATTTGTGGACGCGAACCACACACCTGCGCCCGCCGCGAGAACTCACTGTTTGAATCGTAAACACTGCTTGCAACATCAAACGCAGATAGCAATTAGCAGTACGAAACAACCGGAAATTTAAAACTATTAGAAACGGTTCCGATAAAACCTGGGCTCTGGACCTAATTATCGCCAAGGAATTTTACTAAAAAATTTTCCATCTTGTTAAACATCAAAAAACATATAATACTATAAAGTTTCCACACACGTTAGAAGTTATACTTCTATGGCATTACTAAAATATTAATGTGAAATATTTTAAAACACTTATTATAACACTAAGTACATTTTTGTATTTTTGTTTTTGCTTAAACGACTGAAATAAGTCTATAAATACTTCATACAAACAAAGGTTAACCTTATTGATCTGATTCAACATTATAAATGTATTATGATATTGTAAGGTTATTAAAAAAAAGTAATAATATCCAGAGACGAAATTCGAGCCACGGGCCTGGTGGTTACCACGTGAGCGCTCTACCGCTGTGCTACTTTTTTTTTTTTTTTAAACATGGATGGCACACAAAGTCTTGACTGTCACCAGTGTGCCAAGCATCTCCCCCCTTAACGTTGTATTGTTATGTCACCCCGAGTCATTGTGAAATTGGAGTTGTGATTGTTGGCGTATTATGACATCACAATTTACATCCATGTCTTACCCGGGATTCAAGCCCAGGGCCCCCGCACCGAAGCCCGGTGTGTTATCGACTGCGCCACGGAGGCCGACAACATGCCACTAAGCATCTTCAGAATTCTTAAGGAGAATGTGTATTATAAATATTGTAATTTCATATATATTTGGTAGTTTAAAGCTTGTGATTGCACTTTACTGTGACTCATTTAGTTTAACAAATATATTCCACTGTATTTTCACTATAATTATGTTTCATTGGGCACATAAATACGTTTGGTATGTCCTCTAATGTTTACGAAAGTTACTATGTACGGGTTCATGTTGCTACACGTGGGTCCGTTATCTTTGGGAACATTTCCGTTCATCGACTTCCGTCCCATATTTACGAAATTACTCCTACCAGATGCCGTTAACCGAGAGCTAAGATGTTTACGCATCTGAAACGGAAGACATAAGGCGTGTAGGGCCTTCGTACCGAAGTGGGAGCACGTGGTGGTACAGTGCTGGGTATGATCATCGCGCACGTATCATGAAGGAAATGGGGGAATCGATGATTGCTTTACTACGACGTGCGCGTGGAGACGTTAGCGGACGGGAAGTTACCAGAAGGTGAGAACAAGTCAGTTTCATTTTATTTTCGAATGCGTCAGTATGTTGTTAGAGTGAAAAACTCGAATATGTTGTGTGTGTGATCATTAGAATACAATAACTGTGCATTAATGTAAATCGAATTTTTTTTTTGCAGACATGAGCTCGTTCTGATATTAGAGTTTTTAGGTAAACAGTTATAAACGCAAAATAAATTTTAATTTTTTTTAAAATTTATTTCGTAAAATATTTATTGACTAAATATTTCAAATTCTAAGCTCATTTATTATAGCTTATGTAATTCTTGAGCGGGTTTTTCTGGTGGTTGTGGGGATTCAATGCCACCATTAGACATAAAAACTACGTGACATAACCACAAAATAATCTAACGCTTTTCATCATGTTTACAGATGTGAGAAGATCATCGACAGCTGATTATGACAAAAATTACAAAGACATCAAAGAGTTTTATGTATTAAATAACCGCACAAGGATACAATATTATTAATTGTACGGGAGTTAAGGTGAATTTTAGATTTTCAATAAAAAAAGCCTTCTCAAATCTAAAATCTTAGCCCAATTTGGCCTGTTAATGAACTCGACCGAGTCCATATTTTATTTATAATTTTGTATAATATACCCATAAAAATTATTTTTTGTAGATACGGTCATAGCTACATAAATAAATATGCGCATGTTTTGTTGAATTTATAGTTTTGGGGCATAAGGAGTAAAAAAAATGAAATAGTAGCTAAGAATTTTCTCGGCGTATTCAACATCGTTACGGCTGCATTAGGCAAACTTTCATAGGTTTCTAGTAAAAATTTGGTTTTTCATTATGGTCTAATAATTCATCGTTAAAATTTTGGGGATCACTTGAATTCCCAGAGAGACGCACCACTGACGAAGTTACTGCAAGCTTATTCAGTTCCTTGCTCGTAGAGGTGAAGAAGCGTGTAATGCACCAGCCAGTACCTTAGCACTCTCGATTTTTTTCTTACAGGTTTCACTTTTTTAGGCGCGTCAATGGTGAAATTATTGATACGCTACGAAATTAAACAGGATTAAGTCCAATGGCTACACGCGTTTCATCTGTTTGTGTTCAAACTAGACATATGCAACGTAACACGTAGATTTCTTTTCAAACAAATGGAAAAAATTAAATTTTACAATAAAATTTCAAAATATATGCTCACATAAGGTTTTCAATATTGAGCTAATAGCTATAACTATTAGTTAATAATTTTTTAATCTTGAAATCAGCAAACACAGTTACTGCAATTTATTTCTATTCAGGTTTTACTAATAATTTATTAACCAAGAAACTTTTGATAGAACTTACATGACGTCGATTATTTACTATCTTGAAGATTTTTTTAACCTGACAAATCCTAAACACTGAAATATTTTTTTTTTTTTTTTTTTTTGTAATTTTACACAAAATATATGTGTCGGCACAGTCTGTAATTTTACACTAACAGGCGTTGATGTATTTTTATTCTTGTGTCTAAGCGAAAATGCTATCAAAAGTGTTAAAAGTGAAACTGCTAAGGTTTAGAAAAAATTACATAGTTGTTGGTGTATTTTACTCTGTGATAATTATATCAATTTACATATGCCTGCATTTTTTTTTTTACCACAACTGTCAGATGATTTCACTCCATCGTTGATTGAGTGTACATTATCAATGAACTTGTTCATTTGTTCTATTTCTAAAAAAAATATATATATTTCCAATTTTTGCTTATAGATTTTAATGAACCATGTGAATTTTTCAAGAGATTTTGAATTTTATCAACTTTAAGTATTTAAGTATCCTTTTATAACAATCTGAGTGCACCAGCGAAGTATCGAGCTCACTATATTTGGGTAGTTAATCTACGGTCTTAAGCACTCAACAATCGTGCACATAAACAAATTATGAATCAACTTAAACACCGCTTAAGTAAATTCATTTAAATTGAAAGGGGTTTTTCCAGTATTAATTTAAAAATGCATAATATTTTTTGCAGTTCTTTCGATGATAGAAAATGTACACTGACATATATTTTGTTCTTTTAATATGACGTGTGTGTTTACCTACAAATACGCCTACAGTATATGTAAAAACCGAACACTCATTAATTTAATGTTTTAATTAATTAATGTATGGTTAATTTTATCTATGCTTACAAATATGTAATTTAACCAGTTAGTTTTTTTAGTAAAAGATAAAATTTCGCGATTTTTTAACGAAGCCTGTAGCACATTTTGGTATTCTTTAAACATTTGTGTAAAAATTACCAACTGTAATAGTTTAAAAAAACGACAAAAATTTAAAATTAAAAAACCTTTATTAATGTAATGTTACGAATTTTTTTTCAGTATGTCTTCCATTTCATGTTACCTATATGATCTATTCTTTATAATACTAAGGAATTGTGAATTTTTACACGCGTACAGAAGAACATAGGGGGCTACATTTTTGCAGACCTCTCGTGCGGTTAGTCAGCTGCGCCGTGAAGAAGTTGGGCTTAGAACCGTCGAGGATGACTATGTATGCCAGGTCGAACAACGTGCTTCCACTCAGCCCTTCTTCGACTCTACAACTTCCGCTCTCGTGCGATATCTTTCGAAATCGGTCTACGACCATGAGATTTTCAAGGGGCAGTATCCATTTTTTTATTCTATGATTTCGTGTTTATGTAGCAATTTAAAAAAAAAGATTCAAATATTGTTTATAGTTCATTAAAAAGTTATTTTAATGGTGTATTTATAAATTTAAAGACAAGTAAATATTTTAATCCTACCATGAAATGGAAACCATAATACCGCGTGGTAAACAGATTTGAACAAGTTTTCTGTATGTAGTCTTTGTCTAATTATATCATTAGTATATAAAAAATAGTTAAGTTATCTCAAAATTTCGTAAACCTCAGTTTTGTAGGTTTTATTTTATGAAAGCAAATTTATTTTTGATTTACGAATGTTATACTATACAATATTTGTTATAAAGCAAAGCCTTTTACAGTCTGTGGGTTAAAAACTGCATAAATCCACACAATTTCATGCTCGGTTTTCAAGCAAGGATTTAAGTGTAAATTTACCCTTACGTTTCTAAATATACGAGAACAAATCTAATTAATACAAACGTTCACAAACAATTTAATTAATGAATTATGATTATCCTTAAAATCGTGAGAATAAACACAAAATTATAAAATAATCTACAAACAGAGTACATAACTGTCATGAAGTTTCACGTTTTATAGTTTAATGCTTTTATTTTCTAACAGGATGCTTTCGGAACTATTTGAAAAACTTTTTTTCGTGGATTTGTTGAATATAAAAAAGTTTCAAAACCAGTTTCAAAATCACAAATAGTTGCAAACCTAGTATAATTCTTTTCTACTCTTCCTGAGATGACAAGAACAATATCTCTCGAAAAACATAATGTTTTGTTTGCGGAAATGCTTATCCGGAATTTGATTGAATAAAGTTAGTGTGCGGCTGCTAACTCTTTTACGCTAGCTAATTTTTTCGTTAGAAATGAAAAAAAAAAAAAAACACAGAAACGCAAGAAGTGAAAGGAGCAAAATGTTAAACAACCATATTTGAGAATATTTTTTTGTAAATCACTTAGTGCGTTTTGGATTGCGTTTCTGCCGTCTATGTTGAAATTAAGTTTTCTGAAAACGTTGAATGTCGTTTACGTATATATTATTGTAAAATTTAATGCGTAAAGTTGTATATTGTATTTTCGCACAGTCAAAGTAAAACAAATATTTTTAAAAATAAAATAGCCACGCATGAAATATCAAAATATTTTCAAGGAAGAACTATTTTTCTTTCCCCAGTTTTACAACTTGCAGTTTGTGGTGACGTCTTGCCACTTTACTTTGTCAATGTTCGTTGTTCAACGCTTTTCAACGTGTTCGCTCTCTAGCGTTGCTCGCAAAGTTAACGGAAGCCTCGCGCCAGCGCCCTGGCGACACGAACCCGCGGCAGCCAGACAGTCGACCGATAGTCATTTGACAGAACTGACGGAAAATGGTTGTCGGTCAAAAACCCCTTTCAGGAAAAAAAATAATTTTCGAATAAAAGACGATGGACAAAGTGCCTTTCGGTCAACAGCCTGTTGCCAGAGTTAAGACAATTTTTTTTTTTTTCAGGAACATAAATATTCAGGTTGTCTGTCAAATGACTGTGGTCAAAAAAAATACCACTTTAAAATGACGATCAAATGACCCTCAGTCAAAAATATTTTCAATTAAATGACGGTTGGTCTACTACCTGTCAGTTAAGGTCAAATGACTGTCGGTAAAATAACATTCGATTAAATAACTTCGCATACTGCCTGTCGGTTACGCTCGAATGACTATCGGTCAAACGACTGTCGGTCAAATAAATAGTCGGTGAAATGACTGTCGGTAAATTACCGCCTGTCAAATAACTTTTCGGTTAAATGACTGTCGGTTAAATGACTGATGGTAAAATGACTGTCGGTTACGGTAAAATGACTGCCCGTCAAACAACGTTCGTTTTAAAAACTTGCCATACTGCCTGTCGGTAGCGGTCAGATGACTATCGGTCAAGCGAATGCCGGTCAAGTAACTTGAAGTTTAGATGACTGTCGGTGAAATGACTGACGGTGCTGGCCGCGCGTTATCGCGAAGCAGACAGCCCAGGGCAGAGCGGCGCGTCTGGCCGCTGGCCTGCTGGTCCAGACAATACAAGGGTCGCTCTCACAGGACGCGGAAGGGTCGCTAAGCAGAGGATCCGGCCCTTCCCCCCCTCCACCCATTATCTTTTTTTCCCGTGGCCGAGGGAAAACCGGTTGGACCGCTTCCCTCTCGAGACTGGTCGGCGGTGTTTGCTCTCTCTCTCTCTCTCTCTTTCTCTCGCTCGGGCCGTAATCAGTATGGTTCCGAAAGGGTTAATATTCTTTTTTTTTTTTAATCCATCCGTTCCTACCCCCTCCCCGCCTGCCGTCACGGACTTTACCCGGTCACCTGGTGAATGACTCCCTTGACCATATGTGTGACGAGAGGGGTTTCTCCCCCTCCCGTTTCCCCTCCTCCCCCACCCCTCACGCACAGCTGCCCGGGACGGCGTCGGGACGCCTACAGACGCGCATGTGACGCCGTGACGTAGCCTCGCACACATTCACTTACAACTTCGTTATATTCTATGGCAAGAAGTGATTCAAATATCATATAAAATTAATGTCTGAAAGATTTTCTGTCTGTTTATATTTCAATTGGTAATACATTACAAAAAATGTAATCTTATGATTAGGTTTTATAAGTGTTCAAGAATTTATAAATGTTAACAGTCGTATTCTGACAAGTCTTTATGCCAAAAAAAATGCATATTATTTTAATTTTATGAAAATTACGTCTACAACTGAAGTAATGCATTATTTTAATGTTTTAATAGCAGGTCAGATCAAGAATCACTGCGGAAAGTCAATTATTAAAAAAAAAAATCTTTAGGTAATGAAAGTAAGGTTAGACACTTATGTGCTAGTAATTTTTACACATCTTAATAAATAACTCAATCAGGAAAAAATCACTTTAATAATTTTTTTGGGGATGAGCTGTTTGTAAATTTTTTTCACAGAATTAGACCTTACAAACAGCATTGAAAGTGTGGGCTGTTGTTAAAACTTCAATACAAAATACTGTCAAATCGAAAAGATGAAGGATATACATATTGATAAATCGCTATTCTCGTGAAAGAAAGTGCGTAGGCATTCACAAAAAAAAAAAAAAAAAAAAAAAACAAACAAATGTCTGTTCATTTAAGTGGTTGAAACTATAGTAAGCTAACACAATATCTTAAAAATGACATTTTTTACTGAAATAAATAATACATTTTGATAAACCAAACATGCATTTGTTCTCAAAATGTATGTCTTGCTCAGCCAACAAAAATTGTCCACGAAAACCAAACAAAAATTTAATTTTTTTTGTCAAGCAAAAGATATTCCTCCCATTTGCCGCCGGTATGAAGTTTCCAAATCTGGATCTCATCCTTAAAATTATAGAGTTTTTATTTATTTTGCGCCTATTACTAGTGTGGTATTTTTTCAATGATTTAAACTCTTTATTTTTGGGATATAACTCATAAATTAATGAAATTAAGATTTTCAAAATTAAAAAAAAAATTAAAAAACCGCACGTTTCTAGGCCTATTAGAAAATAAATTTTTAAATGCATTAAGAGGGAGGTATACTAAAAATAAATTGTTACAACAAGGCCACATACACACGTATACATTATGTATTGCCCTGCTAGCGCCTCATACACGTGTGACGACGAGGTTCGTTTGTTTGAAGCTAGTCGAACCTCGCATCACTTAAGAGCCAGTGTCCGAGTGACTGTCATTAAACGCGTTTTTATCATCACATGAATATTTTTAACGTTTCAAACACCGAGAAAAAGGTTAGTTTGTTTTTAGCCTTGAAAAAAAATATTAAATGTAGAGAGTTGATCCGGATGAATATTTTGTGGTTGGAATGATTATGTTGGGCCAGAAAAAACTTTTCTTTCTCGTGTACAAAATCAATTTTGTTCATATAGTATTTTAACAATATTTTTTACAGCAAAAATATTTTTTATTTGCCTTGTACAAACGAATTTTCGCTGTCGAATAGATGTATATTTTTCTCCTCGGCTGAAAACATGGTGTAAGGAAGAGAGAGAGAGCTGACCACGGAATCCGAAACGAACTGATAGTCAGTGTTTTCTGCAGCTGGGGACGCTACCCCCTTAAGAAGCTTACCTAGACATGTGTGTGATCTGTTAGTGAGGCGAAATGATAAGCGCGACTCTCCTTAGTGTTTCTAGCGCTGTATCGTCTCTAAGCGCAAGTCTCTGAACTGGCTCGCAGTCTTGCGGATAGGGCAACTATGATATTTGATTGGTAACTACTGTATAACATTATTTGGCTGAGAAATGATGTTAAAAGTGTAATGCAAGGCCCTTGGGTGTTTTCAAGAATATGTACCGGATGTTTCATGTCTAAAATATTATTCAAGTTTTCACTAATTTAAAATTAACATTAATACGGAAACAGGACTACTCATCCACCCTTAGCGTATTCTTGAATGCTTTTCGTTAGCAGACTCCACTCAGGTAGCGAAAGCAGTTTTCAAATCGCGTGGTCTCTTGCGAAGCTATGTGCGCCCCGGCAGGCTGGGGCCTTGAAAAGAGGGCGCGTTCCGAAACACGCGTCGCGCCAGGCTGTTTCGGAAAGCACCCTTTGCCTCGCCACGTGCCCCGACGAGACCCCAAGGCGCGGCTTAGGTACGCACGGGAAAACTATCCCCCCTTCTCTCTCCTAGCGCTCTACTCCCCTCCTGTTCTTCGAAAATCCGTCAGGCCCTTTTCCTTCGCGTCCACTATTCAGACACACATCCCTTTGTTGCGCCCCGCGGACATTGAAGCTTTCGGACAATGCCCTCGCGCGGAGGAAGAGTTAGGAAAAAGGGCCAAAAAGGAAAAAGGGCGAGGGAGGGGGGACTAATGGAAAAAAACATACCGGTATGACCAGTTACCCGGCCGACCCACACATGTGCCACACGAATCATACCCACGGCGTGGGTCAAACAAGGTTACCGTGGTCTCGGGGCCCGGGGGGGGGGGGGGGGGGGGTTCGAATTGAAGGATGGGAGAGACAAGGGTGGGGCGAACGAAGGTAATGCACGCTACAAGTTAAGAGTACCTCGGGCACGTAGTGTGAGAGTCGGCCAGGGGGGAGCGGGGAAAGGGGTTTTGTCGGGGAAAGAACCGGCGGCGAGGGGGGCAGCAATTTTATTTTCCATTCCTTATTTTCAATTTTTTTTTCTTATTTTATTTTTGGTTGGGCTGCATTCCGGTTAGGGAAACAGATAAGGCACGAGGAGGAAAGGCGAAGTGGACCACAGAGCTCGAAGGTAGACAAGAAGAAGAGCGAGGATGGAAGAATTTTTATGAAAATGTTCTTACCCTACTTGGGTATTCATTTATATATGTATGTGTGTGTGTGTGTGTGTGTGTGTACATCTCTCTCGTTCTCTCCGTCCTTGTCCCTCTGCCTCGCTGGTAGTCGCGAAGGGTAAGTCCCAAAACCGGACCGGCGCGAGTCGGCGTCAGACGGGACTGGTTTCGGGCGAATGTCTCACCGGGTAGTCCGCCACGGGCCGCGGCACAATACTGCAGCGGTTTTTCGGGGGTCCACTTGCCCCCACCCCCCCCCCCCCCCCCCCCCCTGGTTATTGTCCGTGATCGGTGAAAAAAATAAAATAAAATTACTTTTCCAGTCGGGAGTTCTTCTTTTTTTCTAATGTGAAATCTTTTGTCGTCTTCCGCGAATAGTGCAACGGAGTGTTATATTTAACGCGAATTAACCAGTTTATGTTAACAACGAATTTATTTCCATCCGTTCGTCATTATTAGAGCCCCACTCCATTTCCCTCCTCATAAATAACCCTTAAAAAAACAGTGAAATTTCATCATCAGTGAAGTAGTTCAGTGCAGCGTCAAAAAAAGGGTAGTATTAGAAGAAAAGAAGACTGCATTCTAAGAAAGAATTTCGGCTGCAGCATGGTAGGGGTTTCGGAGAAGAACTACGACGTCTTCCTGAAGGGGAGGTCCTGGTTTGAAGAAGCAGGTGTGAATATGGTGAAGAGAAACTAGTTTCGAGTATGACTGATCTTGAATAAGTATATAAACCCCCGCTAACGCATTAAAAATATAATTTAAATTAAAGAAATTCGCTTTAAAGAATTACGACGTCAATATTTTATTATGAAAAGGCTGTAAAATTAATGATATATTTTTTTGTTTATGAGCCCTCCATTAATTCATAGAAAACTATAGTGAAATTAAGTGAAGTCTAGTTACAAGACGTAAACATGGCGTTACATAATCTCTATTATAATATTTAAGAATATTTTCTCATTTTTTTAAAATGTTATGCAAACTTATGAATTTTTATTTTAAAATATCTTCCTTCATTTATCTACTCTCTTTTATTAAATTTTAAACTTATTAAATATTTTTATCATTTAACTCAAATTTTCTTCAATTATAAATCAAATAATGAAACGTAGTTTTGTGCTTGTACAGTTGCCCTCTAGCCAACTAGATAAATTCCCACTTATAATTAATGATCACATAATTCATATTAAAAATAAAACGCTTTAATAGTTACAGATTTTTTAAAAGAAACAGGGAAAATACTCATTACGTCACCAAAATAAATATCTCTGCTGAAACAAGTTTAGTTTCACGACTGCTCTATCATATAGCACAAAATTTTTATTGGTTGGTATAGATATCATTCAGATACATGTAAGCTAATTTTCACTCAGAAAATTAAATAAGTATTCAATAAATAAGAACTATGTTCCGGAATTAAAAGTAAATTTTTTATATTTGTTACGTGCAGTGTTTTATAAATCCATGTTATGAATTCTAGCATCAAAAAATAATTCGACATTTAGCCACCCTGTCGCACCGTTTTTTGCTGAATTTAGTTTGAATTATTTGAAGAATTTATTTGAAAATGTGATTGAACAAATATGTGTTCCCAAATACCGAGGTCATTCATATGTTTATATTATATGAAAATTTACTGAAGGTTATTTGGTTTAATGTACTACGGCAAACTTAAATATAGTGCTTTCTACAGATTTCACAGGAAAGATTTCGCCCTTCGAAATAATTGAAAATATTAATTGAAAAATATCTTATTTTTAAAGGACTAAATTTGATATTTTAGATAAAGCAATCTTCCAAAAATAATTTTTTTCGTGAAAATTCATAAAAAGGCAATATTACTTTAGAACACATAAAAATTTATAAAATACAAAGGTTGAATTTTTAATTTGTTTTATAAGTACTCTATACAGTTCATAATCGTAGGAACCTAATACGAAAGGTCGAAGAAAATGCAAGATTAACGGAATGTATAACCAAAAAATGAAATTAACTAACATAACAAAAAAACACTTTTGTTTAAATATGGTTCTACTAGGCACAATAACCATAAAAAAGAACATTTGTTTAAAACCTAGTTATAATGCACTGAAAAAAAACTATAAAATAATTTTTGACATTTCAACTACTTAAAAATTATTAATACTAAAATTAAGTTGGCCATATATGGCACAAAATCCATTTCAACAGACAGGATTTTTAATTCAAATTATTAAATTAACAAACTTATATGACAGAATTTTCTCCTATTTGATGTTATGAAATATTTGGTCCTGGGGAAACATTAGGAACAATTTTCACATACTTTCTTTGGATTTAAGTACCTTATATTTAATTAAATATTATCCAAAACTAAAATAATTAAATGACAACTACAGTTAGGGGCATTGACTTTAACTGCACACTGCACGGTTTAAAAATTTTTTTAATGGACATTCGCCAGTGCTACCTTTCACTGTATGTTACAGATAAATCAAGAATGTACACGACAAAGGACTACACAAACACATTGAAAAACAAAACAAAAAGAACCAGATCAAATGTTCAATTCATAAACAGCATATAGAGATCCGCGCGATTCTATACATTTACTTTGGCTTATTTTGGTTGGTGTTTGCGTATTATTTTTTCTTAATCATTCTTGTTGTTTTAAATATGACATACAGGGAAAACCAGCAATGACATATGTAGGATGAACATTATAGCCACCTTTAGCATCACTAACAGGACATAGAGGAATATCTCACAAAAATGTTTTCAATGAATCTTCCCTATTGCATGAATAATTAAAAGAATCAGACAACATTTTTTTTTTTTAAGTTTTAGCTTGATAATGCTAAATGAAAGCTCTCTTCAGTAGCTGTGTTTAAGATATAAATTTAAACGTTTATCAAGGCATTTTCGATAACTGTTGTAAGAGAGCTTAGTAAAAGAAGTTATCATTGTGTGGTCTAAAGTAGTATGTATATAATTCAAACTAGAAAACTTTTATCTGTTTTTAATTGCGGCTGAGTTACAAAACGTTTAACTTAACAATGACTAATATTGAATTTGTGACTCATTATATTTGAAAGCAACCATCAAAATAAATCATTATCGTTAAATTTATTGATCAATAGTTTTTTGGAAGTATTTAAATTTGTTATTTTCCACCCGCCTGAAAACTATATTTTACTCTCTCAAAAAATGAAAACTGTCAAATCGTAAAAGTTTAAGAGCTCTGCTACAAAAATTTTTTATTTGTTTGAACAAATAATAGAGTACATTCCAATAAAAAAAATTATAGTACAATTAAATATTTGGTATGTTTGTAACTTTCGCTAAAAGGTCTGGTTGGATGTGTTAAGTTGGCACATGTGCAAAAGTTGATTTGATATACGGTTTTTTTGTATGAAATAAACTTTAGGTTTAAAAACTTTTAAATCAGACTCTTAATTTTTTTTGTGTCTGAAATGTTTGTATGGTAAACAAAAAAAAAATCATGATTTAAAATTTTCATTGATAAGCTTTTTTATAGATACGAGAAACAGGAAATTATGCAAAAATATCAATGTTTTCTACATATAAAAATGCTTATTTTGATGCAGCAATTTATGCTAGAAAGCTGATACAGATTTTTTAAAAGCTTTTAAGTGTTATTCATTTGACGTATCACACATTTCAGTCAGGGTAGAACAAATTCCAAATCTTGTTTCAAAAATACTATTTAATCACAGGCTCTCGAGCAATTTGTGAATTCTAGCCGCCCGAATGCAAAAGTTTCATTGACGTTTCGGTTGAAATTGCTTTCGCCATCGTCAAGTTTATACGATAAATCACCGAAAACCTTCGCTTTCAAAGAGGATATAACCCACAAACCAAGAAATTTCAGATTTTAAAAAAAATGTTTAGGAAAAATGCAGCTTTTACGAGTTATACTGAACAATTTTTTTAATAGGACGAAAACGATACCATATTTTTATAAATATTTGCTTTTCAAATCAAAATTCAATGAAATTTACATTCATATTATAATAGTCTAGCGAAAGCTTAGTCCAAAAATATATTATCATTACAAAGAACAATTTTGATCGCTTTTTTTATCTTTTACGCGTGATAAAGTATTGATTTTCTCGTACAAAACAAGTATTTGTTTTTTATCTCAGCTATAAATATATCGTCTACAATTATAGACCACGGAACGTTTTGTGTATATGTATAAAATGCTAGTTAGTTGCATGTGTTACCTATTCTCTATGTATATAATTTGTAAAAAAAACTTATACCTCATGCAAGAAGGAATTATTTTTAACAGTCTTAGTGTAATGAACGAATTTAAGGTTTTAAAAATAAACTTATAACAAAAAAATGCTGCAAAATAATTTACTATAAGTAACAGATTAACTAATAGACAATTTTTGCCAAAATTACAAATTTTATTTGTATGCAAAATTTATTATGGTTGCTAAAATATAATTAAGGATAATTTCCCTTGCTTTATTATAAATTTTTCATTAACTAAACAATTTTTGATACATTTTTAGTAAAACATTATTTCTAATATATTTTGTTCATATGGTGGCATTTTAAATAAATGCTTGGTTTTTTAGAGTAAATTAATTTCTTACAAATTTTTTGTTGGATTTATAAAAAAAAACTCTTTGAAAAGGCTTATATGTTAAAAGCAAATGGATGTGATCCCAAATATAATATAATTTACGACAAACTTATTTTAATATCAAATGGTAGGCTACGTTTTCAGATAAAACTATAACTTCAATTTCTTATCATTTCAATTTTAACAGTTTCACTGTAAAGAGTTTTAAAAATGTGAATATAAATTTTTAACTGATAATCAAAATAACATATATATATATATATATATATATATATATATATATATATATATATATATATATATATATACTTAGTCTGTATAAATTTAAAATATATACACAAAATATATTTAAGAAAATCCAAGTGCCTGTTAAAAGCCTCTATTTCAGTAGAATATTTCTGTAGTTTTATTTTAATCTGTAAACTAAATTCGCATGTAATTCAACGCATTACCCTACAATGAGAAGAATTGAAGTTCAGTTAAACTTGCTCTCTTAGTAAACTGATCATGTTTGTGTAATAAAACGTCAATAAAAGTGGCGATTGAAAGACTTAACTAGCAAGAATTTTAGATCACTAAACCAAATTTAAATTATAAAGTAAATTAAAATTTTTGGCTTGCGTAAGTCAAAAATCGATTTAAAAGTCGCCATATATATTTTTTTTTACTTAAAAGTATATTTACTTTACTTTATACTTTGTTTTTGAAAACATATCTAATTACTGAATAATTAACGAAATCAGTGAAAGATTTTTGAAAACAATGAACATCTACTCGTACATAAAAAGTTCGAATTCATAACTAACTGAAGAGTGTTTTTAGTGATTTAAAAAAAAAACACACATTGCAGGCTATGATTTATAATTTCGTCCTCTTATTTTCCGTAATCAAAGAAGAAATATACTAACTTAATTCGAAAGAAAAGTATTGAGATCATTAAAATCACCGTCTCATTTAATAATTATGTTATTTTAAATATTAACATTTGCAACCTGGTCTATGTAATGTATAATTTTTGGTTACATATTAACTAATTCGTAGTTATATCCAAAAGTGCTTCTTCACTCAGTTTTAGACAGTCATTGCATTTTTATTTATTTTTTCATGATTTTTAAACGGTCAAAATGGGGTGGCACATGTTTTATTTAATCATAATTCCTTTAAATTACTTAAATGCCTTTCATAATTTCATAAAGTAAAAAAAAAATCATTCGTTGATTGTTTACCTTTATATTCTGTGATTAATAAAAACTCATTTCGAAATTGCGTGTTAAGTAGCCTTTTGGCATAATTGATGCTGTGCCATTCATCACTACAATTTTTAGTGTTTTTTTTTGTCTGCAAATAATCACTGGATCAATATTAGCGAGATACTAAACGGAGGATGCCCGTCGCCACTTATAAGGCGTTTATTTCTTTCGTGAAACGTAGCGACCGGACCCATTTCGGCCAATTAGACGAGAAACTCTTTAAACGGCGCCAGTTAAAAAGCGAAAACTCAAAAACGTGACGCAGTTGTTCTAGGGCACCTTCGTGGGAGCCGTCAGAATTGTGTTCATGATTCACAATTAAAACAGCACGAGAGTCTTCCCGGAAAAAAGTGATTTAGTGGAATAAAGTAAATTAACTGTAGTATTTCTCTTATCTCAAATACATAATTATAATAACATCTATAAAAATTTCCTATAATTCATGACACATATAATTTAATTAAATACTTATGAAATCAAATTAACACAATTTTACTAACCCAGGAACACAATATTAGTAATTTTTATAAATAATAATAAAAACAAACTATTTAAAAAATCACAATTTATATGTTTAAAAAGTAATATTTGATATATAAATAATAGGCAAAGGGTAGACCTATTTTAAATAAAATAAATATCATCCATAAAATTTTCAATTACTTAAGAGACAAATGAATTAAGCGTCTTTATTTAGCAATCTTGAAAAACATGAACAAAAATTTACATCTCATAATTTCCTCTTAATTAGCAAAAAAAAATGTATTTTATACATTTATAAGCAATTTACTTTTTACATGACTACTGTATATGTCAAAGTCACAATTTAAAATATTTGGGCATATAATTAAAAAAAACTTTACTACTACCGAAATGAATTATTGTAATATAAACTTGAATCTTGACTTTAGCAACACATAAATTTTTGAAGACCCTAGGGAATTTTCATTGGATATAATTATAATAAAAGAAACATTTATATTCATATCCTTACTTAATAATTATATGGTTTACTTGATTTAATTGCAGTAAAATATTCATAATGTTTTTTACAATAGATATCTTATTTTTCATGTTAGTAATAGCACAATAACAGTGTTTATTGCGAACTTGTTTGGCAGCAATGACAAACGGAAGAAATTTATATTGTTAAAAATCTTATTTCTAAGAACATTCACTGATAAAAAAATGTTTGACATAAGTATAAACGGGCTGGTTGGAAATATATTAACCTTTAAATAATGAACCTATATATATATCTAGCAAATGAGTAATTATAAAAAAATAGTTTATATTTTATTATTTGTTTTCTTGCTGTGATCGTGCATTTCGCATCTTAACTTGTAAATACAAAGGAATGTTAATGGAGGATCACAAAGTCATTTTTTTAAATGAGTGTGCCGTAGCGGACGTTGCTATGAAGAGATGGATTTTCTCGGGTTGCTAGTTATACTTCAACTTTTGCGACCCGTCTTTTCTCAGAAATAATATGTACAAGATTAGCTTAAAATCACTTTAAATACCGGCAGAATTCATTCCCATTAAAAAAATTATATCATTAAAACATCACTAACAACAACCATTCGGTTTTATGTAAAGAAGTTTAGTGTTTATTGTTGCTGGTGACTCAGAGGTCTAAAAATAGAAGTAGTTAAAGCAGTTTGTCGGGGAGGATTAATTTTGTGTCAGAAGCAACAATGTTTATTGGAAACTGATAAATGTTAAATGTTGGCAATGTAGCAAGTTCCCATCAACAATACTGCGTGACAAGGGTTAAAAAACAATGTAAATTTAGGGGTACATTTTTGATAGTTTTGAACCGATTGTGAATGATTTAACCGGGGTTGAGCACCGATATCACTTGAGTTAGTTAGGAGGTAAAGAGATAAAGTTGTGAAGGGGGGTGAAAACCTTTACTTAAGATGATTGAGATGAAATTATCGTGAACCAGTGGCCGAATACCATCGTTACTTAATGCAGTTCACATGTGAGACATTATAGTGTGACGTGGTCTGTGCACCAATGTTACTTGGTAAAATTTGAAGGGCAAAGTATGGGTTGAGCACTGATATAACTTAAGACAGTTTGGAGTGTTGCTTAATGGTGTTATAGGAGCTGAACACCTATGTTACGTGAGACAGTTTGTAGGTGATAGTTGACGTACTGACAGGGGGCTGACCTTGACTATATTTGAGGCCGCTCGAAGGTAAAGATTGACATCTCGACAGCAACTAAGAATTGACGATACTTAAGGCAGTTCGGACGGGAGATAAATGTCGTTGTGACAGTAGCAGATCACCAACTTTACTTAGCGCGACAAAAATGGAATCGTTTACGTTGTGACAAGAGCCTAGATCAGATGTGAGTATTGACGTTTGTGAAAAGGTCCGAACACCGACTTAGCTGGAGGAAAATTGGAGATGAGAGTTGACATTGTAAATGGAGCCAAATATTGATCTCACTGAAGGCACTTAAGAGGTGAGGAATTACATAACGGGGCCTGAATACTGGCATCTCTGGAAGAAATTTGGAAGAGAAAGGTGATGTTAAATGATCTGAACATTGACTTCACTGAAGGCAGTTTGGAGGTGAGGATTAAATTTGTGACAGAGGCTGAACATTGAATTCACTGGAGGCAGTTTATAAGTGAGTATTATTGATGCTAGGACAGAAGCTGAATCCAGACTTTACTGGAGAAAATTTGGAGGTGAGGGTTGACATTGTCAAAAGAGCAGAATGTTGATTTCACTGGAGGCAATTTGGAGGTGAGTATTAACATTGTGGCAGGGGCTGAACACCGTCTTCACTAGAGGCAATTTGGAGGTGAATGTTGACTTTGTGATAGAAGCCAAACACCGACTTTAATGGAGAAAGTTTGCAGGTGAGTGTTGACGTTGTGATGACAGGAGCCGAACATTGCCTTTACTGGCGGACATTTGGTGGTGAGGATTGACAGGACAGGGGCTGAACACTGACATCACCTGGGGGCAGTTTGGAGATGAGTGTTGACGTTGTGATAGGGGCTGAATAGCGACATCACAGGAGGAAGTTTGGAGGTTAGTGTTGACTTTATGACAGGGGCCGAACACCGACTTCATTGGAGGCGAGCATTGACATGTTGACAGGGGCTGAACACCAAAATAACTAGAGGTAGTTTGCTGGGGAGTGTTGACATTGTGATGGGGAATGAGTACATCACTGGTGGCAGTCGGGAGGTGCGAATTGACATCGTGACATGGGCCTAACTTTGAATTTACTGGAGGCAGTTTGGAGGTCAGTGTTGACGTGACTTGGAGGTAAACAGGAGGTGAGGATTGACGTAGTGACTGGCAGGGGCCGAACACAGGCATCGCTGGCTGCACATGAGGGAGGTGAGTGTCGACCGTGTGACAGCAGCCCAGCGCAGGCCGGCTCGGGGAAATCACGCAGGAGGCGAGATGCCAGGTGTAGGAGTCGCCGCCATCGAGTCGGGAAGGGGGAGGGGGGGCGGTGGAGGGGGCACGGAGGGTCAGTGAACGACCCTTGAACCCCGGCCAGGTGGCCGGCACTGTCCGAGACGGCCGGGCGGGGCGGCGACCAATTTCGGGCCGGGCCGAGATGCCTGGGCACTGTTTGTCGGGAGGGGAGTGCCTGAGGTCTGGATCTCGGCCGCTCGTATCCCAGGGCGGCTGGTCGCGTCATACCTAGCAGCGGCGTAGGCTAGGGGCTGAGCTGCTCACTATTATTCTATCGCTTAAAACCTTAACATAAGCTAAAAAAAAATCGATTATTGGAATCATATTTGTTTAACGATTAATATTTCCCGCAATCTCACAGCACAAATTTTTATTCTTATTTAAAGACGTTGACCGTTTTAATTGTTGTTACAATGTTTCTAAGCTGTTGCGAAATTTATCAAGCTTCGAATTGAAATGGTAAATTAACAGTAAAAAGTATTATTTTTCTATGAATTCATCGATTTGTTTACATAAATATAGAAACAATAGAAAAATTTTCGGTTTAATTTTTCTATTACACCTATAAATATTTCGTTACTTTCCAGAACAATCTATTGTTACAAATTTCGATTAATGTTTTAACAAAAACCAATATATTATTTATCCTGTGCTGAGTTCTTGTTGAATATAGTCTGATTGTTGTTACAGGATCCCGCCCGTGATCTCGGAAGGAAAATCCTTACTAATATTATAAATGCGAAAGTAACTCTGTCTGTCTGTCTGTCTGTTTGTCTGTTTGTTTGTTACCTTTTCCCGCCTGAACGGCTGAACGGATCGTAATGAAATTTGGCAAGGAGATAGATTATATCCTGGGGATGTACATAGGCTATCTTTTGTCTGTAAAGTCGGTTTACGGACGATAGTTTAACGTGACAACGTCATAACAAAACATTGATGAAATGATTGATCCAGAAGAAAAGGAAATATCATATTCGGCCTGAGACTGAGCCGTAATAGGTTTTTGCAACCAAACCATTTAGGCATTAAAAATATTATATTCTTTGAGGAAGGAATTTTTTTAATTTTTCAATCTTTTTCATGATAAAATCTACATCTGCATACTTTTATGAATAAAATTGAATCATTTTTATTGAATTATCACTATTTTGTATGGATACAAAGGAGTGAAATGAAATGTGCAATTGAATTAATAAATTTACTTTTATTTGCATTCATTAATCCAAATATATTTATTACTTTTGAAATGTTGCGTGCGCCATATTTATTTTTACAAGTACAAAAAAAAATTTCGCAGCTGTCAGGTTTCGAACTGATAACTTCTAGTTTAAGAGTTATAAAAACTTTGTTCACGGTAGGGGTATAAAATTAACACAATTTTATAACAAATACGCATCCCAAATACACCAAACTTATTTATAATGTGTTACAATATTTTTTAAAACATTGTGCAAAAGATCCCGTGTGTAATTTTAATTATTATGTGTAACTGTAAAACACCATTGTTGGTTAAAAACGTATTTGAATTTTCAACATTACTTTTAAATAACCGTACCGATTATGCTGAAAATCGGTGGACGATCGTTAAATTGCATAATATTAATAATTCAAACGACGAAAATATGATTGAAAAGTCAAATCGATGGTTGTTCCAATCGAGTGGAAGAGAGATCGAGAGATGCCACGCATGCGCACAATGAGCAAACAGAACACGTCCGTAGTGGGACATCCGCAGTGGGACACTTTTTCGTGCGTGCAGCCGGCGTTCATCGATTTATTAGACGTTGTCACGTCAAAAAATAAATTTTAGACGGGTTAAAAATATATATCTTAATTTTATGTAATGTGTGTCATAGATATACAAACTGTTAGTGTCATTCCTCTATGTCTGCCGAGCAATAGCTTTCAAGCCATTACGTTACGTTTTGCTATTGTAAGGAACTAAGAAGAGAGTAAGAAAAAAATATATCTTGACAGTTTGTAGTGTCGCCTTATTTGTTTCAATTTTCAATACCGTTTTTGTATATTACAATTTAAATTGCAGAAAAAAATCATGTTTCATAGACACATAAATAGTGAGTGTGTGTCATTTCTCTATGTCCACGAGGTCTCGCCGCGTCAATTTTCTCCTTGGGGCGAACCCGTCCGCTTGGTTAAATAAACAGCTTTTATCGTTGAATGATTTCATGATTTATTTCATGAAAATCTGCTCTCATAAAAAAGTTAGTTTTATAGACATTCAATAGGTCTCTCTCTCTCTCTCTCTCTCTCTCTCTCTCTCTCTCTCTCTCTCTCTCTCTGAAGATCAATCTATGAATCGTTACAAATTTATTTCCTTTATTTTTTTTTAGTTTGATTTGATACAATATGATTTCACTAAAAATCAATTTCTACCCCTTCCTATTTTCATTTCCACATTACGAAGTTTCACTTCTTCCACGCGGAGGGACTCCACGCAATATTTTTGCATGCAATTAAAAACTATTTTTTAATGATGCCAAATAAGTATAACTTCTCATGCGCGTACCTAAGTACACGCACCCATTTTTTTAATTTAATTTCTTCTATATATATTTTTTCTCCCAACCAAGGGCACTCATAATTCTTTTAAATTTCACGTGTATGTTTTCAATGTCATTCGAGTTGTACAATTTTTTTTTGTCAAATTGGTCATTATTTATACTTTGTTTCATTTTGGAAACATACGTATTTTAGGTATTATGACAAATAAAAAAAATTAGTTTCACTAACATTCTTAGGTTTTTATTGTGTGGAGAGTTTCAAGTTTAATATATTGTAGGTACATAAATGCTTAAACTTATAAATTTCTTCGAAATTTATTCATAGGTTGGTAGGGCCTACTAATATTTTCTATTTGTCAATATTGTTATCTTTTTTTTACATTACCTACTTATTTGCAAGGAGTTTGGTTTAGTGTTTATAATTTATCTGCTGAGCGTCAAGAGTCTTAGGGCTGATGAGACCGAAGACCAGAAATATTTATCAATTATGTAATATATTGTTGAAAAATTTGAATTTTACTATTTCAGGAAAGTTGATTTTTTTTATTAATTAGAATAGTTACGTGTAATTGCCATCTTCCTTTATTTCATATTAAACATTATGTTTGGTTGAGTGTGAGATAATTTTATTTATGTATGTTTTAATTTCATTTAATTTCTTATATATATATTCTTACCTACCTACTTCTATTAAATGTCAGGCGGATGTTAACATTGTCATTCCAGTTGTATAATTTTTTTTTGTCAAATTAGTTGTTATTTATATTTTTTGTTTCATTTTGGACTATGATTTTTTTTTTACTTAATTCAAAGAGATGTGGTGTGTTCAGGGAGTGATATCTATATTAATTTCTATACTCCTTTGGATAAGCGGAATATTGCCACCACAGTTTTACATATAAACAAATCCTACAAATGTTTTAATCATTATGACAAATAAAAACTAGTTTCACAAACATCCTTAGTTTTTTTTGGTGTGTATAGTTTGAAGTTTAATATTATGTATGTACGTAAATCCTTAAACATAGAGTTATTTATTAATTTATTTAGATAATTATTCATAGTTAGGTAATAAGCTTTCTATTTGTCAATATTGTTATTATGGTAGATAGGAGTACAGTAAATGCCCCTACATTCTTATATTTCTTTACATCTCTTTCGATTTGGAGTGTTTCCGAGCCATTCGGGGTCCTTAGCGTCAACCCCCCCCCCCCCCAGGTGGTTAAAGCCCCAAAATTTCGAAAGTTTAAAATTTTTTAAAAATCTATCTCTTTCGATTTTAAGTGTTTTCGAGCCATTCAGGGTCCTCGAACCCCACCCCCTCTGGGAACAAAGACCCAAAATTTTGAAAATTTCAGGAATTTCAAATATCTGTTCTTTCGAGATGGAGTGTTCCAAACCATTCGAGGTCCTGAGCATCCACTTTCCGCAAAAGTGAAAGCCCCAAAATTTCGAAATATAAGAATATATATAAATTGGATGTTGGCATGTATGTCGTCGATAAACTCTTACACCGTTTGACCGATCGCCATGAAAGTTGGCACATCGAAGTGTTTTCATCATGGAGAAGGTTTTTATGCTAACCATTTTTTTTGTAACTCGCCGCTAGATGGCGCTGTAGCGCATCAACTTCTAAACCTTTCAACCGATCGCCATGGGTAAACAGAAAACCATAGGTCACAGATACACAAACAGTAATTATGTGTCATTTCTTGATGTCCACCACACTGGACATATCGCTATCCATTTTGCTGTAACTCGCGGACAATATATCACCCGGTGTTCAGCCCGGGCAAAGCCGGGTACTGCAGCTAGTAGTATATAATTTTACGCGGGTGAACACAATTATTTTATCATGGTTCCAAAATTGAACAAGTGACTTACTTCAACCAGTGTGTAATAAGTGGTTCTAGCGTTAAACCGTACAACATAATACAAGAAATGACTATCTAGCTGTACCTTTGTTTTTGAAAACACATACATTAGTATTGATATATTGAATTTTAAGATGGCCATTTAAATGTTTTAAAAAAAGTGGCCGTTTTTAAAAGTGGCCAATACGTAAATGTATAGTAAATATTTTAAAAAATTCTAGGTTTTTTATAGCGAATTTCAAAAAAATATAAGTTCACACATATAAGTGGCATGCAATACGAGGAATATAATAGCTATATTACTTAAAAAGGGGCGGGGAGGGGGGGGGGTTGTCTGTAAAGTCGGTTTACAGACGATAATTTTGCGTGATAACGTCATAAGAAAACAGTGATTAAAAATTGCATAATTTTTTAATTTTCAAATTTTACAGTTTTTGCAAATTTAATTGAAATAATTTGTTTAAATATAATCACCAACAATTAGTTAAAAAGCCCGCCTTAACCTGTTTGATATTATAGAAAATTTTCTCGCACGGTGGTTGGCCGGTTCTTGCACTCTCGGCTCAGGCGGAACGTGACAATTTTTTGTGCGTGCAGCCGGCGTTCGTCGATTTATAAGGCGTTATCACGTCAAAATACTCTTTTTAATTAAATAAAACTTATTTATTTTTTGTTTATGCTTGGGGTGGTACTAGTGGTCGGTGGCCTACCTGAAGACACACTTAACCTGTTCTTGCAGTCCGTGTTAGTAAAAACTTCATCCCGCAAGAATTCGCACGCATGTGCTTCCTCTGACTGAGTTGGTCTTAACATCCAGTAGTTAATCACAATTCGCACAGCCACCGGTGATACATACTCAAAGCTGTGCCAATCTCGTTTAGCAATATTATTATCTCTCTCAGCAAAAGAGAAATTTTCTTTCAACTCTCTTTTATAGCAGTAAAAACATTCTGTTTGCAAGGCTGTATTCACGAATTCTAGGCCATTACTCTTTTTTTTTGAATTGACTTCAAAGGAAAAAAATATGTATTGAAAATTCTGATTCTGATAAATTTTGAGGTTCACCAAAAATATATAATGTAAAAATAAATACAAATTATTTATAGCTTCAGATTATATGTTTACAGATGTGATAAAATTAAACTTTGTGTAATTTCATTTTTAAAAGAAAATATGTATCGCATTTTAAATTGTGCCATGCGATGGCCAGTTTTTGAACATTGGGGTCAAAATTACACCAATTTGGTGCACCTGAATATGAGTCGTGCAAAAAGGACTTTCTACAACCACCAGACCTCGCCGATTTTGGCATTTACGGCAGGAGATTAGTGATAGAGACCACAGAGGCACAATACACTATAAAAATTGTTGTACTTTTACAAGGATTAGTCCTTGGAAACTCAGTTGCCAACGATATCACTTGTATTATTACAATGCAGAACTTTCTACAATTGGTAATTTTACAAAACTCTGCCTTGCAGTTTTAACAAGTGATATTGTTGACAACTGGGTTTCCAAGGATTTTCCTTGAAAAAAATACAAAAAAATTTGTACAATGTAGCATTTTTAAGAGAAATTAATATGACACGGTTGTTGTATCACTATCACACTAGCGCGTTAGCTGATTAGCGTTTCTGACTATTTTAATAAGCAGTTGCTAAATGAAACATAGCCACTTATTTTGACCACAAGAGATGGTGCTAACGTTACGGACACCAACTTTAACTTGGCAAAATGTTTTCAATATTTAAACATTTTTTGTTTATAACATTCCAAAGTTATATACAAGTAAAAAAAAAATATGCTTTTAAATTTATATAGGTACACTTATCAGAAATATTGGTCAAAACGCTAAGTGTTTCCAGCATATACGTATTCAGAATATTTTTATATCAGTAAGGACGCCAGTATCTGTGTTTCATAGGTCAGCGTTAAAGATTTTTATGGTAAAAAAAACATTTTTGTTATTACGAGTATGTATATATATATATATATATATATATATATATATATATATATATATATATATATATATATATATATATATATATATATATATATATATATATATATATATATATATATTCAGTATACATAATACAATAATATTTTGTGGTGAAAACACAATAGGTTTGTAGCGTCTACGTAGTGACATTAATGAGAGTCTCAATTTTTATATTTATGCCCCTAATATTTTTTTTAATAAAAAATATTTTTTCTGTGTCCCTAAAATATATAATGGAGTGCCTATTAACAATAAAAATATATTAACTTGGTAAAAAAAATTTTTTGTTGTTGACTGTGAGTCTTATCAGGTTATCAGCGTATGATAGGATAGTTGTCAAGCCATCTCCTTATCAACACATTTAGCTTAAGAGCCTCAGTCTACCCGGGCACAAATACGATGTGCAGAGCTTCAGAAGAATCCATGCGATTTCAAAACTGTTCAAGATATCCATAGTGGGGTCTGTTTACGATATAAGCCTTTAAGAATGCTCGGAGGACAAATAAGAAGTACAGTTACCGTATATATATTTTTTGAACTGTATATTTATGAGAGCTTAAATACCTAAAACACGTGTTTTACAAATATTTTTTAAGGCATGAAACATCCCGTACAGATTCTTGAAACCTCTCAAGAGTCATTTAATACAACTTTATCTTCATTTCTCCACCATAAATAATGTTGTGGTTCCCGCTTAAATATCATAGTCACCCAATGCACGACGAGAAGACTGCGCGCCAGCCCACAGCTTGCGTTTAGAGATGATTCCGCACTTGAATCGCCAACAAGCGTCGCACTTATCATCCTGACTCACTAACACAACCTAACCCCTGACAAGTCGAGCCACTTAAGGCAAGGCATGTCAAAAAAGTGCAATATTGTTTTCAGTACACCAAGGATGCGTTGTGGCATGTAATGTATTATAATTAATAATTAAAAATCTCATGTATAAAGAAATCATGTTGCCGTGATATTTTAACCATAGTTTTGTATGCTGCAGGATAACTATAATGATAATATCAACCAATATATACTATACTGCCCCTATATTAGCACGGTAGTATATTAAATTATTTTGCTTTTAATATTTCGTATTTTTGCACATGAATTTAAATAAGTTCATAATATCGCCACATTTCATTGTTTAGAAAATGTTTTTTCTTACGAACCAGGCCTTGTTTCAGTTTTTATGAAAAGAATGGCAAATTTTTATATCCGTTCTAGCACGTAATCGCGTAGAATACCATTTTGTATTAACATTTTGTATATAGCCTTCGTCTACAAACACTTTATTTTTGGTTTATCATTCAAAACTCAATAAATTTTATATTTTCCCAAAATCTTTGAAAAACTAAGGTTTCTGTGTTTTGGAAAAAAAATATAATTTTTAATTATTTATTTATGAAAAATATACTCAAAATAAAGAATTAAGAGACGAATGTTACATAGGTACGAATGGTTGATCCAAAACTACATACACACACTTTCAGAGCATGCTTTGAATATCGTAAATATTTAAATTAAGTACTTTTAAAACAAATAAATATTTACTTGTTTGGTAGAAAATTTATTTTATAAACAATTAAATGTGGTTATGTTATGAATTTATTTAAAATGATGTGTGAAAAAAAATATTTAACAGAAGTGAAAAAAAAAATAGGTTGGGTATAACGAATTTTGGTTCCCAAAACAATGCAGCCCCCCCCCCCCCCCTTCCAACAAACACACACACACACAAGTTACTCAACACTATCGAGACCGTTCGCTACAGTGACCCAATGGCAAGTCGAAGTCGCAACGGTAGTTCGCCCCCCCCCCCCCCACTTCCCATTCCTGCCCATCCCCATATCCCCCCTCTCCACCCCCCTCCTTCATCAGGGGGCCGCACGTCTGCAACCCTCCCACTTCCTGTTGAATGTGAAACAATACAGTGTCGTGGCTTGCACGATGGTGGAGAAGGGAGACAGTTTCTTTTTTTTTATCGATAGTGCTGTTTTTTTTTTCATCCCTCCCACTTTTAACCCCTACTCCTCCCCCCTACGACCCCTCATCACTCACCAACCCTACTTTTTTCCCCCTAATTTAACATGCGAGGAAACCATTTTGCGTGCTCTCCCCTCTCCCCCTACTCACCCCCCCCCCCTTCTACAAAGTTTGTGGGTCGACAGTGCGTTGTTTTTAATACTTCTACGTTACGTGCTACACGGGCGTAACTTCGTATTCCATGTCGTAGGGCTAACTTGTCTTGAGGGCAATCGCGCACGTGATAATATCGTGACGGTTTACTTAAAAATATATATATACATTACCAATCAAACATTCGGTTTGGTCACACTCAGAAATTAAGGCGAAAGAAATGAAATGGTTTCAACTTAGTATTTACGTCTTCGACGTCAAAATATTTGTCGGTCCAGTAACGAAAGATCCGTTATCGATATTTTCTGGAGGAATGAGGTGTAACCTAAACATAATGAGTCTGAATTGTGCCAACAAACTTCGCCTGCAGGTTCGCCACTACAAAATAAGTTGAAAGCATGTTTACGACTCAAGGTCTGAAGAGATTCACAAGGCTGGTGCAGGTTGTTTCGGAAGACGCTCTTAGTATCAAGAGCGTACGCAGAATTTCATTTCGTGGAGAGATAGAACCACTTCGCATTTCGTTCGCTTCCAGATACTTTCCTTTTGTTAGTGGGCAAGCTAGATTTTTTTTATAGATTTTATGCCTTTGAAGTTGGGGCTTATGAACAATTTTGGTTGTAAATAATAAGGAAAGTATTAAAAATATAACACTTAGCGTCTGGATTATGTTTGATTGAATGAAGTTCTACATCATTCGCGAATTTTTGGCTGTCGCAAAAAAAAAACAATTTAAACAATTGGAACTATCACGTTTATTTTTACATTTTTTTGTGACGTCTTACTACCCGCGATTATTTCAACGAAATAAAATTTCGAAAGCGACCAAATTCACAGCAGGTTGCAGGAAATCGTTCAACTAAACATAATCCAGATCCTCATTGCTTTCATCTTAAATAACTTATGTATGATTTTTAATGAAAATGTTGCTCGTCTCCTAATCCAAAGACATTTACCGGCCTTGGAAAGCACTTCAGACTGTTAGTCATATAGATGTGTTCCACTGATTTTATCGTTTTGAACCAGCAGCGGAAGTTATTGGGTCAAATTCAGAATCATCCTGTGTAGTCAACCAATTTCAAATGGAAGAGAATGTGTAGTAAATCATTTTGGGGAATAAAAAATTAAAAACCCCTGCGAGCAGGCATTCGCGAACTGATTTACCATCACGAGTTCCTTGTGGAACGTGCGTTCCCCCAAATACCCCCTCCCTTTCTCGCCGGGCAGTGCCTTTCATTGCCATTTCTTTTTTCTTTCTAACTCACGTCGTGCTACACGCCGTGCGAACCCAGCTTCGCGGCTGGCCACGTGTTTCGCAACACCTCCGCCGCTATTGGCCGTGCCAGGGCTGCCAACCACTGGACACCTCCAGTTCCCGGGAGCAAGTCGCGACCAATAACCGCGGTCGCCATTGTCGACCGCTTCTTTGACATTTTTGTGCCGACTGAGGTTTGTGGCCAGCAGGGAGGTTTTCCCCGACCCTCTTTTGTTAACAAAGGTAACTAGCGCCCGTTCGAAACCGGTTTCGATTCAGGTGCCGTCTGAAAAAAAAACACCTTGACGACGGAATAGGCTAATAGTTATCATTAGTTCATTTATTAGCGGCTTGCATTCGCTTCCGGGTTACACGATGGTGGAATTTTCGTTTTTTAAATAGCTCGGGTTAGTTTTTAAACATTATTTATGTAGTGTATTTTTTCCCAAAAGAACGATTTTTACATAATCTTACTTAATTTTTTTTTCATGTAATTAAGTTTGACGTACATATTAAGAAAAATATATTATTTTGTTTAAAAAATATGTGAATAGTATGTTTTCGTATTTCACTTGAATGTGTTATGTTTATATGGACAGAACCTGCTTTCCACACTTCTTCAGAAATGATTCGCCACTGGTAAGAGATAAAAAGAAATACTTACTTGTAAATTTTGGCTGGCCAATTAATTTTTTGTTATTGTACCATTTATTGAAAAGTTATATTTTAATGAGACAGATATCTTATTTTCAAAATAGACTAATAATTGTGAAACACGCGGATATCGTTGTCTACGAAGGTAAAATTACAAATTTTATCTTCATTTTTTGATTGACATAAATGTTACAGCACGCTTTACCTGTTAGCTTTAAATGAAAAACATAAAAAGAACATCGTGGGGTTATTGGGAAAAATTTGGCAAGTTCATTGGCATGAAATTTTATGATTTTTGTAGTTTCTAAGTTAAAAAGACAAAAGGTTTCTGTAACAAATAAATAATATCTTAAATTAAAACGGTTTTATACTTTAATTTTATTGGCTCACTGTTGACAATGTTTTTTTTACAAACTATTTTCCAGTAACCCAACAATATATTTTTTTACAATTATATCCAGGCGTCGTTTTTGTTAATTTTGGTTTAAGGAAAATTGTTTCAAAGGTTGAATTTGGTTTTTAAATTTTTGTTCGCATGAGAGTGAATATTTTTTTGTAGCTTCCCGGGTTTAACTGAAAATTTTATTACAGTCATAAATTCTGACTTACGTATCGATATTTCAGGTTTTCGCAACAAAACGTTAATCGGGACCTCGCCCGCGCTACGATCTCGGTACGGCAGTTCGCGTGAGGTCGACGCGAAAGGATGCGCAGGTGAAATCCGCACCTTCAGTCCAGGCGCGCCAACTTAAGGGCGATGGGAATTTTTGTAAAAAGAAAAAAGAAAAAAAAAGAGAAACGAAAATAGCGTCCCTACCTGCGGTCGGCGTCGGCCATTCGGCGCCGGTGGAGCCGCCTGGCGGCGGCGCGGCTAACTCGCGGCGTCTCGGCGCGTGTTTCGGGCGTCTTGGGCGGAAGAGGACGTCCGCATCGATCCACCCACTCCCCCCTCCACCCCCCGCGGGCCTGACCGGCGCCGACCGCGCATGCGCAACGACGCCCCCGAGCCGTCCGCGCTTGGCGCCACAGGAGGAACACAAAGAAAAAGGAAAAGATCGCTCGCCATAGCATCTTACATCGCTCCAAAGTCTGTTAAAATCCATCCGTTTGTGGCGTTCGCCTGGACTTGTCCGCCCCGACAGCTTGCTTCTGACGAGTATTTGTATTTGATTTTTTTTATGAAATGATATTATAAAAACTGGATTCTTTCTGAAGGACTAAAACCTTTGGGAAAAATTTGCACTTTTTATGTTCTCAATCAGAATTTTTTAAAAATTATTTTACAATTAACTGAAAAATTTAATATTATCTCTTAGTCCTTTAAAATCAGTAATTAAAGTCATATTTCTAAATATTTTTGCAAAATATTAATTCATTGAATTACTGTTATAAAATTTTTGAGACACTGATTGTTGATTCAATCAAAGTCATCCATGTATCTGAGTAGGACGCTATTTTATTATTTCAGCTCAGTGATTAATATTTCAGAAATAAAGATCAAGAATTTTTTTTATTTTATTCATTATGTGTGGGTGTAAATGGTTTATTTCCAAAAAGTACCCTTTAATTTATAATTATATTGAAAACAGTTACTTATTTAAAAAAATCATTGAATTCATTACCATGAATTGAAAATTAAAAAATCGCAATTCAATGCAGTCCAAATAATTCTTAATAATTATTTATTACCTAGTAAAATACTCGTTTAAATTTATAGTTGGGAAAATTATTTGAAAAACATTAAAGCCTTTAAATATATTGTAATTTATTTATATATTATGAATTAAATATTTATTTGTTTTTTTTTTTAACTAACCAAGGTTTGAAGGTTTATTTAAGATCGTTTAAATAACGAAAAAAAAAAAAAATTTCAAGACTTTGTAACAATATATTTTTAAAAATTTCATTTAAATAGTTTTTAAAAGAAGTTTTAAACTATTTTGCTTACATTATTTTATATAATATGTATTTATAACATTTTAAAACATTACGTTATTTATTAAAAATAATTTTATACTTTTAACAACTCTACGTTACTGATGAAGTTGTTATTTAACGCCTAAGTAAAGTAGAGTTGTTTGTCCAATAAAATCAATTTCTTTAGTTTTTTCATTTTTTAATAACTATATTAAAAATTTTTTTGAGGTGGTTAGTTATAAGTCTTACAGAGTCTAAAAAACATTTCAGTTTATACTATTTTTTTTTTACTAAATTCCCTATTTGCTTGTATTCTCAGTGTCTACGCCAAGTTCTGTTGTTTTGTAGAAATACTAAGTACCTAACTATATTTGAAATATTAACATTAAATTTGTTTAAAATTAGTTAAGCAATTATTTAGTTAAATACAATAATGTTTTGAGCATGATATTTTGTCTTCTTCTAAACATTAATTTGAAATACACATTAATGTAATTTATTGCAATATAATACATTATAAAGATAAATATAAATTTATATATTTTAACATTTTGAAAATTTTTCTTTTATTCTATGTACACCCTATACTGTAATAATTGTATTGGAAATATTATTTTTATATAATCCTATATTTTTACATTAATGTGATATTTATTTTAGCTCTAGTTAATTGTTAATATTTTTTGTGAACAATTCTGACGTAATGAACATTTTATAAAACTCGCGCCTCTGACAGCACTAAGATATCAAAACTCATAAAAATCGACTAAGTGAGAACAAAGATAAAAGCACGTGACAAGTAATTCATTAATACTTACACGGGTTTCTGCTGTACTTCCTTAGTTAAAATTTAAAAAAAGATGTTTTAATGATATTCACAAAAATCTCGTGTGATTGTAAAATTGAGTTAAGTTAGTGGCATTAGATATCGTATTAGCACATTTCCTCTCTCCCCCCCCCCCCCATCATAGTTTTGAATGAGGAAAATTTATTGAACTGAAACTAATCAACTTAAAATAAAATACAAATATTGACTTTTGGTTTGAAATACTTTTGCCCACTATTTCGTGTAATATTATGCACGTAAAAACCAAATTCTCGATACAGATAACAGTCGGAATAGAACTATTCTGTAAGTACGAGTCTAAAACTCTTAGGAGCACTAAGAGTATGTTTGGCTCTCAACTCCAACATCTGGTCTCATCTACGCCAAAGCAATGAACTGGCTCTTAGCATTTTATTTTAACACACACACACACATATATATATATATATATATATATATATATATGTTGTTTTCAGCTTTTTATTCTGCGCTTAAAGTTTAATCGATTGCGAAGTCCTAAGAAGCATATGTTAGGGGCAGAAAAGCATGCACGAAAACGATTATGAAAACCACGATCCTAACAATTTCTGCTCATAAAAAAACCATATGCTTTATACTTAGATGAAAAACAGAAATAAATTTCTCATGAAGGTGCTAGAGGTTTCTAAAATGATTTTTTTTGTGAATGAACGCCACACATATATAAGTACTTACTAAAAATAAAATACTTTATTTCGCTTAAGTTTACCATTAATTGGCTCTGATAGCCTATAGCCCTATTACAAATTTGAAGGAATTCGCAACTCTCAGGTAAGTTATTTTAGGCTTGGTGGTGAAATTTAGGACTAACTTATTATTAATTTATATAGCCTAACGTCTTGTATAGAAAAATACCATTAGCGACCAAGGCGTGGAAGAAATTTGTAATTGAATCAGACTTCACCTCTAATAAACACCACCAATTCATTTAGGCCTACCTGGAGAATTTTTGGGAAAAAATGTAAATTCGAAATTAGAATGGCTGAACTGGAGCTATGCCCTGCATGTCTCAAATCAATTTCCACTGATTCGCCACTGCTCAAATTAATTTGGTGTAGTACAGTAATATAACACGCCGTGCGTATTTGAGCTCTGTTCGTGATTGATTGGTGTCATAAAGCAACTATTCATACTTTGTTCGCACTCTAAATACGAAACTATTATGACTACTGCCAATCAGTTGAATTTCACAAAAAAAAAAAAACTCTTAGAACTGTCCTACACAGATTAAAAATTGAGCAGATTTAACATTTTTCCAGTGGAATTTTCCTGGTTCACAGTGGTTTTTAAGAGTTTTATAGTTACTGTCTACGCTCCAAGAGTATTTACTCTCTAAAATCAGTTATTTAAATATGGGAGGCTTGTATATCATAAACTCATTAAATTAGCTCTCACGTGCCGAGTTTGTTAGTAAATTTTTGGTAATCACTATTTGTATACATAATGTAATAAATAAAAATAGTACAAGCTCCTTTACTTTAGTTAGCGCGTCACAAGACTATATAGGTATTTCCTAAACGTTGTTTTCGTGAAGTTAAAGGCCATGCAATTGATTAAAATTACGAACAATAGCGTGTTCACTGCTTTTAAGCTTTCGAAAATAATTTTTAAGAAAAGCTCTCAAATAGGAGTGATGATTATAACATAAATACACCAACGTTGTGTGTGATACCAAGCCTTAACTTGGTATTAGTTTATGTGTTTTTAGATTGAATTTCTCTTTAACAATGTTATAGTAATTTATTTTAAAAAGTCCATTCTCAAGTTTTTGTATTTTTATCTACTTTATCATTTTTTTTAATTTGTTTATGAGAAAGTTTTGGAAGATTGAAATGATTTATTACTTAAAACATTGTAAATTACAAATAATACTGTCTATCCATCAACTTTGTGCCTGAGTATCAAAGTGTATTATGTTTAATAATATATTAACTATTTTTTCAGAAAAGAATGCTCGTAGACTCAAAGTCGAACTTTGCGGTGGCTGAATAAAAAAAGCGAGGTTATTAATCTAAACAGAAATAGCGAGGGTGGGAGTAAAAAATAATGGCGCGTGTGATATTGAAGGATGCTTAGGAAAACAATACGGAGGAGAAAAATGGGCGGCAGGATAGGAAGAAAGGGCGAAGTTTGAGAAATGGGTGTGAAGGGAAGTGGAGTGAAGAAACAGTTGACTGCGATGGAAACAAAAGCCGCAGTCTGACATTAAGAAATACGGTTATGGAAGGGGGGAGGGGTGCTTTTAAGCCTGCTCTGCAGCCGTAAGCTCATTATTTTATATTTATTCGAAACGTTCTACTTGCATACTTTTCAAGTGGCGTAATCGTTGTGAAATTATTGCAAAATTTAGTTGCAGTGGGTAATGAGACACGCGTGTTTTTGACATTGCTCGTTATAGCTTTAAAACGGATGGTAATTTCCTGGTTGGGGAAAAGGGGAATTGATTGATAGTCTTCATTACACGTCTTGATCTGCAACATTTATTTTCTCATCGGAACTTATCAGCGAAATTAGCATATTCGACACTTAAAAAAAATATCCAGGACATACACAGGCTGCAATTCAAAAGATTATCAAGTAGCCCATTCGGGATGTACTATCAATAGGTATAGGTACAATTACTCCCACTTTTTAATTTTTTTTAACCATTAGGTGGTGCCAGTGGCAGTCTAAATTAAAAATGGTGACCAGAATCTGCCATTACGTTGGCAGCCATCTGGAATCCCAGGTGGAATTGTTTCTGTTGAATAACTCAGCCATTTTAAACTTTTGACTAAAAATTATGTCTTAAGTTGTAGGAAATTTAGTCCTTTAAAACTTTGGTTGTAACAGTTTGTACTCTGGGATAACATTTTTTTTTGAATTAAAACTAAAAAAATGGTGATGTATGTTTATTGCATTATTTAGTTTATTATCAACTAACATATAATAATATAAACAAAAATTTAGGGAATTATACCATTGACAATTTGGAATTGGACGTTATTTCTGGGGTCAATATTTAGGTACAATGCACGCGGTAAAAAAATGAAATGTGAGATTGATATTATGCGAAAAGTTCGAATTCTGCAAGTCTTTCTGTGAAATGTAACTGTTATTATTTTTATTTGAAAGAAAAATAAACTCTTTTTTCTCACACTACAGTTGAAGAGTTTCAGGCACTTCTTTTTGACGGGTATCTCCAGTATGATTAACCCACCTATTACCACTTGCCAATTTGTTTCGTTTGCTGACATTTTCCTACCTTATGAGTTTTTTTAATTGGAATCCTGTTTTTGTTTCTTCCAAGTGTGAATGAAGGATCCGAGTGTCGTATCCCCCTCCCCCTTTTTTTACAATTTTTTTTCTTATTAGGTTTTAAAATCAGGATTATTTGCGACGTGATATCAGAATCGAACTACTTGACTTACGTTTTTCGACGATGGTCCTGCCATATAAACTTGGATGGTTTAATCTTCGCAAAAATAGAAATGTTCGTTTACAGGAGTGTCAGTGTTGAATCTTAATTGTGCAGGATTGTCCATTATTCCTTCATCATCGTCAGGATCAAGTATATATCTGCCAAATTTCCGCAACATTCTCCTAAGTTACTCTGCTGGAGATTTGGAGTAAGATCGAACATTCCAGTCCTGCTTTACGAAATCCGCTCATTTTTTTTTTTTTTTTTTTGCAATTCGTTTTACATTTCCATGAAATCTTCGTGAGCACGATTCAAGCGCGGCTCTTGCGGCAGTGGTTATCGCGGTAATGACCCACGATGGGACCTTACACGTTGATCCTAGTACAAAAAGGCTAAAATCAAAATTGTCGATTAATAATTTCCCTACAAGTTTGTTTATTTTTGTCTATGCCCTAAAGTTAACAATAAACGAGAAAGTGCGAAAATTATAGTTCGCCTATTTTTTCTGGTTTAGTTTGAAAAATAGCGAATGTGCAGTAAAAATTGTTGTGACCAATCACTTTAGTCATTGCCATTTTGGGCAAATATTAAAAAGGGCAGAGTTATTTAACAAAAATTAATCCTTCTTAAATTCAAGATGGCGGTCAACGCAACGGTAGAATCAATCCCCATTTTGAATATAGACTACCCCAACACCTTTAAAGTTAAAAAAGTAAAAATAAAGGGGGATGGAGTTTTTGTACATTCAGGCCTTCATTTGGACATCCAGACTGGATATAAGAAAATGAGTGTGCATTGCAGACAAGCTTTACACAAAAAAAAAATTCAGCCTATAAATCACCATCCTAGGCGCTGAAGCCAGGTGGTGCAGTTGAAGAAGCCAAACGCACATTCCAAAGGATTTGCGTTTAGTCTTAACCCAAACATTCAGAATTCCGGTTTTCTTTTTACTAAAGTCCACGGGAATAACTCCAGGCAAATGCTGGGTGGTTGCTTATTATTATAACTATTATTATAGCCGCTTACTGTAAACCTTGTACGTGTCGTCATGTGTCTGCCGTCTTTATTTAATTATTTATTTAATTTTGTGTGCATTTTAACAAAATTCAGCACTAGGCCGGTTCACACTCATTTTGTGTTTTTACAAAGAATGAAAAAATATCACTTAACTCTTAAAATTTCAAAAACATTCCGTGTATATATAAATTTTTAATTAATTAAAGAGCCAGTTCAAATGTTTAAAAAAGTACTTAACAATTATGTCATGTAGTGATGTAGACTTGGCGGTATGCCAGTAAATAAATAACGAGCGAAGAGGTGCGTAATACGTTTAACAGCCCGAGTGTGAGGATTTCGTTTAGCGGTTTTGTTTGTGCCCAAGCGGGTAGGGGGAGGAGGTGAAAAAGGGTGCGTAGGAAGTATACCTGCCCGCTTCGACCGCAGTTGTTTAGTCGCGACGCCGGTCGATTCCTCGGCGGGAAACAAGCGGCGGGAAAGAAGGCGAGCTGTCAAGCGCTCAATCACCACCGACGCCCTGCCTAGGCGTGGTTTGACAGTCGCCCCCGGCGGAACAGCCGCGAATAATTCATGGGCGACGGGTCGATGGGCGAGTGGTTAGCAGTTCTTCAGGCAGCCCCGGCGTCCCACGGCGGCCTTTTGTTTATTATTTACTTTCGCTGAGCGCCTCTCGGGCGGCCGCAACTACGCCGGGGCGTGCAGCTAGTCCCAGCTCGCTGTTCCACCAGCACCGTGGAGCCTCTTCTGCCCCGCCCATCGGTGCTCTTGTAGTCTAGATGCTCATTGCTTCATTGGCTGCCGTGGCTGGCCACTCCCCAGTGAGCCCATGACGCGTGCTAGACCTTCTGCAAGGCTTCGGCCTGAGACGCACTTGGACTTGGAGTCTTCTCTAGCCTAGACCCCTCTCGAACCAATACACCTAGTTTAAGATAGGTTAGGATATAAAGAAAAAAAAAGTAGGCTGTGTAAGGTATCTGTCATGGCTACGGACTGGAAAGATTCATGGGTTCATTGGCCCCTGGACTGGCATCCGCAATCCTCTGCTTCCTCTGGAATATACCACCTGTTCATTGGCTGCTGATTTCTCAAATGTCTTGCCTGGTTAGACTGTGCTCGATGGTTCTTTGTTTGACGGTCTCTCGTTGTCCCAAGAGTCCTCCACAGATAAACTGCGCGCCAACTGCAGAATCAGCGTATAGGACCGAGGATTTGAATTTTTCCCTATCCCAAAATGATCTATTGTTGTTACCTGCACAGTATTTTCCTGGAATGATTTAGAGAAATTTCCCGAAGAGACAAAATCAAGATGGCCGGGTAACTGCTCGATCCCGGGTCTGCTGGAATCCGAGCGTTCAGTCCTGTGCCTGCGTTTAACTCGCTCCAGAACAACAAAATAAAATGTTTTTAATGAGGGCGGAGGAACACAGAATGTTTCCGAAAACGTTTTAGCTTTCCTCTACCCAACAACCATGTATTTATAACACCAATATTCTTAACAGCGACAGAGTTTTCGAAAAACAATTCTGTACAAAACGTTTTCAAGACCACATTACTACAAAACTTTCAAAATGAATAATAACCTGATTTTCTCTAATCTGCAGAAAATAATCGTCAATTATATTTTTTTTTGCGGATTATAAAATGATTTCAAAAGAAAACTGCCCTATTTTAAATATTTATAATTGGTTGGTAATCTGTTATTTCAGACAAACAACATCGTAAGAAATTGTTTTGAAAATGAGTAAAAAACTTTAAAAAATACATAACGTTTGTACATTGTTGTAGCCAATATATTACTATTTATTAATTAAGGAAAATTGCATAATTGAGTAAATATTCACTGCTCATTGGCTGCTAAATTGTGAGCTATCTCAACTGGGTAGCTCGTGATTCGATACTTTCTTCATTGAGGATCTTTAATTGACCCAGAGTCATTCATGTTTACCGTGAACCAACAGCAGAAGAAGCACAAATGTAATATATTTTTTTATAATTTTAGCATATTATGAAATGAATCCGCGAATTTTTCCTATCTTGAACCTTAACTTTATCATGAACAAAATAATGAATACGTATTATAACAGACCTGCCTTTACACCCCTAATGACACACAAACTCTATACGTATGTAACATATGCGTTTAGGAATAATAAAACACAAAACACTTGCTTGTAAATTTATAAAAAAATATTTATATTTTGCGTAAATAAGAAAAAAAACATATTTAAGTCACGACCCTCAAACCAGCTATTACGTGAATTAAGAATTTATACAATGTAGTTCGGTTCGACCATCGAACTTGCGGCTGATTGAATTTTCACAAAAAAATAATTGGAACCTAAGAGAATGTTTCCCCTTGCCCTCCCTTATTAGTTGAAATAACAGTTGCGGCTCATGTCCTCCAGGTCTCAGGATCTACCATCCAGCCACGGGTGATTGCTCCAGGGAAATGAACGGTTTCTTTCCATTGCCGCCGGTCGCGCCAGGGGAATTAAAGCGATTGAAAATCATCAATTAACGGCAGGCGATGCTGCGAGGCAGATGATGCTAATGAGTGGCTGCGGCAGTCACAACTACAATGAGCTCCCCTCCCTACGCTGTCTACCACTCCGCCTGTGTCTTCCCTGGCAGATGCACGGAGCTTTGTGTCACTTCGCGGCTCGGAAACGAAGTTACGTTCGCGGACAACGAAGACGTGAGTGGTCCACGCCAGCTGCGAGCCATGCATTATGCGTGCAGGTAATTAGAGCTCGCATGCCTCGTAATCTACGTCATTACAGCTCCATGAAGCTTCTTTTTTTAACGGTCTGTGTTTCGGTCACATCCATACTTAGAGCAAATATCGCATTTCCCCGCAGTTTTCTCACATGGCCTAAAGTCCTTGTTGTGGTGTCTGTTGTTCTGCTTTCGAAATTAGCAATATTTTTAATGGAGATTGGTCGTTTAGTATTTTCGTGAAAATTATATATTTTTTGCACGTTCATGAATCAGCTCATGTGTTTGCTGCAGTCCATTCACAGGAGCATAATTTTTTACTCCTCCCAGACGCGTAAATTTATATATAAATATATTTGTATTTATTTTAGGGACAGCCAATCTCTTAAAAAAAATATTAACGTAAAAACGGTTTATTAAAATACAACCTATACACTGATTAAATACAGGATGTAACGTACTCCATAACAATATGGCTGTTACCAAATTATATATGTATAATTCGCCTATTAGTACAGCAAATCTTGCTGTCACTGATACAAATGGTTGATTTTTTTGTCAAATCAAAAGATATAGAATTTTTTATGCTAAAAATATTTGGTGGCCGGCAAATAAAACGGTTTTTTCAGCGATTTTTGCGTGACCTTTGAGCAGAAGACTAGAAGGCTTTCTTTAAAGGCAAATAAATGCATTTAATCGGCTACATCGTAGTTCTTCTGAGGGTAACCTTCTGATGGTGATGACGCGGTCTTGGCACTCAGTCCCAAAGCTTGCTGACGTCAGAAACAACCCGCGCGGGGAAGATAGCTCGTCGTGGTTCATCCTTGTTTTCCGCCGCATGGAGGTGAAAGTACAGGTTAAAAAAAAAAATAAAAAATTGGTTGTCTGTAAAGACGGTTCACGGACGATAGTTTAACGTGACAACGTCATAACAAAACATTGATGAAATGATTGCATACTTTATGAATAAAATTGAATCATTTTTATTTTAATAATAAAAGTATAAATACTTGAAATTATACTAGTAATCAGATTTTTAAAATGCAAGAATAATTAACCTTTATTGCCGAAATTGTTGTTGTAATAAGCAATGAAAACCCCATTAACTTTTCACTTCACTTTATAAACAGTCGAGTGGAAGAGAGATAGATGCGGCGCAAGCGTTCAATGAGCGTAACGGGACACAGCGTAACGGAACAATGTGCGTAACGGTACACTTTTTCGTGCGTGCAGCCGGCGTTCATCGATTTATTAGACGTTGTCACGTCAAAATCCACCAAATACCGCGTCATTTGTTTGTTAATTTGTATGGTTGTAGTTGGCAAATGTTCTGCCCGGCAGCCAGTGCAGGATCAGCTCGACCCACGTGAGCGAGGCGCAGGGATGGTCGCGATGAGTCACGGCGTGCGCCGGCTGAGACGCCATCAGCGCGGGCCGCTCTGTACTGCGCGATGCCTCGTCAGTTTGCTGACGGGGCCGATCAGACAGCTCATTAACGCTGGGGAGCGACGGGAAATGTTTGTGTGCCAGTGGACGTGCATTAGGCCAAGTATTCCAAGGCAGAGAGAGAGAGAGAGAGAGAGAGCTTTTTTTCCCCCTCCTTCTCCGTCTTTCTTACATTATTTATTATTCCGCTTTCGCCTATTGAAATCTCACCTTTTCCTTTCGTTCTCCGTCGTGCTTCCTGCCATCGCCGACGTCTGCCTCCCCTCCTACGCGCCCTTTCCCTATCCCGCCGTTATTCCTTCGCCCATTCGCACCCCCCGCGCCCCGCGACGGGGCTACAAGTGGCAATTAAAGGCTGGGCCAAGGCCATTTCCAAGCAAATGACGCGACGGAGAAAGAAGGTCCCCCCTCCCCCCTCCTTCTGCCAGCGTTTGGTGTTGTCACTTGAAATATGTGTACCGCTCGTCCATTCCCCGCGCGGGAAACCTATTTGAGAGGAAGAATGGAGGCTGAGACGTAGTTCGCCCGCGGCGGGGCGCCGATTCCTTCCGAACAATGGACGCAGAAGAGCTCACAATTTTCCGGAGACGCCTCCAAAAACTGCTGGACATCTTATTCCCCCCTCCCCCACCCACCACCACGTGGCATGATGGATCTCATCCACGGGCAGCTTGCTTAGGAATAACCTCCTCCCTCGATTCCTCATTCTTCCGTTATGTCCCGCACTTAAATCTGCACTCAACCGCTGGAACCGTATCTGAGAGCTGATTCATGCACCAAATTATATTTCGTTCCGTCACTTTGAAAATTAAAAATCAGCCCTAATTTTTTTTTGACGAAAATAAATAAAAACATTCTGTTAACCCTTTTAACCCATTCGTACACTGAAGTAGACTATTTACATGCCAATGATACATGGAGTAAATTATTCATTGGCTGTGTGGTGTCAAGTTGTACACGCTATTCGACTTTATACTCTATATTGCTATTATTTAAAAATTATAATATTAGGTTAAGATCATTACTAAATAAAATTAAAAAAAATTAAATGATATGTTTGGACTGAAACTGTAAATAAATATTATTGATATTTTTTACTCAATCCATTTAACAACATATAAACACGTATCGATAGAGCCACGACTATTCAATGTATTCATTGCTAAACAATTTAGAATTAAAGCACATAAACATTTGCTTCGGGTTCATGACTGTGCTCTTGACACCTCTTGACGACGAGCCAGTTACCAAACAAAGAAAAGAATTCATTGTTCAATCACGTGTTTCCCGCCAAGGATGGACTGTTATCCACTAATATGCTCTCTAAAGTGGCTTTGTTATACATAGGCAGGTTGAGCCTGGAGAGAAATTAATAGGCAAACAAATCGTGAAGCCTCGTATAGAACTTATAATTTTTTTTTTTTTACATTTTACCTGTCTTGAAACTTATAAAATATAAAAAATCTAATGCATTAAAACATGAGCATAAAACATGAAAAGAAGGCACATCAATGACCTTCATGTCATTGTCTAGACAATAAACCATTTATTTAGAAACTATAAAATGTAGTCATAGATATTATGCAGTGTCTTCGTAAACATTTGTTTGTCTGGCACGACATTGCTGATAAATGAAGTGTTGAAAACGTTCATATACATCACGAATATGTATCATAGGAAGTTGGAATTGCTCAGTTAAAATAACATTTCCGAAAACCGTTGCCACCACGCGCTCTTGTATGCCACCGAAGCTAACAAGTGAGACTGCTACGACGAGAGTACGGCCATTTGGGCAAAAATTCTCAGAACGTCTGATAATTATTTTTCACAAGTAATACCGCAATAAAATTTTCTCTCTCGAGAGAGAGAGAGAGAGAGAGTGGGTTTTACAATAAATACTTGTCTATTATTTTTATTTACTTTTAACATCTTTTTGTAACTTTTTCGCCGTAAAATATTTATAAATATTACAATATTGCATTTTATACATGCCCACATGTTAATTTTCCCTCTCCTTATTGGCGGAGTCCGGAAAAATTCGCGGATATTTCGTGATATGGTAAAATTCAAATAATTTTATCTTTGTGCTGCTTTTTCAATTGGTTCTCGGTTAACCTGGAGGACTCTGGGCCAATTAAAGTCCCTCAGTGAAAGAAGTATCGAATAACAAGTTACCCAACTGTGACACCTCACAAGTCAGCAACCAATGAGCTGGGAATACTCGCTCATGTATGCAATACGACAGCAAAGCCTATCCTAGAGGTAATTTTTCTAGTACCTACTTATTGGCTGTCACATATGTAGGATACTATTTCGTTTTATGTCCAGGGCAGTTATATATTCTCGCAGTATGATAGTAGGTAGTAAATGATTTGCTTTGAATAATTTTTTTTTTCATTTATTGTATTTTAGAAAACGGAACACTTCTAGGACGTATTAAACAATAGGATTTAATTCAAACCATTGGAACATTTTGCTACTTCAACGTTTGGGTATAGTTTATTTTGAGGGTTGTGAGCTTATAAGAAACGATCTGTCAAAGTAGTATTTCATTGACGGAGATTCAATTCAGACATCTCAAAAGACGAGAGACAATTAACATATGGCATTAGTCTGATTGTGCAGAGTGTATTGCAGTCCATCTTGAAGGTCATTGAACACACAAATTTTTGTAGAAATATTTCAGTTATAACTAAATTTACTTTGTTTGGACCTTCCTAAAAGATTAACTGTTGTCAAATTTTACGTGTAAATAACATATGTAGACTTTCAAAGAACTCAACACCAAATATCAAGTTAGTGTGAACATCAAGATGAGATACAAACTTTCATCCTTTCAGTGACTTCTTATTGTTTTGCTTATGTTTCACAACATGTTATTGTAACTAAAAACGTTTGGTTGTTTCCATGTCTTAAATCAAATATTTTTAGTTTTCGTGGCATTAAATTACCTTTATTCTTAAAGTGGCGTCAATTAAAATTTGGTGATTCTGTTGCATGAATTATAAAATAAGCATAACTATAATATCTACTAAAAATTACTAGACTTGATTAATTTATATATATCACTATAAGCTTTAGTCAAATTAAAAAAAAATTGCAAACAAAAAATGACAGCGTACTTTAATGATGGAAATAGTTATTTAATTCAAAAAATATAAAATGTAAAATCTATACAAAAATAGAAGATATAAAAAGTATTTGTAGTTAATATTTAGATAATGAATACATTGAGTAAAGAATGTAACATTAGACAAAATTTAAATTAAATATCATGTAACATTTTCAATAGATTTTTGTGTTTTGGTGTTAACCGTAGGTTAGTTTAAACCCCATATAACGCCACACAGCTTAAGCTACCACGTCTCCTGAGATATTACATGCAAAGGCTAGGGAGCAGAAAGTCGGTGGTAAAAGGTAGCAGTTATTATATAAAAATTAACAGAAATCCTTGGCTGATTCAGCCACACATAGAAATCTGAATGTCAATGTCAACATGCAAAATTAGATAGTTTTAAAATATCTTACGATGATTTAATTAAAATTAGTTTGAGGTGATCACAAACACATTTTTGTAAAATAACCCACTAAAGTGTTTAGATGAATTAGAGATCAAATTGTTGTTACATAAGTAGTGTACTAATGAGGCTCCGAGCCCTGGCTTCCGGCTGTAGTTTGATGATTGTTGACATTGTTCCTCCTAGCGCAGATTCTCGTGAGGTGTCGGTGTCCGCCATCTTGGATTGTAACGTCACGGTGGCCATATTGGATGACCTTTGTCCTTGGCCTTGACCTTTGACCTCGACCTCAGCGGCCATCTTGGATCCACCATCTTTAAATCGAGTGCCCGCTCACCCATTATGCACTTTTCGTAATGATTATCATGTTTGATTATGACATCATGACCGCCATTTTGTTTTCGTCTGCTGGAGGCCGCCATATTGGATGACGACGAATCCATCATCTTGTTTTTTTATGTTCTGCTGGAGACCGCCATCTTGGATACCAATGTCTTTGTTTATGCGGTTTGTTCCTAGAGAGCGCCAGCATCGCTCTGTCTCATCACATAAGGTCGATGTTCCATTACCTATCAGAGCTGGCATGGCCTTTATCGACTTATTAAATTTAATATTTTATGTAAAATACATTGGAAGCGCTGTGATTCGAATCATCACAGCTCTGACCTTCAGGTTGGAAAACATACGCCTTTAACCGCACGGCCATTGAGACATTTACCGGAATGAGAATTAAATAAGGTATATAAAAAGTAACACATATTCAGCATTGTAATTTTTTTAATTCGAAGGAATAATAGCATCGTCATTCCAAGGAAAGAACAACCATAATGTTCTCAGTACTCGCTACCAGGAGCGCTAGTTAACACACGTCGCCTGCTAGAAGACGTCTCCACCTTCTTGTTTTAAATACTTGTTACTAGGAGCGCTAGTGTCACATAGTAGGTACACATGCCAATGGCTAGAGTGTGTTACCGCCATATTAGTTTAGTTCGTATCCACTAGAGTGCAGTATTATTTATTAACAGACAGTCATTTCTCACGGTATCCACCATCTGGAAATTTGGACACCATATTGCCAAATTGTAATTATTTAGCTATAAATTCGGGAAAAATTCCAAAATTCATTAAAAAATCTGCAATTAATATACTGATTGATTCTATCGATTCATGTCCTTGGTTCGCTATTTGATCGATACAATAAATTTTAATCTTATGTAAAAAAATACCTTCATTCAATAAAATATGGTGAAAAGTCATAAGACCAGCTTAGTTTCTTAGCCAACCAGCCAGTAGTAAGTCGTTATGACCACCATCTTGAAAATTTGTATTTATTGACCTATAAATTAGATAAAAAGTCTAAAACTCATCAAAATATCACTTATTAGTATAATGATTGACGTGATAGATTTCCGTATTTGGTTTGATTCCGACCAGTGATAATGATAACTAAAGCTTAAAATAAATTTAAAATTCGGTTTCCCGTGGAGTTTATTAATCCATTACTCTACGAACAATAACTCTAGACAAGAAACCTGTCCGATGAAATAAATACGTTTTCGCGATGCCTAATATGGCTGTCTTTTTTTCAATGCATGAAATAAATTCCAACCAGTTCATGTATAATGCTATAGGTATGTATAGGCCAAGTGTCTTCGGTCCACGAGACCAGGTAATGTAAAGCAGAAACATAGACGTCGGCCTCCAGCGGAACAGAAAAAACCAAGATGGCCTCCAGCAGACGAAAACAAAATGGCGGACATGATATCAGAATTAAAAATGACGAACATTACTAAAACTTCAACTTGGTGAGCGGGACACTCGATTTAAAGATGGTGGATCCAATATGGCCGCTGGAGTTGAGGTCAAAGGTCAAGGTCAAAGGTCAAGAACAAAGGTCATCCAATATAGCCGCGTGGCGTCACAATCCGAGATGGCGGACACCGACACCTCACGAGAATCTGCTCTCGGAGGAACAATGTCAACAATCATCAATCCACAGCCGGAAGCCAGTGCTCGGATCCCCAGTTGTACAATACTTACATAGAATATCATTTTAATGCCTTATCTACACCACATGTTATATAATAAACACCATAATAATGACAAACTGAAAAATTAAAGGAAGATTTTAAATTTAATCTCTTCAACTGATTCATGTTTTGTGAAAATTTTAAGTTGTTTATTAATATAAGAATTTATAGGTTAGCACTTCAAAGAAAAAAATTTATAGTAATATTTCGAGTATGAGTGACATAAAAACTGTTACCTATTCTCATTAAAAAATGGACTATGTTTTAAGTGAAGATACGTAGACACCATAAAATATCTAACCTTTTATGCAACCAAATTTGTATTACGATTTTTGATTTAACATGATTAAAAATATCTTCATATCAAGTCCATAGTTTATACCACTACTTAAATAAATAAGAAATAATTAGACAAAACATTCACTTTTAGCCTAGGTGAATATGTCTTTTTTATATTTTGGTAGTAGTAGGCATGCAGTATAAAAAACTATCATTTCTATAGTTTTTTTGTTATATGTAAAACTAGAGATTTGAAGAACATGCTGCAGTAATTTCGAGATTCTTTGACAGTAAAATCATGTTATTAAAAATTATTCATTTCTCTTATATCAGAAATAATGATTAGTTTTGTCTTGACGGATATACGTTAAAGATTGATCAGAAACTGGGTCTACTAGAATAATTACAGAATTTTTTTAAATAAAATGTGAACTAAGTTCATGGGGGCTTGTAATCATAGCTACCAATAATTTTCTCAAACTTATTTACCAACAAATTATGGGCGAAGAGTTAATAAAATATTATATTTAAAAAGCCATTGAATAATTGCATGCTTGATTTACATATTTTCAATTACATATTAAGTGAAACTGCCATTTAAATGTTATTGCAACTAGTAGAATTTGTAATATATATTTTTTCTTTTGAAAACAAGTTTGCAAATACTGTTAAAAATTTCAATATACTTACACTTGGAAAATATGCACGTGATAAACATTTTGGGGCTTTAAACATTCTTATAATATCATTTACCATTTTCTTTAAAATTTTCCTACTGTTCGGATATTACCACAGTTTGACACATTTATAAAAGCCTCATGTTCTATGATCAAACTAAATTAAAAAAAACACACCATGTTGATGGCTATAACTAAAGGTTATTATAATTTTTAATAAAAAGTTTTACCACAAACAACATATACGAATGTTGATATCAGATTTGGAACGAAACAAAATGAATGTTTACTTACAAGTCATAAAAAGGGTTTAAATATTTTAATACAAAAATAGTAGTCGTTCAGGAATAGTATATAAACCAAATATACAACTAAGCTCAGTCTGTTTTATATTGCCCTGCAAGTAAAACTTGGGTCGATAAGAATTTTAAGATAAATAGTTAGGCGCATTACAGGATTAATCTTACGGACTTATTTATTGAAGTTATTGTTTGAAATATGATTTGGCTCAGTTCATAGCAATTAACGTAGACATTTTTCACTTTATGACGTCACGCAAAGTTGTTTTGATAGCCACATGTAAGCACATCATGTTGAGAGTAAGTAAATTTTAATTTTTATATTTCCCGCGAAGAATAAGAACTCTCATTTACCCATTGAAAGTTAGTTGATTGCCTGCCTTACTGAAAAATATTTTAAACTAAAATAATTTTTTTTCTTAGCTTTGCTCGCTCTGATTGCTTGGATTAGTCGAAAGAGTGGAAGTAAACCTGTGTTCAAAAAAACAAACACACATGATTTGGAAAATTATCCGGTTACATAAAAATGTATTGTGATAATTTCGGGTCTGTTTTAACGGTCAGATGGTTTTTTTATTTATTTACGTGGTAGTTTGTAGCATTTTGGATTTATACTTCGAAGTATTAAACTTGAAAATGGATACAATTTTTTTTTACATAAACCAGTGAAAGTCATTCATTACATTATATTCAAATTATCTGATAGATAGTACGAGATTAAAAATAATTGCGACTTAAATGTCGTTTTGACAAGAATTAGACAAGTACAATGCTTAAACGTGCAAATTCCTTCTAAGTATTGGTACTCATAACATTATCATATATGTAAGAGCTACGTTTTTTTTTAATTCTTTTAAATGTTTTTCATTGGTTTCAAGCCTATCATTTCAAAAAAGTATCTTCCAATTAAGACGTAGCATAATGATTGGATCTATTTTACGGCATATAAAGACGTATTGATAGAGCCACGACTATTCCATGAAGTAAATTTTTTATGTGCTCAATTTCATATGAAACAATGTGTTGGATGTAATATAATGTATTGAGAGAGTACTGAAATCATTGCGTGGTGCGTGTATCGAGTCAAAACCGCTTAACAGTTAAAATTTAACCAGCCAAAATACAACACGTTCATTTGTGATATACTTACCAATAATGTTTTTTAATGTTCACTTAATAAATCGTATTATTCATATGTTACGTCTTAGTAAAATTGGTTAAATTAAAATTTGATGATTTAAAAGCATTTTGATGTCGAAAACCTCACAAAATTTGACAATTGAAATCAAAATAGCTTTTAATAAACACATATAGTTTTGTAGGGTTTATGTTATACACAATAACGCGTTTTAGACGTAATGTAATCATTATTTATCTTTTTTTCTTGTTCGGTCATAAATTGTTGAAACAATAAATAGGCCTAACTTCATAAATAGTTAACGTTTAGCCCGACAGTGTTTTAAAACAAAATGCAGTTTCATTTTTTTTTTCGAATGAATTAATTTAAATACCAGGAAAAATCCCAAAAAGAACCAAATTGCCTTACATGTTGTCAATAAACAGGTCAAGTTTCACGACGGACTTAAAAGCGTTTATTAGAGATAATAAATATGAACATAAATAGATCTGTGACTAACATACTGTGTAAAACTATATGAACTAGAAATAAATTAGTTCGTACCTATATTTTTAATAAGTATTCAGAGAAAAATTAGCTTTAGCAAACCGTTTGCGTTCAGTTGGGTAGAGAAATCAGTTAAAATACCAACATGTATTTTTTTCATCCTTATCCATTTTGTTTGGAAAATCTCAAAGAATTATTTAACCAATTAATTCAAGTGTACTTAAATAAAACCTTATGCTTTTAAGTTAAGATGAATGTATAATAATTTTATAAAATGTTAAAAATCTCACTTTAGCAAGACAAAATTTATGACAGCCATTTCCAGTAATGTTATATACATCAACTTCCTTTAAGAAATATCCAAGCAAATATGGTAAAAAGCACATATTTTTAAATGAACGTGTTCCTGTCATACATAATTGATACAAGATTTGTTTTTACTTTTTTATTATTAATTATTCATCCAGATTTTAGACCTGAAAAAACAAACATAATATCCTCCAAAGTTATATTCTAATGATACAGACTTCTTTTAATTTGCAGGCACATGTTAACTACCTAAGTAGGGAAAAACTATTTTCTCTGTGGAGATGACGAATAACAATTAATTTGTCGTACTAGTATACTGATGTTCACTTCAAGTCGTGTACAGATCTTGTTCACACAACTGTAATACATAGTAGCTACTCAATCTGTAAAGCTTGAGAATTACCACATAATGTATTTGGGTGCACTGAGATATAGGATGGTTTGAGTCCACAACGTGTATGTATACATAGTTACCAATAATATAGACCAGAAATAACAAAAATAATTAATTATTACTTGATAAAGTAAATATAAAAACCTAATTAAATTCTACTCAAATAATAATTTGAGCTGATAGAATATTTTGTTGGTTCTTGAAAATATAAGTTCAAATAAAAAACTTTACTAAAATACATTGTTCACTAACTTAATTGCTTAAAAAGTAATTATTTATTATTCATCACTCAAACAAATTAAGACTACTGATCATTTTTCTCACTGTGCGTAAGAGCCTGTAATGAATATTCTACTTAAGTTTTGCCCTTCCACAAAATTATAATTTTTTTTATTCTTCCAGTAGTCATTTTAAGTAGTTATTTTCGTGTATTATATATATATATTAAAAAAAGCAAGCGTATTAAGCTTATAGTGTTAATTGCGTAATATATGATAATGGTTATTTTTAAATCTGGCGTTCAAATGCGTGGATGTATTTATTTAAAGTGACTTATAATCTACACGGATGTCTCATAATATCAATGCAGAGCAATACAACTGAAAAATACCAATAGTGTTCACATTTTCTTGCTACCCGACATACCATATTTGTAACAGTCCACTGCCTTGGCTGGTTTAGTCTCGATACTGCAGTCAACATTTTCCATCAGCTGAACGCCCCATTAACCACCCTGATGAGTCGTTAAAAGGGCATCCATCGTAGATGCGAGCCATATAGCCGGCTCCAACCCTTCCCAAAAACAGACTAAATCTTAAATCGTACTATACACAACACGAAATCTGATTAATTAGAAATCACCACCACAGCTTACATTACAGACAATAGCTTTGTACTGCAGCAAAACAACAGTTATTTTTAAGGCGACCACCTACTTTAAGATCCTTGGTATTTTGTATTTTGTTCTCGAGGGGGCAAGGTAAAGGGCCCATAACGTCACTTAAAGCAAGCAACGTTACGTAGCGAGAAACTAAAATTTACTTATTTTCGGTTAAATAATTTTACCAAAGGTCATTTGAGGAAAGCGTGGGAGTTTCATATACTTTAATTGAGTGGTGTTAAAAGCAGATCAATTCGAAAACACGGAATTTAGTTCTGTTGAAGCACTTAAATCCACGTTTACAAGATATAAAATGTCCTGTAACTAATTTTCTGAGTTGGATTATACTAAGTTCCTTTCTTTCGCAGGGAATCAAATCCAGAATTTGTTTTGAACGTTAAAAATAAAATCAAACGTCCTACGCAAACAATTCACGCACAAGGAAGACAATTTTAGATAACAATTTTTTCGTAAACATAAGGTGGGTTTGCTATATAAATTTATCTATATATTGGGATTTTACTTCTGACCAAAGCTAGGTAATTTGAGACAGTGGCATACAATATAATTATTCATGGATTTTGGACGAATAGTTCAGTCAAGGTAAAAAAAAAAAATTCCTGAAGAGATATCAGAAAAACATAGAAAACTGAAAATTTTTAGAAAAGATTTGAATTTTAAATGTCAAACGCAAGTCCGCAGTACAATTCTGCTTGGTAAAAGTTTTATTTTAGGTTACAACAAATGTCAAATTATGTGCGTACATTGTTTACACTTGCCTTGATTAATAGCGTGATTACACTACATCTAAATGACTGGAAAATTTATGTAAAACAACGCTCACTTCTAAAACGACATCGCAATAAATGTACAAATTAATAGAAAAACCTAGCTTGCACATAAATTTTTACAGTAAAATTTTCTTATCGTTAAAAACTCGTTTAGTCATGCTAAAACAGAAGATTGATATATTTTTATGAAATCTAACACTCACGTTGCAACGGGCAACCAAGTAAGCGTCACAATTTCCCACAAAACCGATCACAGCTTGCCATTGTATTCCGCTGGTGATTTTTCCTCCAGGATTGATTAAATTAGCATAATCGAACTATTTTAAAATGCTGATTGGCAGGGGCATAAATTATTCGCGAACTTATTTCGAGACTAGCCGTATGTTAGATCACTGTAGCACCGTCTCTGTTTCGTGATTGGTAGAGATTTATTTAAATACGTGTCCACTGTCGGCATCGTGAATCACAGCAATTCGGCTCGGAAGCGAATGCGTCCTGAAATGGCCACGCCCAAATAAGGCGACGGATTCTCTGGGAGACGGCAGTCAATCGCAAGGCAGAAACCTCTCGCACGGAGGTACCTGACTGTAGTCTAATGTGCGTTCTGATATCCTTGCGAAAAATACCTGCCACCAGTAATTGACTGTTACTTTCCATTGTTCGAATTACGTTGCAGGATTTTTCACACTGTTGTTGGCTTATGTTAGACCAGGGCGTTACGGGTAATGCCATTAAAGTAAAATAGGAATATGTGTGCAACAAGTCCATTTTACCCAGGGAGATACCTCAAAATCTTTGATACCCGGTTTATTTCTTTACTGGCTGTAACTGCACAGAGAAAATTCTTTGGTTGTATAAAACAAACTTAGGTACCCAAAATACAATTGCATTTCTAATATCTAATAAAGGGACATATGTATCGTTTGTACCATACAACTGCTCCTGCAATACATGTAACTGTTATAAAACATGGCTGACTCTTGTGTATCGAGTTATTCTGTAGATGATACTTTTGGTAAATGCTGCTCAAAAAACGTAGTATCCTACTCGTTTATCAGTGTGACAATATAGTTTCTATAAATATAAAATATTTTAAAGTCCTCAAAAGCAGTTGACTACTCATTTCATATCTCCAGCGTTAATTGGTAAAGCATCACATTATGTTAGTTCACGAACAATAATAATCACATTAAGTTATTTACAAACTCTTTTGGAAGAAAAATTTAGAGGTCAGAATGATGCATACTTTTGAGAATTGTCAAATTTGAGGAAATTTACATGACATGTTTTGATTTGTTTAGTTATATGTTAAATATATTTTTAAGAAAAAGCTATCACCAAAGGCTGGAAAAATTTCCCGTTTCAATGACCTCTAGGATAGACTCCACGATCCCCTACATACTCTGGCAAATACCACATGCTCATTGGCTACTGACTAGTCAGATCTGTCAACCGGGATGCTTCCGATTGGATACTTCTTTGGACGATGGTTTCTAATTGACTCAAAGTTCTTCAGTTAAACTGCGAGCCAATCACATAAGCAATATGGAGGTACGTGTGTTTATATGGTCTCCAGGCGTGGTTTCATTTGCTTCGAGAACGACAGCCCGGCGGAATGGAGATGGTTCTTTACCACGTGACAGTTTCATTCCTGTGGCAAAATAAAATTTATTGCGCGTTAAAATGGGAATGTTAATGTTGAACGTTTTTGACCTTTCAGTTCTGTGTATAATCGGGCAAAAGTCACCCACTCTTTGGCTGCTGTATTGTGAGAAGTCCCAACGTAGTAGCCTGTGTCGATACAGCTTTGGTTGAGTGTTTCTCTTAGACCCAGATTCATTTAGGTGAATTGTGAGCCAGTAGCAGAGGCAGCAGTAAGGTATAACGATTTGAGTTTTAGCCTACCGCAAAAAGATATGATTCTTGAAAACTTGTTATTTTTTGGCTGCAGGATAGGCTCCACAAACATGTGCATTATCAAGACGATGTTCATTGGCTGCTGCCACGATCGACTTTCTCTCCATGGGCACGTGATTTGGAGGTGGTCATCGGCCTTCTGGTTCCTGAAGGCGTGTCATATGCATCGTTATCCAATCAATGCCAAGTGTATTTAAAATGAACACATCTTTGCAATCTAGATGGCCCCACATTGTTAAGTGAATCTGTAGTTATCTAGTTCAAATCGGTGAGAGAAAATTTTTCTACGGTTAGCTCATACAGTAAGACTGCAGTCGCTTTGCTTTAAGTCACCTCATATTTGTCTTAAAATTTATTATGGTCAGTAAAATGCAAGTATACACATTCGAAGAAAAATAATTTAATAATTTTTTTTGGATTGGGGGGGGGGGGGGGGAAGGGAAACCTCTTATAGTAATTATATTTTTACTGCAGTTCTAATAAAATGTATTGGATCAAAAAAAAAAAATAATAACCGTCCCTCGATTATTAAAAATATTTTACGATGACTTATGTTTACATAGTACGGAATCTGTTTCCAAAATGAAACGAATATGAAATTAATTGCAGAAACGTTGTGCAGGCTCTATCCGTGCATGCATTAACGGTCTCAATATTTCACACTACTATAAATATTCTCTAAACCTTACTGTAAAAAATATTGGAAAATAAATAATCAGGAAACAACATTAAATATGTCTTTAGTAGTCCAACCGAAATTTTCATAAATTAACTGAAAGTTAATTTATTGTGGTGAAGGAAATAGGCTTAAAATAAAACCATATATTAGTTTTGATGCTATATTGCATTTTACATAATACCAAATTATGTAATTCTTTTAGGTATTTAGTACATCAGTAAGAACAAAAATTTTCCTCTATTGTAAATAGAGCGGTATGGTATAACTATTACAGTCATATTGAGGTAGGTTGCTGTTGATAAAATTTTAATTCATAATACATTCTAAAAATTTCACATCGTGTTGAGGGCTTTAAATATATCTAGCTATTTCTGGTAGTTTAATCTTTATTTTGTTTTTCAAGGTACCGTTGCAAGTAATGCGCAGATCACAATTGCAAACTAAATCTCTCTGTGCTTCATTGGCTCAAAACGGATCGGATAGCTTCCGGATTGTTCATTCATCCTGGACTCCAAAAGCTACAAAATAAAATCTGAAATTACATCAGTTTTTTTAGTAAACCCGGTTTTTTTTTTTCAGTGGAATTATGCTTTGCGTGTCCTTAAAATATCCCTAAACTTCCAAACATTTATAAATTTGGAAACTAATCTGATCTAAGTTGACAAAGCAGCGAGGTACGATATTGCCAGATCGAAAACAGGTAACTAGGCAACTAGACGAAGAAATTTTTTTTTTTTTAAATTTATAGATTCAGGCCAATAAATGAACTAAAGCGGGTAGTTTCCCCATGCAATTTATCTTCTACAATATTTTTCTTGGCGAATTTAATTTAAGTAGTAATATAAAAAATAAATTATTATTATAAAGGCTAAATCATTTTAATATTAAGTCACGTACTGGAGTATAATAACGTATGGTTCACAATCTTAAATTAAATTTTGGTTTTAGGTGACGTTAATCTCTTTATTTTAGTAGAGCAACAACAACAAAAAACTTTTTTTTTAATTTTCAAAAACTCGGGTTTTTCAATTTAAGCAAAACCAAGATTTTATTCGTTTATGATTGCTATCAAGATAAAGGAAAAGTTTCACGACAGAGGTACCAACGTGCTAGCGTTGAAATATAAATTCAGGGCCTACAATTTTTGTTTCCAAAATTATAAAAAAAAAATGTATTTAAATAAACAGTTATTAAAAATAAATTATGCTAAAATGATGGATATGTAGGTATATATTCTTGAGAAAAAAAAGACAAAATTTTTGAAATAAAATAATTTTAGATACTAAACACTATTCTATTGAAACCGCTTTCATAAATCTTGAGGAGTATCACGAATATTTTCATGGAAGCGGTGCACGACATAATATACAATACAGGAGCCCACCTTAAAGTGTTTTCGGGTTTAACAACCTGTCAGAACTACTGGCTGTAATAAAAACACGATAAAAGTTTACAAACAACCTCTCGCAGTTGTTAATAGTCCCCCCTTGGTCTTTTTTTTTTGTGGAGGGACGCACTGAGAAAAAAAAATCCTTCCCCTCACATACACACGAGAGTGGCAGCAAAAAAAAGGTAGCGGTTTTTTTGAAGGTTCCTTTGACCTCGTCCCCTGGCCCACTGTGGCGGCGTGTGTGGGCCTAGCGCCTATCACCCTTAGATGGATGTGGGGAGGGGAGTCGCCGACAAGATAAAAGTAACATAAAGGCACGTGCCGCTATGTAATTTTTTATTTTGGGGAGAAGAAAAAAAAAGTAATGGGTGGCTACCTTTTAAAAAAATATATATATAACCTACTCCCGGCACCTGGTGAACTACAAACCCGTGCATCATCCACGATTATCGCCCTGAAAAAATACACATATAAATGGTTTCACCTTTGTAGGATGTGCAAATAACGGCAGGTATAAAATAACAGGTGGTCGTAGCGGGAAGATAGCTTCACCGTTTAGCTCCATTAATTTAAATAACTGTACCTTGTTTGGGACGCCCACAAATCTATACCACTGAATCTAAAACAAATACCTACCGTAGCCCTGAAAGACATTTGTACCTGAACTCCACTGATTGGAATATCTGTATCGTTAACGGGTGCCTGGATCTTCAAGGCATGAGGAGACGCCAATAAGAAAATCCCGTTACGCCAAAGCTCGTGAAACAATCTAACGGCTGATCAAAAAAAAAAAAATATATTGACCAAAATAATAAAAAAAATTTAACCAATTACAATGTTGAATTAAACTCGTCCAAAAGATTTTTATCCGGTTTTCCAAACAAAAAAAAACGTAATTCTGAAAATTTAGCCAAAATAAAAATTTGTCAACTTTGAAAAATTCTTCATACAGCCACTGACCAAGCACAATATTTTCTCGAACATTAAGTTTATCGTCGATTTTATTTAAAATAAGTTCATGTAAAATAGGCTATATGAATCAATTTTTTATTTAAATTTAAAAAATAACTTTTTAATCCTGTAATGGAAGTTATTAACCTACATATACAACTAGGTAACATTAATACATTCTGGTTTCTAAAACAAATATAGTATTTATTATATCATAGATTCGTGGGGAATGTCCAATAGCAATTATATAGTTTATATTTATTTCACCTTCATTTAAGGTTTGAAAAGTCACGTAAAATTTTATTAACTGTGTGAAAATTCTGAGAGGTAAAGGTTATCTATCCAAATTTTCCACAAATTAAAATTTGTGTTTGAACTACAACGCTCAGCGGAACATATTCAGAGCATTTAACTTATACTCAAGTAAGCAAAACTTGAATGATTAGAAACTTCATTTAAAATTAATTTTCATGTTAAAGAAACAGATATTTTTTTATTTCAATGCATTAAGAATGGTTAAATTTTTAAAATTGATTATAGCTTTACATTTCGATATTAAGATGCATCGCTTCATATGGTAAAGCAGGTAAAATGTAAAAACATAATTTATAATAAAAACAAAACTACTGCGTGGATCTCTTATATATTATCATATCCTAATTTGAATCATACGGAACTTCCGCCTTGTACATTAAAAAAAAATATTTGAACAATATATCTGCAAAGAAATTTTTAGTCATAAATAAAATTTGCTCTGTTCGGTCAGAAAATTTTCCTGTTTTAAATAACTTAAATTGATTTAGTTATATATAGATCAGAGAAAATACACAAGTAAAAAGATAGCACATTAAAAAAAATGTTTCCCGTAGTAGGAACGGGATTTGTGCCAATAGTAAATCAGCAACGAAATTAATTTAAGACTCACATTAATGATATTTATTTTGCCAAACAAATAGTTGTCCTTATAGTCTTGATGTCGCTAGAGATGATACACCTACAAAATAAAAATTATACCTTAAACTGGTATTCGATTAATTTCTTGTGTCATGTCTGTAAAATATACCATATCACTGGCCCTGCCGGGGAGAGAAGATTGCCGATCTTGAATGGACCAATGGAACCGCAACTACTGCATAACTATAGACACCCGCAAATCTCGCGGATTCTTTTTGTCACAAGCGAGACCGCAAACCTGTATACCTTAACATTGCACTGATGACTCGATCACCAATGTTTGGACGCACCTCTGTACGATTATGGCCAGTCGACTACCAACAAGGAGTAGAGTGGCCGAATCACATCGAACCACTTTAAAGAGAGTTTCTGCGTAAACATACCAGCCATTAGGAAATCTTATGTCGGTATAGTACTATGAATTTAACCGTGACACCAAAATAACCCGTGAAATTTCCTGAATATCCATACAAAACTAGAACTTCCATTAAGATTATGGTAACAACTGTGCTGTGTTTATATATATATATATATATATATATATATATATATATATATATTCTTTTGATTAAAATAGGAATAATACGCGGCTGTGTTTGCGAAAGTTTTAGCGTTTGAACACCACGCTGTAAAGGTTATCATGGTTAAAGTAACCAAACGTTTTCACTCAAGATAAAGCCAATAAACAGGAAGCATTTTTCCGAGTTAACAGAGGATAGTTGAAGCAAGCGTATAGAGGTCATCAACCCCCAATTTTTCCAGTCCCTAATAATGAATAGGATAATTCTTAATTCGACTGATAAACTTTGGCTGCAGGTTCATCACAGCCAAATAAGTAGGGAACCGCTATATGACTTGCGGTCTGAAGTGCTTCCCAGGTCGTGTATACGTCTTTCAAGTTGGGGCTGAACGTCATTTTTATTCTGAATAATAGAGAAACTCTTTAAGATGGAACCTGATCGACGATCGTCTTGATTATGTTTAATCGTAGCTGTAAAAAAAAATATTTAGTTAAATAATTTTGGGTAGTAACACGTCACAAATATACATGAAAAGTTAGAATGTTACTCAAAATTATTTTGATAAAATAAATTGGTTATATCCAAAAAATGTACAGCCGTTGAAGAACTTTATTCAATTAAACGTAATACAGACGCTCAGTGTTCCATCTTAAATACTTTCTGTTTTATATACAATAACAATTTTGTTGCGTTGCAACTTTAAAGGCGTACACCAGCCATGGGAAGTACTTTAGAATAGACAGGAGAAATTCGCGATTTAAGTGAACAATAGACTCCATGATTCTCTATGCACGCGGACAAATGACATCTGCTCATTGGCTGCTGACTCGTGACACCCATTAACTGGGATGCTCATAATTCGATACTTCTTCTGTTGAAGGATTTTCATTGGGCCAGAGTCATTCAGGTAAACTGTGGCCCAATCACTGAAGCAGCAAAAAGGCAAACTTAATTGGATTCTACCCTATCGCGAAATGAACACGCGAATTTTTCAGATGTCATAACTTTATACCATCCATAAGTCATATACCTAAGTGTTTTCAAAATATTTTGTCGTGATTAACCACTATATATGTTAAGAGTAATACTAGAGGAAGTAAACCTAAATTTACCATTTATCAGTAGGGCCTATCCAAATTTGTTGGGTAAAGTCAGAATAATCACTAAAATAAATTTTAATTCGGCGTTTACCCGTTTACACCTAGGTCTAATCAATGCTGTCTGGGTAATGTTAGAAAAACCAAGAAAATCCAAATGATTGATAACTTTTCTTTAATGTAATAATTAATAAATTTAATGACCGACAAAACATTTATCTTAACTAACCATAGCTATTTAAAGAATTTTGAATGATGAAATTTGTGATAAACTCTAATCAAAATTATAATTATGTTAATAGTTCACAGAATAGCACTTTCATAAAATTGTACTTATGTTATTAATAACAAAGAAATGGTTCTATGAGCCATAAAAATGCCGTGATACTCCAAATTGCAGAATTTTATGGCAGCCTTGCATTTACCCAACTTTGTAGTTCATTTTAAAGTCGTCGTAAACTTTTTTTTCGGGTGATAAATTGAAGTCTTATTACGTTTATCTTGACAAACAGGAAACTGGTTCCTTGAGAACATTTCTTCGATAATTGCATTTACGTTAATTTTAGTTGCAAATACTGTCCGTTGTTAAAGTAGGTAAAAGCAATGCGATGAATTCATGGACAATAAATCTTGAAACTTTTAATAAATTGCTGACGGAGCGCCGCACATGCGCACTGTCCGGACGCCATGCTGTCACTGAGGGCGTGGCAGATGTCGGCAGCCGCGCGTCGTGTGCCACGTGCTCGGAAATTACGCAACACCTAACATTGCCCAGTCAGCGATGGGTAGACATAGGTGTGCACGGGCAAACGCCGTATTCAAATTTATTGTAATGATTATTCGGACTTTACCCAACAAACTTGTATACTGCTAAGTTAATCCGGGTAAACCTTAGTTTACTTCTTCTTCTAGCAATGCACGTGACATAGATACAGAATGTCCATAAAACAATGTCCCAGTTTCAATGGTAGGTATATTATAACAATTTAATTCAGACTATTTACAACATATCATACATTATATTGAAGGTAAACTAACCTAATATTTTTTTTACAAATGTTCAATATGTGCATCTTTAGTTATATAACACACATCCAACCTAAAGTACAATTCTTCCCACGCTTTGGTTAACACGTCCGGACTAATGAAAGCAATAGCCTCTTCAATTCTGTGTCTCCACTGGCAAATCATTAGAACGTAGACACGAAAGAAAAAATAATAGCATGGCGATATGTCAGGTGTAGGTGGAGCGTGGAGGCCAGCAAAAAATAAGCTAACGACCTCTACCATCGACAAAGTTTTTTTTAATTTTTTTTTTAATTTTTTTTTTGCCACACGGGGGATCACAGTTAAACTTTAAACGAAACGTATGCTGAGCTTAGCAAATTTCAGAACACAATACGCTTTACGCTCAGGAGTCGCCATTTTGCGCAGGTGGCACTGCAAGCACGCGCTCATCTGAAAACTGTTTTGTGTTACTCTTCGACTGTGACCTCGAACCGGCACTCCGCAACGCTTCCGGTTGATGCCATTAGATTCCATAGCTGGGGCATTCTTCTGCGGACGGACTGCATTTGCAACGTTCGAGGGTCGCCGACGCGCAGATGAAGAGGCCTCGGCGAAGCCTCGCGGGTTCCAATCGCGCTCATTAGCGGGGATCGTCATTAGCCCGTCGGTCGTACGTCGCATTGCTCGGACACGCGCTCCAGTTGGTCTCCTCACGGCGTCATGCCAACGGCAAAAAAAAAAAAAACAGTCCGAACCAACCAGTCTCGCGTTTGGTGGTCCTTCGAATCTGATGCGTCATTCATGAATTGTCTGCGTTTCCCCGTGACACCGTTGTTCTGTCAACGTTGCTTTCAAACATCGCCACCTGGTTTTCCGTGTTCGTAGGCAAACATCATTACTCATTCATTAGGTGCGCTGCAAGTGACAGCTTTTGAGACCTGTTGAATATGAAGCAAGTTGCATCACATAACCTTAAACCATGTTGATTCTATTATTCTTCAGATCGATTATAATTTACTATTACAAAATTTATAATTAATAAAAAAATTAATATTTGTCCATAGAAGATTAAATAACCTTTTTTTATAACAAGCCTATATCTAAATTTTTAATTAATGGTTTCCTTTTCTCATTGAATTACAAACTTTTTAAAGCTTTGAAGCAAAACGTGGCGTAAAAAAGCTTCACTTCAAAGATGGTTCTCAAATAAGTTTCAAGCGAATTTCAAGCTATAAAGCCACAGAATCACGATATATACCTATCCATGCTAGATATTATTAATTATTATAAATTGCTTTTCCCGTAAAAAATAATACTTTCTTACTAAAGAAAATAATATTAACGCCAGTTCATGCTTAGAGAGCGTAACTTTATGTTAATATTTATGTCACTTAGTTGAAAGAAACCTAAATATGTTGCTTGTCATTTGGTCACAAATAATAGGTACTGTAAATAATTATATCGACTATTAAATTGTTCTTATTATACTGCTGAAATCAGATATAAATTTAATACAGATTCTCACTACAATATTAGTCAGTGAAATTTGAATCTAATGCCAACACTAATCTTAAACGTCCGACTATATAGAAATATGTATCTAAAATACTGTGAAATTGAAAAATAGTTCTTTAAGTATGGATATAGTTAAGGCTCTTTCTCAACCACAAATTGAGCCATTGGATTTCAATACCAATATCATTAAATTATTTCTAGAGAATTGGATTTAAGATATATTTAAATTGTACTCAATAGCTATGTTGTTGAACATATTTCCCACAGATATCATTCAGTTACTGGAAACAGTTTGTTACTAACAGGTAAAAATATCTACTAGTATTGAGCTTACAGCAAGGATATAAAATTGTACAAGCCAAAAATATTTTGATGTCTGAAACATCCATTTAAAATATGCTTCCCGACTTAATAAAATAACTTACTGACTTATTCCGGAAACAGAAACAGTTTGATTTGTCTTGGTTATTATTAAATAACACCATATTATTGAAACTAGACTTAAATCTATTTTCTAACAACTCCACGGCAAATGAAACCCCATTATTTCCTATAGCATAGGTAAATCCTCAGAAAAATATTAATTGGTGAAAAAATTTTGTTCAAATCATTTTGTCATAATTATGTTATCTTAGTATAAACTGGAAACATTCGCTAGTTTAATGATCTGATCATTGGCTGCTGACATGTGAGATAACTCGGCTGTGTAGCCTGTTTTTCAATCCATTTTTGGTTGACGGTCTCTCATTGGCCCAGAGTCCTCCAGATACACTGTGAGCCAATATAAGATGAGTGCAAAGGTACAAGAAGGTAAATGAAATTTACGTTGTTATTGAAATGATTCATGCAATGGGGAATTTTGATTTAATGCAATTTCTTGGACACACGCCATTGCAGTTCTGCACTGTTTTGCCATAGGAAACCTACTGTGTTCGTCAAAATTTTTGTAGTTGTGTTTATAGTCCATAGATAATATCTATTTATCATCATCGGTGTGTTCGTATATTTGCTGCGTTGTACAGGTTTTGTTGTATGCCTGTATTTACTGTTATTGTTGTAACTGTGTCGTCGTTTTTAGCCCACTGTGTTCATCTGTGCTGTTATTATGTTTTTCATGACTAAATTCCTTCTACGAAATCCTTGTGCTGTCAGATATTTAAATTTGAAAGTGTTCGTCTGTGCTGTCGTCGTTGTGTTGTCCAAAATAACTGTTTAGGCACATCGCTGGGTTTATCTGTTTGGCATAGCTGATTTAGGCTTGTTCTCTGTGGGTTTATGTTTTCATTTTAAATTCTTAATTTTAGTTCTGGTATATTTTTAATTTAGCTTATATCTCGAAATGAATTCGTGATTTTTTTTTCCAGTGCCTACTGATGGTAGGGGCATACAGATTTCGTGAAAAGATTTCAAGACTAGATGAAAGTTAAAACACTGTTGCATTGTCTGTGTTTTGTGATTGGGTGAGTTTCTTCCAGGTACATTTCGATTGTAACAACACCAATCACAGTGATTCAGTGCGGAAGTAAACGGGTCCTGAGTGGCTCGGTCAAATAAGGCAACGGCTTCGCTCGCAGACGGCTGCCAATCACAACGAAGAAACCACAGGTCCGGGTATACCTTGTTGCAGTCTAATAAGTGTTCAGATCTTTTCGCGAAAAATGCCTGCCCCTATGTGATGGACTATGCGTACAAATGTTAACATTTGCGTGGTTTCGTTTTTGAAACATTTCGTGGAAAAATTGTGAAAAGGAAAGAAAAAGGTTAAATAGAAAGTTTTTCATGTGCGGTTAAAAGGCGTGTGAAGTAAAGTTGTTCAGAAGGGTGTACAGAAGTGTTGAATTGGGCGGTGGCAACCGGTGACCGACCACGAGGATCATGCCGTCATCCTGCGCTCGCCAGCCACTCCCTCCCCGAGGGATCCTGCACAGACGCCGCAGCCTGTTGCCACTAGCAACGTGGGCCGCGCGGCATGGCGCCCGGCCGCGTGTGTCCTCGGTTCGACGCACGCCTGGGTCGCGCCGCCATTGTCCCGCGGCCGCGCGGGGTGGGCGGGGCCTGTCGCCCGCGTCGTGTGACACGTGCTCGGCGCGAGTCCGTGCTCGCGGCCGCCTACGTGCCGTCGCAAAAACATAGTGGTTAATATACAAATGTGTGTACCTTTGCTTTATTTCAGCTATTGGCTCGAAGTTTATCTGCAGTACTCTGGCCCAATGAGAAGCCATCAACCAAAGAAGCATCGAATCGCAGGCTAGCCAATTGAGGGATCTCACAAGAAAACAGCCAATGAGCAGGTGGCATTTTCTCAAGAAAGCTGAGGATTGTGGAAGTTAACCTAGAGGTTATTGAAACCGCGAACATTTCCGGCTTTGGTTATGATATGACAGATTAAATAAAAATAAATAAAAGTTATATTTATTTGCGGATTTATTTCGCGTTATGATTGAATCCAAACATAGCCTATGTACCTTCATATTGCTTCTGTGATTGGCTGAAGGACTATGAGCCAATAAAAACTTTCACCCAAAAAAGTATCGAATCGAAAGCATCCCAGTTGACAGGTCTCACAAGTCAGTAGCCAATGAGCATGTAGCATTTGCCCGAGTATGTAGGGGCTCGTGGAGTCTATCTTAAAGGGAACCGCGAATTTTTCCAGTCCCTAACCATGCCTCGTGTGTGTGGAAACCGTATAAATTAAATCTTGACATGCTGTAGTTAGTTATAGCAATTGTATTGGTTTAAGGACTCTCGAGTTAAATGTGCAAAATCCACACTTTTTTGTTTGTTTGAGGCAGGACCTCAAAAAGGTGTGCATAATCCATTCAATGTCTTGTGTTCTTTGGCTACTGCTATAATTTCACTTTCGGTAAGCTGTTTTTTAGTTGTTTGGCAATGGACTACAGTCCTTCAAGACGTGTCACACAAATCGTTATTCTATGACGAGATACATTTGACAAAAGTACAAAACTTTACAATCTAGACAAGCACAAAACACAAATTCTGCAGTTGTAATTCTCAGTGTAACAGACTACAGGGTTGTGCGAATATACTGAATGTCAATAAAAAAATTTCCCAATGTAAATGGTATATTATAACAGTTTAAATTTAGACTATTTACAACAAATCGTCCATCAAATTGAAGGTACACTTACATATTTTTTTTTACAAATGTTCAAAATGTTAGTTTTGCGCACATCCAATCAAATGTCCAATTCTTCCCACACTTTGGTTAAAACTTCCGGAAGCAATAGCCTCTTCAATTCTGTGTCTCAACTTTGACAAATAATTAGGTAGCGGTGGAACGTTCACAGGATCTGTTATAAAGCCCCAAAGGAAAAAAACCGCATGGCGTTATGTCAGGTGAACGTGGAGGCCAGCGAAAAAGAGCTCTGTCGTCTCGACCATCGGCGGAAGTTTTTGCCAAATGGGGGATCACAATTAAACTTTAAAAGAAACGAACGTTTAACTGAAATTACAAATGGACTCTTAGCAAATTTCGAAACACAAAACGCATTACGTTCAGGAGTCACCGGTTGTGCGCAGGTGGCGCTGCAGGCGAGAAAACAACAAAGCAATACTCGCACATGCGCGTATTTAAAAATGTTCGAGTTACTGACTTGATGTAGGCTTTTAGACATACGCCATTGCTTAGCACATGTATGTCTGCAGAAGAAAACTACAAAAAAACACAAATGACAATAAACACAAATTAAGCAAAAATTGCTGTTGTCAGGATTTAACGCCACACAATATTCCACAACAGGAATATGGTCAACAAACAAGGAAAAAACAAAGAAAAATGGACTAACAGAACGAAAAAACCCCCACAAATGATGACAGCACAAAAATTCCGAACCCAAAAAGATTCAACAGAACAGTTGAAACGAGACAAAAAACACAACAAAACGAAAAGACGAAACAAACACAACAGTTTTCTAAAACAGAAACAAGCGACGTTTCGGGAACTGCTATCTGCTCCCGTCCTCAGGCAGAGACGCACATGGCACGGAAACACAGGTGTGTTCAATATTTTTTGTGCTGTCATCATTTGTGGGGGTTTTTTCGTTTCTCTTTTTGTTTTTTTGGAAAACTATTGTGTTTGTTTCGTCTTTTCGTTTTGTTGTGTTTTTTGTCTCGTTTCAACTGTTCTGTTGAATCTTTTTGGGTTCGGAATTTTTGTGCTGTCATCATTTGTGGTTTTTTTTTCCGTTCTGTTAGTCCATTTTTCTTTGTTTTTTCCTTGTTTGTTGACCATATTCCTGTTGTTGAATATTGTGTGGCGTTAAATCCTGACAACAGCAATTTTTGCTTAATTTGTGTTTATTGTCATTTGTGTTGTTTTGTAGTTTTCTTCTGCAGACATACATGTGCTAAGCAATGGCGTATGTCCAAAAGCCTACATCAAGTCATGCACTCCCATTGCACAAATCTTTCAAAGTTCGAGTTACTCTTTAATTGTGACATTTAACCAAAACTCTACAATGCTTACAGTTGATACTATTAAATTTTATATCTGGGACCTTCTTTAATGGTCATGCTGTATTCTCGACGGTTTTGAACCCATAAAGTTTTTTATTCCCTATTCATGCATGGAGACAGTTGTATTCCTTTGAAACGTTCAACTGCCTTTCAGACTTAAAAAACTTTGTGTTTGCTCTTTCAATGGCTACGATTGACGTGAGTAGCTGTTCCCACTATTGTCTCGCCCAATAGGATTGCGGTCACTATCCTATAAAGAACGTTTGTGAACAACTTTCAAACATTAATCAGCCTTATAAGAATTTTCCCGTCAACTTAAGGAGTAAGAATGAGCCACGATGTGTGTTCAGAATTTTTTTGGCGCGCCAAATAATTGCAAAACACTACCGCCTGGACTCGTCTCTACAGAAGACTGAAAGAAAAAAAGCTTTTAGGCGTCAATTTTTAACAGCCGATACATTAGACTAAATTGGAAATAAGTTTTTTATTTGTTGCATATTCAAAGACACGAAGACAATTCCTACTAGTAGGGACTAGAAATATTTGCGGTTTAACTGACCTGTAGGATAGATTCCAAAGTCCTCTGCGATCTTGAGCAATATTCTCTGATCATTTGCTGCTGACGTGTGGTGTCTCAGCTGGGTAGGCTATCTTGTGATTCGATAGATTTTTCATTGAGGGTCTTGTATTGGTCCAGAGTCCTCTAGGTTAACAGTTAACCAATAGCAGAAGCAGCACAAAGGTACAATTATTTTAATTGTAGCATGTCACGAATTATCCGCGAACGTTTTCGGTCCATACTTGCTAGTGACTGTAGAGTCTCGCATTTCCAATGACTTGAGGAACTGAGTACACATTCCTTTGTAAACTCGGCCCAACCGACGTCAAGCGATGATTGGTAGAGAGCTGACAAAATTTCGGATTCATTTCGCGATATGCTAGATTACAAAATGAGCATGTGGCATTTTCCCGAGTATGTAGAAAATCGTGGAGTCTATCCTAGAGGTCATTGAAACCGCGAATTTTTCTGGTACCTAAAAACTGGCTGTTAATATTATGAGGATCTCTTGGTGGGTAGCATGTGATTTAACTATATTTTGTAGAAGATTTTTTTATCGGTGCAGTCACCACTTTAACTGAAGGATAATGACAGGAATAATTCATGTTTTAATTTCGCGATGGACTTGAATATAAACACCTATACTAATAGATTGCTTCTGTAACTGGCCCATATTACTCGTGGAGGACTCTGGGCCAATGGAAAAAGATATTGCTGACGTGAGCAGCCAATAATTAATTACATAGGTGAATTTTTTCACGTAATTCAGACGACTGTGGAGTCTATCCTGGAGGCCATTCTACCACCGAATTTCTCCAGTCCTTACTGAAGGAAATTAAACATTTAAGAAATGAAAACATGGTTTTAAATTTTAACCTTTTCCCGAAAAGAAGCAGAATTTTTTTTCATTCTTTTCCTAGTAATTAGACACCTACGCCATTGCCAGTTTACACTGTATGTCCTAGAAATAATCAAGGACAAAATGTGATATTAATTTACAAAACACACAGAAAACAAGCAAAATCAGCTAATTTCAAAAGTTGAATGAATATATATCACAGATAATTCCGTGTAAGGAATAAAAATAAATCACAGCACAGAAAAACACAGTATGTTCACAACTACGAGACAGTAGCAACAAAAACTCGTAAGTAAACACTAAAAACGACTTTGGGCAACACAACGGAAAAAAATACGAGCCCGACGAATATACTAAACAGAAAATCTTGACAACGCAAATGAACACAGTACGCTACCTAAGAGAAAACCTCTACGACTTTTCGGGAACTGACATCTGCACGCAACTGTCTCCCCGTTGTCAACTTACTGTGTTATTAGTGCTGTCTTTGTATTTAACTTTTGACATCAAATGATTTTGGCGTGTTTTCGGTGTGTTTGCGTATTCATCTCTTTGACCGTATTTGAGGTTTCTCTATAGATAGAGACCCGGAAATTTCGCGGATTCATTTAGTCGCAAACTAGAATGCAAACCTTCCCTTCTACGACCGTGAGCCAATGATGCCCAGCTAGGAGAGAAGTAAGCGAATCAGGTAGTGCCAAATAACAATGATAAAAATGTTCTCGCTAAGAAATCAACCAATGGGAAAGTAAACATGGGTCGAGCACATCTATAACTTTGAATTCTATCCTGAGGCCAGAAGAATCCGCGAAATTTCCGAATCTCTAAGCATGTCAGAACACCGCATATCACCGAAATGCAAGTTAATACACCATATAGCACCGAAGTGGAAATTATATAATTGTTTAAAGTAGCATTTAACTAAAGATTCATTCCAATTATAAACAAGTAATAATTAGAGGCATGCAGATTTAGCGAAAAGATTTCGAGACCAGATGAAAGTTAAAACACTGTAGCATCGTCTGTGTTCCGTGATTGGGTGAGTTTCTTCCAGGTACATATCGATTGTAACAACACCAATCACAGTGATTCAGTGCGGAAGCAAACACGTCCTGAGTGGCTCGGTCAGATAAGGCAACGACTTCTCTCACAGACATCCGCTAATCTCAAGGAAGAAACCACAGGTCCGGGCATACCTTGTTGCAGTCTAATAAGTGTTCATATCTTTTCGCGATCAATGCCTGCCCCTAGTGATCATTAAATGTTTGAATTGAAGGAATTTTATTTTCAAACAAAAAAAATTGTACTAAAGTGCTTGGATGAAAAAAAATTAATTAATTAAATTGCTTTTACTGAGCATATTTTACTAGATAACTTTTAAACCACAAATGCTTGTTTATTTATTGTTATTGCTCTGAATGTAGATATCTGTTTTAGAACAATTTAACAAATTATTTTATCGTTTAACTGCAGCATATATAGGTCTTAACAAAATTTTTGTGGAGTAAGAATTCAAAACATCTTTTTCTAAAACTAAAAAATAAAACACTAACACCCAATTGTTAGGTTTTAAAAACAAAATTGGGCTAAAAAAAAGACAAACAATAAAATCTAGTCTTTATAATAGTAAATAGAGTGTGAACCAGAATTTGTGCATGTAAAAAAAATTTACAATATCATTGTTTTAAAACTTTGTGTTCGGTGATTGGTAGGGACTGAAAAAATTCGCGTTTTCAATGACCTCTAGGATAGACTCCACGATCCCATACATACTAGGGCAAATACCACACGCTCATTGGTTACTGGCTTGTAAGACTTGTCAACTGGGATGCTTCCCATTCGATACTCCTTGGTTGAAGGTTTTTCATTGGCTAAAATTCCTTTATGTAAAATCTGAGCCAATAACAGTATCAAGTAGGAAGTATATGTGTTTGGATTCTAGCACAACACGAAATGAATCAGCGAATTTTTCCGGTCTCTAGTGATTGGTTTTGTTTCTCTCCGGTTCACGCCCCTTTATTTGCGCACGAGCCAAGGCAGGCCTGACATATGCGCGTAAGCCAAAGAGTTCCATATAACATACAAAGAGCGTAACGGCTTATTTTGCAGCCGGCTGCCAGTTCTAAGGAAGAATCTTTTGGCGCTCGTGCATCTTCCAGCAGTCTAATGAAAGTTGAGATTTCTTCCCCCCTCCTCTATTACGCTAAAAACACCCGTCCCTGGGGATGTGTCCTGCGGGGTGAGAATCCTCGGAGAGGCACTCGTTGGATAGCGGGCCAGGCAATCGAAGGCGACACGCACAGACGAGGTGTCCTTTACTACGTCCTTCGTCCTTCGTCCTTCCCCCGCGCTGGCCGAAGCTGCTCGACCCCACCTGCCAGCTCTGCTCACGCCAGACTCCGCTGTCCAACCAGACAGCTGGCCAAATTACTTGCGGCCCGGACAGCAGCGCCCAATGAACAGTGCACATCGACTTGAATATCCATACGCTTTTGGAGTCCAACCTGGAGCCACAAATCAACGCGAAGTATGCGGGTCTTTATTAATATGACGTATTTTAAGAACTATTATTGATGGTACTCAGTCGTTTTGATTTTGTGTGTGCTAACTCCATTCAATTAAAATCAAAATATTTTACAGAAAACTACACAAGTGGTAACCGATGGACAGTTTCACGTTTATGGAGTTATAAATGAATTGTAGTCAAGCCTTTTTTTACTTTTATATATTTATATCTACATGTTTATTCTGAATATTTCAGAGTTTGACCAACAATTTTCTGATGTATGTTCATCACTTAAATTTAAGTTTAAAAATGTCTAATGTGCTCTGAAGTTGAAGCTGAACAACTCTTTTACCACTAATTACAGAGAAAATATTTATGATGAAACGCTAAGCGAAAGGCTAATGATAAACTGACAATTTTCTATAACCACCGCTAAACTTGTAGTTGTCGTGTATTTATGCATGGGAAATAAATTTTCTAACCATAATAATTCAATGAAATAAATTAAATTTTGCGAAAATTCTTGCGGGGGTTGTAGATATTTTAATTCGTTTAAGAAGTATTCACAAATTAAGATGTAATTAAAAATTAACTGTTTAGATTTAGGTTTTTGTTGTTCGTCGTTCCCCCAAATTTAGTTTGGCTTCCGAATCCCACTCAGGCAAACTTGCCACAGGCTGTTTTGCAATGGGTTTACACGGAAGCAGTCACCAAAATTACAAACCGGCAAGAGAAATTTTTCGAACATGAAACATTATAAACACGTAGTTTACAAAAGAGTTCCGTGAGTTTCGTGGTACCAAAAACATACATCAACAAAAAGGTACCCCTATTTTACTCCTATAAAATATCGTATATTTTTTTTCTCATTGACTTCCAACAGAACATAATGTTGACATAAAAATGAGCTAAAAATTTCTCAAGTTTGAAGGCCAACATAACTGTGAACAATTCTTTGTTAGAAAATTATACTGGAAAACGGTATAATATGTTACGTGTGCCCAGGCTCTATCTACACGTTTAGAGATTTGTTGTCATAATGTTTAAGCCGTATGTTTAAATCACGACCGTAGTAACTTTATGTATAGCTCCATGTACGTAAAAACCGCATGACAAATAGTTACAAATGCACCGAAAGTTTTTACATTGCGAACAGAATCCACATAATGTAAAACGCTGAAAATAATGCGAAAAACTTCCATAGTTTGCAAATATTTCTAACAATTATTTTTTACTTACGTAAAGCCATAACCATCAGATTCCATTTGCGCGAAACAACAAATATATCAAAATAAAATAAGACACAATTGCACTTCATGGAAATTGTGGTGAGCTATATAAAAATCGGAAATTAATTTTTGAAACGAAATCATAAAACATTTTTACCAACTATTCTAGTAAGTAAACACTTGACGTAGAGATTAATTTAACCCAGAGCCTTAACTACAGACTCATTACAAAGAGATATGAGCTTGTGGTGATCAAGATAATTTTTCACTTAGCAGCCAAAAAAAAAAATTAGAAATTATAGAGAATTGCAATATTTACATTAATAATTCGGAAAGAGGGTATAAAGAGCATACCATTATACAATTTAACCGCGTTTTATTTGGACCATAAGTAATTTTGACACACCCTGAAGGATAATAAACCAATACCATCGTTACACAATTCAAATGACCCAATCGCATACAATCCTTTGGGAATGGTAAATGTGGTAGCAACCTGTTTGTTTACAAGAGTGTGGATTTCATTGTGTTGCTCCAAAATAAAACGCATTTCTCAGGTATATATAAATAACTCGGGACACCTGTATTTCGCGATTTTATTTCATGTCAAGGTATTTCACAAACACTGTAGCTTTTTCTAAGAGTCATGGCTAGAGACCTGTAAAATTCGCGGATGCATTCGGTGATAGGCTAGAATTCAAACACATATACCTCTTAGATAATTTTGCTATTGGCTTACTGTTCATCTGGATGAATCTCAACCAGTTATAAACCCTCAACCAAAGAAGGATCGAATCACAGACAAACCAGCTGATACGACTTACAAGTCAGCAGCCAATGAACTTGCGTTATTTGCCCGAGTGTACAGGGGTATGTGCAGTCTATCCTGAAGGCCATCGAAACCGCGAAATTTGCAGGTCTCTAGTCATGGCAAATTGTGAGGGTGCAGCAGTACGGTGACCACATTCTCATTGGCCCCGTCAAGAGCGGGACGACACCTCTCACCGACCTCAGCCAATAACAACAGGGGAAAAGCTACCTTATTTTGTGAAATACCTTGACACGAAAAGTATTCGCGAAATACAGGTGTCCCTATAAATAACTGTAACCACCCTTATTTAATATATTATATACTGTATTTCATAGCTAACCTAATGCACGCGTAATGACTAGGGGCTAGAAAAATTCGCTGTATCAGTGACTCTATGATCCCCTACATACTCGGGCGAATGCCAGCGATGAATTTCTGTCACGCTAAAAAAGAAATGTGGCCTCTCAAAAATATGTTTTTGTAAACAATATTATCTTAAAAATTATTTTGTGGTTATAAAAAAATACATTTCGTAATCTCAACAAGACCTTTATTAGTAAAAGAAAAATATATATTTGTTTGTTTATAATAAGCATTTTACGGGCACTACAAAACATTTTGTTGTCAGCACATTTATAGCATTAACAATTTTTTTTTTGTGTTGACAAAAAATGCTTTCTAATGTCTGTCCATAAAGTAGTTTATTATTGATTGCCAAATTATTTTTACCAAATAATTGGTCTTTTTCAGACTTCTAAATATTTTTTAGAGAATATTTTTACAAAATATTAATTGACGATGAAAAAAGTTGTTTTATACCCTGCAGAGTGGTCAGAAGTTTACCTATATTGATCTTTACCTGGTTCGGCAGCTAAAGCAAATGTTATCTAAGCAAGATTGTTGTTATTTAGATGAATTTAATATCTCTAATATTATATTATATTATATGTATGTGATCATTAGTTGATACGAAAGCATTTACTACAAAAAAATTTTTTGTTTGTGGGTTGCAAATCAGGCAAGCGTTCCATCTGAATTTATTTTACACACGTCTCGCTCTTGGTAGTAAGTACGCATTTACTTCAAAAAATTTTAAAAGCTATTTGTTGAAGTTCATAGATAGTTGTGGATGCTCTGTGTACTGTTGTTTCTACCCTAAAGGAAAAATAAATTATATTTCTCACGTAAATATTTCTTTACGAAACTTTATCTCCCAAAGTCTTTAAATGCGTAATAAGTACACCAGTTTTGTTTAATAGTATAGTATGTAATTCAGCACACACTGGCTACGTTGGTCGTTTTAGCACCGAGCTGCAAATCATACAAAAGATGGTCGCTATTTTTAATCTCATATTTTCTTCTTTTAGCGCGATATTTTCCCCTCTCTTTTTGTTTCTTGAGCGTCGGTTCTGACGACACCAATCAATAAAAACATTTCCGACTCTTCCCCTTCCCCCACCCCCCTTTTTTCGAACCCACCCCACTCGACTTACCCCCTCCACAACCTTCTTTTCAACTGAACTCTTTAACTTTTTTTTTATAATTCTTTTCTCCCTTCCTTCGGCTCTCCCTTCTACGAGTTCCTTACACCCCTCCATTTTTACTCTTCCCCATTCATTTCTTTTCGTCCCCCTCAACTATCGCTTCTAGAAGTCTTTTCTGCCTCCCCCAACACCGTCCTCTTTATCCTGCTATAATTCTTTCATATACCTTCCATTTCGCTCGGGGAAATTAAAAAAAAAAAGAAATGGGGGGAGAGAAAAATTAAACATTCATCAAGGGACGTCTTGTGCAATTTCTCTTCTCTCGTGTACATTCTGCGCGACATCTTGTTGGCCCGGACTTGTCGTTTGTCTTGGATAGCGAGACGAAATTCAGCAAGCAGCATGCCATATGCTTTATTTCCCAACGTGATTATTGCAGGCTTCAGCAATAACGCCCTTCAATAAGAAATATTTGAGAACAAGCATTTCAATGTACCCTTTCATTTAAATATCAAAATATAATCATTATTAAATGCTGCATTGTATACTCCACCAACTATAAGGGTCTGTTAATTTTGTTTATTGTTCCGTATTGGCCTTACAATGGCTTATAAGTTATAACTTTCTTCTCATCACTTTTAATTATATGGTTTTGACTCACGATAAATACGGTGATTTTAATAAGTTTTTATCCCCACAGGTTTTAAGTAGGGCCTATACAGTATACAATAGAAAAAGGTTTTTGCTGCGTACTTTTAACACAGCGCCGTTTATTTGAATATTTCAAACACGTTTTTTTATTTACTTTCTATATTAAATTACTTTTATCTATATTTCAAGTAATTTGTGTTTAAAATTATTCATGTACCACAAATGTACACAAAAAAATTGTTTCCTAATATTATTAAAATAAGTTAGATGTATGTTAATATCAGCTTTGCCGTTATAAACGCCAGCATATTAAAATAAATTGTGTATATTATTCATCAGTTAGGTACCTTTTATAACAATATTATTATTCTTTTGGATTATTTTGTCCTATGATGCATTATTGTTTATATAAGAATAAATGCATCCATGAATAGCGCGTTCGTCGGCATCAGTGGTGTGTTGGTCATCGTAAGTTACTTCTAGTTTGAAGTTCGCGTGTTCACGCAGGGCGCAGGACAATGTTTATTTATTAACGACTGTATGGTGAAGTTAAGGGTTATTGAAATAAGTTTTTTAGCCGTTCACCAAAAACCCTTCCGGTGAGCGCTGTAATAACAACTTTCCTTAAGCTAAAGAAAAAAAAAATACTCAAGCAAGTGGTTTCCAAAGGAATCTTTTGTAAAAGTAGAGATTTTTTTTTTAAGTGTACACGCTAGCCAATTATCTCAGCTACTCCCACCATTTAACCTACCCTCTTTCTTTCGCACTATACCTGCGTACTTCAGACTACCTTTACAGAAGCTGTAGCTCGCGCCAGAGTCACCACAGTTGGACGAGCTAAGTGCGACCTCCAATTTACTGACGTGAAATTACGTACCCACCGGTAAAGCGTTGCGTATTTCCATGCAAAGAGATATTTTTATTTGCCTTTACATTAAATTTGTTTGTATATGGCAGAAAAAAAACATAACGTTGACACAAACAAATATTTTATAGTAGGAATTGTTTCGTTGACTGAAAAATACATGGTTTCAATTCAACTATAGGCCTATATCTCATAAGGTGTATAAATTAATTTTGTATGATTCGATTAGGCCAACATAATATTTTGTAAGAAAAGTGAAGATTTGTTTAGCCATATAGGCTAAAACAATTATTAGTTTGTGTTGAAAATATACAATTGTCTGTGTTTTATAGCAATATAACCAATAATAAGTACGCAAAATTATTATTTTTCTTCACCACACCCGCCACACCACAACACAATTAATTTTATTGATCATTTTGCAACTTGTTTTATTGATGAATAACTGAGTAAGGAATTCAGATTTAATCGAAAGGGCATGGAAGTATAAAGCTATTTTACAATAAAACTCATATTGTAGTAAAATTTAGTAACCGCTAGGAATCATGGCTGTTCACTAAGATTTTATAAAAAAAAATTATTTTTCACATTTCTGTCATTGCTGGCTTGGATAAATGTAAGAAGCCCATTCCTTTAGAGAACTAAATAGTCCCAACCATATGTATCGAATAAACTATCGATCTTTCGCTATGAGCTATAGGTATGGTTTCAGGTCGCATTCTCACGCTCAAGGAGATGTAGCTTCTAGGAGTTTGAACAAATCGGTAAATAGAATTGGTGTTTAAAAACTGAGGAGAGATAGGGTTTTGAATCGAACCCAAGGCCATCGTCTTGAGAACGAAACAACTTTAAGCAACCAATGAAACCTAAGACTCTAGAAAGTCTACAACGACTCAAAAAAAACCTTTGGACCAAATGTATTACTTTCAATTTAAAAAAAAAAGAAAAATCGGCTGCGTAACTTAGAGACCTGCAAAATTTGCGGTTTCGATGGCCTTCAGGATAGACTGCACATTCTCCTGTACACTGGGCAAATAACGCAAGTTCATTGGTTGTTGACTTGTAAGTCGTATCAGCTGGTTTGTCTGTTATTCGATCCTTCTTTGCTTGAGGGTTTATAATTGGTTGAGATTCGCCAATATGAACAGTTAGCCAATAGCATAATTATTTAAGAGGTAACTTATATGTGTTTGAATTCTAGCCTATCACCGAATGAATCCGCGAATTTTGCAGGTCTCTACTTATTTAGCATTTTAGAATTTTTCCCATGAAAAACAGTGCGAAACTGCAAATGCGTATGTCCAAGAAATTGTATTAATCAAAATTCCCTATTGCATTAATCATTAAAATAACATATTAATAACTGTGGCCCAAAATTTGAGTTCAATTATATTTGAATACATAAATAAAATTTATATAGAAATACGTTATACTTAGGGCATGAATTATATAGGTAAGATTTCTTAACACAATAGTAATCCTATCCTAAAAAAACTAAAAAAAAGTGTCAATGAAATGTTAAGCTAAAATACTGGGGATCCTCGGTAGCTTTGATTACTAAGGCGTGGCAAGGTTCATGGGTTCGATGCAAACAACTCGGCTAACTCATGTCTATGAGTGGTGACCTGGTGAGTCAGTAACCCAGTGGTTCGGAGTCCTGTGGTCTTGAAAGTCTCGTTTTTTATGTATGTTTTGTTTTATCATCATTTCAAAAGATATATATATATATATATATATATATATATATATATATATATGCATATCAAAATGTTTATATTAAAATAATACGTGTTGTGGAAATTAACGAAAAATTAGAATATAACTTAGACCCAGAGTAAATTTATCACCTTCAATAAAGCATAGCATACTCCTGGAACGGCTTCAACAAACATAAAATAAGAGTGCGTTATATTTGTTGATTTCGTCCAAGTGCGTTACGTAATCATGTAATCAATTTACACCACTTAAAAGAGATGATATGTAATTCTTTATCTATGTACATTTATGATCAAACTGCGCAGCTTGTAGAAAAAAAAATGTTATAGTTGTTTATACAAATCTACTGTTCATCTAATGTGTTGTCAAAAAATCGTTTCTTAATTATAGTTAAGCTCGCTATTTATTTATAACTAATCATTTTCATAGCTTTTACATATTGTTTTGTTTCGCTAAACGATCTTGATTAGGGCCTACTTTAAGTAAATTCGCTTTGGTGTTTCACAGCATTTGGGTAACAAGCTCATTTGTTTTTTATGAAACACTTAGGCCTACCCTCGCAATGTGAGCAATATATCAGCAATATACGAACATGCTGCAACATGTCACATGGAAAATTTTTTCATGTTGCATATTTCCCTAGTTATCATATAATTTAATTAAGAATTATCCACAGCTGGAGACTTCGTACTACCTTCAATTAATAACAGGCCTCACGATTCAAGGATGACTGCATGCCAAAGAACATATTATCCAGCAGTCATTTGAAGCAGATTTTAATAATCAAACTCGGCACGATAAATCGGCAGGTAGGCTACCTAGATGGAGTATAGTTCGAAGTGAACACATATGAGTAAACTTAGTGAAGACGAAGTAAAATTATACAGTTGTTTTACCTCTAAAATGTCGTTTCAAAACTGCAATATTACGTAACCTTATGAATAAATAAAATCAGTTGATTACCTTACATACACTGTTTCTTGCTACAAACACCCATAAAAATATCTTTAAAAATTATAATGACAAGATTCACCCCTAATTCATTAAACATTCAATTCACTTTCATAAGCGCACGTAACTGTAACTAATATACATAAGAAATAAAATTGAAATTTATTTGACCACACCCTAGTAGTTCCCATGCGTTGGATGGATTTGTATTTTATATTACAACACGCGAGAAAATTAGCTAAACCTAAAAAAAAATCTCCTTAAAAATTTAGCTAATAAAATATACTCTGTAACAATTTATTCATTAAAAAAAAAAAATATTTTTTTTTTTTTAGTCGGGTATTCCTAGAATAACTTTTAAGGTAAGTCCGATTTTGAAAGAAACGAAAACATCCGTTATTCATCACGTCGATCGTACCGTGGAAAAAAAATCATCATGGCTGCGGCTACGGCTGTGGCTACGCTTCTGGTTACGGTTATTTCAAACGGGCACGAAAAGACGCGTGGTAGCTACCGTCGCTCGCTGCAACGACGGCGTTGGCGCCACTGTGCCCGCCAGCGCGGACTTGTGCAGCGCGACTCCACCGCCCGGTGCTGCCACCTAGCGGCGCCGCTTGGTACTAGCTCCGCAGGAATGGCCGCCTCGCTGGCCGGCGCCTCAGCGGCAAAACGCACTTACTCGCTGCGGAGACTTCAGATGCCGGGTTCATCAGCGGAACACGCAACCCTTTAACTTAATTAATTAAAACATTAGAATACTTTTTTCCTCCTGAGATTCTTCTTATAATTCATATTCATCCCGAAAAATAAAATTTTCAAATTATTTGATTTTATTAAGTTATTTTCTATCACGGTGTGAAATTTTAATACGTGTAAACTTGATGTATAAAATCTAAAAAAAAATTACAACATAATTAAATTACACATAATGTCTGTATCTCAAAACGTTTTTGGAACGCTTGCTATCAAATATGGCCGTCGGAAACGCATGCCAAAATGCAAGAATGTTGGAAGTTGAACTAAATTTGCGTTGCGCTATAGCGCTCTGCGTAGTTTATAACCCGACCTAAAGACGTAATTTGGTCTACAGCGGACATAGACGACAAAAAATTATATTTTTCAAGCTTAAACTCACGTTATGGTCTCAATTACTTAAGAGCACACACACTAATTACTAACATTTATATGGTCAGCGAAGTCATAAGACACGGATAAACGCCACAACACAGTTCAGGGAAACTGTGGAAATAATTTGACTAGAGTAATTTCAGGGAACCGTTACGGATAATCGAAATAGTGTATTTGAGACTGTGTCCTCTGGAATACATTGAGTTTATTGAATAAAAATTGCAAACTATTTCCGTCCCAATGGTATTCCTTGGAGGCACTGCTCGCTTTTTGCGTCACGCTCATTTGACAAAGGTTGCGGTTTCGAACCACAATCCCCTGACACGACTCATTTTATGAGCACTTTCACCAACGACGTAGGAAATCCCGTTGCCATTAGCCTACGGGAAGAATATTTCTTGTAGAAATTAACTGTCTTAGAATAGAAGAAAATAAATAAAAATGAGATTTATAAATTTTTGTTTCCAGCAGTACGATATGCGTAGAATATAGTAAATCCAAAAGGTTAATTTTTTAATTTGTTTGTAATAATGTAATTTTTTAAAATTTCATTTTAAATATTTTATACGTTATATCATGTTACTATAAAATACGTTATTTTCGTGATTATGTTTTATACTTGCTAGTGATTTCTTTATTTAATTGGTACTATAATGCATTTGTTATTGGTTTTATCTTCTTGGTTTTAAGTCTATTATTATTATTGTAAACTTAGTTGTGTTTGACAATCAATTTACATGTAGGCACCTACTTACCTTGTAAAATTTTACGTGGTTAATTTCCCTACGTAAAAAGTCTATAAAATATATTTTCTATAAAATATCTTTTTAAAGACTTTTTACGTAGCGAAATTAAAATACACACATATATTTGTTTATGTGTGAATATGAAATTTCCTTATAAGGTCAAAGTTATTTTAACAACTATATATAAAACAAAATTAATTTAAAACATGATTTCAGTTATTAATGTAACATACGATGTTTTTAAGGCTTTTGAAAAAATATAGGCAGAGATAAGAAGATATGACGTTGATAGACTAAATGCAGAGGATTAAAAATCTAAGAAATCGTAAGTTAAGTGGAAACAAAAATATATTTTCAAACGATTTTTCGTTATTATTTACAACAAAAAAATTGTCAAATATTTTACGCAAAAAGGAAAACGATGGAAAATTGATGACTAAGTTGGCAAAACCAGTCTGTGGCAGTAATTAAAGAGGTACATTTTAAATTACACAGTTATAAGAAAAAAAAATATATGTATATAAAAAAGTGGAAAGATTTTTTTTTCTCAACTGAAAAAATAATTTCTTTGACTTTTTTTGTTACTTCTTGGATACTTTTAATAAACCTTCTATAACCGAACACTAATATTCTGAAGAAAAAATATAGCGCGTTTATAATAACTAGAGACCCGTAAAATTCGCGGGTTCATTTCGTGTTATGCTAAAATTCAAATAATTATACCTTAGTGCTGCGTCTGTCATTGGTTCACTGTTAATCTGGAGGACTGAGGGCCAATTAGAGACCCTCACTCATAGAAGTGTCGAATCACAGGCCACCCAGTCAAGACGACTCACAAGTCAGCAGCCAATGAACAGTTGGCATTTGCCCGAGTGTGTAGAGTATATTGGAGTCAATCCTGGAGGTCATTGAACCCGCGAATTTTACGGGTCTCTAATAATAACTACGTGTAGTCACTATCTCTCTTACTCTTTGCGCCAATCCGAATATTATTTACAAGTTGGCTATTCGTGTACTTTCATGCACAAAATAAAATTCCACTTATTACTGGATGTCACTTAAGGCTCAACATAGCATTCTTATTTATCAAAAATGCACATTTATATGTAAAAATAAATAAATTCTTACACGTAACTGCAAGGTATTTAATTTAAAAATTGTCTCGTGTACGTCTAGAATAAAGCTAGCAGCAAATAAGAAGCAGGTAACTGAGAGTATTAAATTTTTGTTTATCGTATATATACTTAGCAACCTATGTCATAAATATTCATATGTCTTCTTGGAATGAAAATAATACATTGATAAATGTACTTATTATCCAAACAAATTACTGGAATTCAGTTTTAAAGTTTTTAGAAACTGAAAAATAACATACGTAAATGAGGCAGTTATTTTTTCAATAACGACCATACCGAATACCTTTAGTGAATTAATTTTTTTTCCCTTCAAAGTGACATATTATCTGACATAAAAATTTAGTTTTAAATTAAATTATTTTACGACAGCAAAAAAAACTATACCCTTTTCATTTAATTTTTTTTTTGGTTCATTCTACAATGTCAGAATATGAAAAAAGTGTTCATAATTTTTTTTCGAATAAATGCCTTTTTGTAACTGAGCCAACAACAAGTTAGTTTCGACGAAAATATAAATTCCTTATACGTGCATCCAACAATATTGGAAATTTTTGAAAACTTTTAAATACCTTAGTGACATGACAGTAAAAAATGTATTCTTAAAATATTTATAATTTTTTTAAAATCTACATTTGAGAATATAATCACACTTAAGAAGTTCTACTTGCGATTTCTGTGCATGTAGCTGAACAAAACATAGGTATTTAGTCCATACCTATTCAAGACGACCAGAAAACTGTCAATAGTTTTAAGCTACAGTAGTAAAACCTTTTTTAGGTTATGAGATGGCAGCTAATATTGAAGTGAAATGTAGATAATGAATGTTACTCCTGGCGATACCTATATACATTTTTAGTGGTGAAAGGTGGTTGATATAATCGGCACTAAATTGAGAATATTTTCAAGCCCATGACGTTAATGGTACCTAACTGAATAAATGATTTTTTCTGTCTGATGATATTTTGTCAAAAATTGCATGTTAAATTTCATGCAGTGAGGGTAAAGGAAAAAGAATATTAAGTAAGCGCTTAGATTACCATAGTAGCAAATTTTGGAGTCATGAAATACTGAATATTTATCGGTTAAAAATATGATGTTTTTTCTCTTGGCATAAACGTTTTGCATGGTACACTAATTGGATACTACAGAAATGTAAATATAAATATAAAATTTTTACTTGAAACGGTTATGGAAGATACATTATTATAGCAGCTCTCTGAACTACTTAACTATCATTAAAAGACTCATGCTGGGTATTATTGAGTTTGGAAAACATTAAATAATTTACATTGATACCAGAGGAAGTTGTCAGAAAAGAGAAACTATCAACAGAATCATCATGCAAAGCTGAAATACACACAAACCAAGAACTAAAATGAAAGCTTATGTCCACATTCGTATGTGCTTGTTTAAAGCCTGAGGATTCAAGAATGTGAATAACACATTCAGGAATTTTTATTTGATGTTTTATGGAAGCACCAATAAAATTAAACTTTTTTTTTTCGAAAAAAATAATCTCTTGGTTTGAAAGCCGAAATTTGTTTTATTGAAATTTATAAAACATCATAATATATAAAACAAAATATTATGACTTTAAGTAAAACTTAAATTATATGGCTTTAAGTGAAACTTAATTTTTAAGATTTAGTTCCAGATTTTCATCTTGAAAATTATCTCCACGAACTACAATAATTTTCAAGTGTAACGCCACATTTTATAACACAACAAAGGTTTCCAATATATATATATATATAAAGTATAAAACAGCGAAAAAAAATATAAATAATCATATAAAAATGCTAGTAAATGTTTCTTGGTAATTTTTTACATGGTTATTTATTAAAGGTAACAATATTTGTCTTATAGAACAACTTTTTTTTATTGCAATAGTTACTAACTTCTTCATTAAAAATGTTTAACATTGTTTTCATGACACTACAAAATGTTTTTATGTAAGTGTACACGCCAAACAAAAATTCTGCTTTACGCCATTATATTTTAGCAGTGGCTCAAATTTTTAACAGATTTTAATTTTGTATCAACAAACCATTGGCTGTGTAAAATAAACCAATTTTTATTGTGTGTATAACAAACATTGGTAGACTTCAAAACAAGCCTAGGTTAAGCCAAACAGAGAGTAAAGTATTGCGGGGGAAAGAGTTATTTTCGTTGTAAATATCTGCAATATTCGCGTCTTTTTAGTACCGGGATTAACTCCACACACTTGGATAACAATAAGTCTTGTCTATTGTACTTTGCTGCTGGCACATTTCGCTTGCGAACGAATCGCATGTGGTTGGGTCATTTGAATTTTGTAATGCTGTTATTGGTTTCTTTGACCTTCGGGGCGCGTCAATACCACCAGAGGTTTAATGAGTACACAATTAACAATCATAATGATATGCATTCCAGCCTCTCTATATAAAAATTATCAAACAAGTTAGCTAAGGTGTTTTATTTAAGTTTAAAACCTCGAGGAACATCAACAAAGTGGATCAAAATAAAACTATTTTATAAATGTACTCCAGAGTGAATGAAGTATCGAAATGTAAACTGTGAATACATCCAGTAGTTTGCTTTTAAATCAACGTGTTTCACTTATTGAAACGCATCCTGTCAATAAAGTTCGAGCATATTTCAAACGAGGTCCTTCTAGTGTTTTATCGAACGTACATGTTATTTAAAAAATAAATATTTTTTGAATAACGGTGTTAAACTCCATAAATTTTGGCAAGTAGGCTATTGGCAAGTTCTATTTTTGCAAGATTATGTCTTCTTAATAGTCGATCTAAACACAAACATTCACTCACAAGAAAATATGTCAAATATTCTAGACCGAAGTCGATTTAAAATGAAATTATAAAAAAAATGTTACAGATCGTAACTTTTTTGGGTTTGACTTTTAAATGTTTTTTTTTTTTTTTGTAGAGCGTGGAAAAATTCGCGGATTCATTTAGCGTCACGCTAGAATTCAAACACACGTGCCATCATATTGCTTCTGTGATTGGCTCACAGTTTATATAAACGACTTTAAGCCAATGAAAAATCTTCAACCAAAGAAGTATCGAATTGGAAGCATCTCAGTTGGCAGGTCTCAAAAGTCAGTAGCCAATGAGCATGTGGCATTCGCCCGAATATGTGGGGGATCGTGGATTTTATCCTAGGGGTCATTGAAATCGCGATTTATTTTCCAGTCCCTAGTTATTTAAACCATTAGTTAAATTTGAACTGGTGAGACAGTATACCGGTGTCTTCCCAAGGATTCGAACATTCTCCTCTGAGTTGCTCTACTGTGCTGCTTCTCGGAGGACTGGCCTGGTCAACTAAGAATAAGTTGGATGTACTTCGGCCAGATAACTGGCTGCCTGGGTTATCTGAGAGGTCTCAGAGGAGTCACAGACCTGGGTAAATGCCTTCTGATACTTCTAAGCTTGGGGATTCTCAAGAGTCAATCCCAGGTTAGCCGAAGGGTCAAGGATGAATGGGTGGCAATGATGCCTCAGCCTCTCCTTGCAGCTCTTCCCTGAACTCCTCCAAGTCGCGACGAAACGGCGTGTCCACTGCCCTGTGCCAGGGGCCGGCAGACCTTCGAGTGACATGAGCCATAGGCCTATATGAAGTCAACAGATACTCCTTTTTTTAGAGAGAGCCGCAACATGTATTTTCTCTGTCTCCACATGGAATTTTAAGATAATAAATTCCATATATTTTATTCACAAATTCAAAATAGTCCTAAAAATAAAGGCTACTTAAGGAAAAAAACAAGTTAATGTAAAAAAAATTATGGTAGTCATTGGTAGAGCTTTACTGATAAAGCAATGAAACCTGAATTATTTTAATTAATTACTAGAGACCTGCAAAATTCGCGGATTCATTCGATGATAGGCTAGAATTCAAACACATATACCTCTTAGATAATTTTGCTATTGGCTTACTGTTCATCTGGACGAATCTCAACCAGTTATAAACCCTCAACCAAAGAAGGATCGAATCACAGACAAACCATCTGAGACGACTTACAAGTCGGCAGCCAATGAACTTGCGTTATTTGCCCGAGTGTACAGGGGTATGCGCAGTCTATCCTGAAGGCCATCGAAACCGCGAATTTTGCAGGTCTCTAGTTATTAAAATAAACAAGTATCTGGGCGAATGCGGTAACGGGCGGTACGATGGTAGGTGCGAGCACAGGTTGGGGACATGCCTTGTGATTGGGCCGTTTCATTTCGTTCGGCAATTGTTTTTTTGTGTGTCATGTGGCAGCGCAGTGATTGGCAGAGCCGCCAAGGGAAGGAAAAGAGCCTCATGTGGCTCGCGAGCCACTGTGTGCTGACCGTTGCCCTGTGGCCTGGTAACCCACCCCGATATTGTCCTGCCCTAATACTGGTCCTGCAAGGGACTACACACGTGCAACAGATAAACGCGGAGTGGATTTCCGAAATACTTACTTCTCAGAGGCAAACATACATAAGTAGGGACAGGTGTTTCGCGAAAAAAAAATTCTGAACTCCTATTAGACTGCAAAAATGTACACTCTCACCCGCGGTTTTTTTTCCTTGTAATTGGCAGCCGTCTGCGAGAGATGTTTTGCCTTATTTGACCGAGCCACTCTGGACGCGTTTGCTTTCGCATTTAATTACTGTGATTGGTTGGTGTAACAATCGAATTGCACCTAAAATAAACCCTTCCCAATCACGAAAAACAAGACGACGCCTCAGTGTTTTGACATTCAGCTAGTCTCGGAATCTCTTCGCAAAATATGCACGCTCCTGTACATGAGCTTGGAATGAAAGTTAAGCCATATAACTCTCTTGAAAATGTAGCAATTCTTGTGGCAAATATGGGTTGCAGTGTTAGCGATAACCGCCTGAATATGGACAGCTTGATGGGCTAAATATGAAGTTACTGGTAGGAAAAACTTTGAACGTATTAGTAAGTAACAGCCTTCTTCATCACATTGATCGGACACTTCAATTTTTTTTTAAATTTAAAATCAACACTTGTTTTTAAATTTTGTGTGCTTCTTGATTTTGGTTTACTCATCAGTGTGGTAGCAGTTGTACGAAAACCACATATGAATAGGGACTGTGGAAATTCGCGGTTTCAATGATCTCTAGAATACTCTGCATACTAGAGCAAATGTCACTTGTTTATTGGCTGGTGTGTTGTGAGACCTCTTTACTGGTTAGTCTCTGATTGGTCACTTCTCTCGTCGAGGCTTCTCACTGGCCTACAATGTTCCTCATAAATTTTGAGCTAATAGCAGATGAAATAAACTGGTACAGGTGTTTCGATTAAGCATATAATGAATTGAATACGCAAATTTTCCCGGTCTCTACATATGAACCCTTTTGCAGACCCTTCCGCCATTTTACTAGATTACGATAGCTATAAAATTTATCATTTTTATTTACGTCTTTGATAGTGACTGGAAAAATGCTTGTGATCACTGCAGTGTAAAATATTTTTGTACTTTTAAAAGGAGAAACCTTGGAATTTCAGTGGTCAACTAAAGACAGTTTTGTACCATTCATTACAAATGTTAATCCTTTACAACTGAGTATCCAATCCTCTGCTTACTTGAGAAAATGCCACCTGCTCATTGGCTTTTGACTTGTGAGAAGTGCCAGCTGGGTAACCTGACATTCTATGCTTCTTTGGCTGCTAGTCTCTCATTCACTCTCAAAAAAATTTGTACTTTTATAAGGGAAATTCTTGGAAACCCTGTTGCCAAGGATATTTATTGCAAAACTACAAGGCAGAGCCTTGCAAAATCGCACATGGTACAAAGCTCTGCCTTGTAGTTTTACAAGTAATATCCTTGGCAACAGGGTTTCCAAGGATTTTCCTTGTAAAATATACAAAAATTTCTTTCAGTGTTGGCCCAGAGTCCTCCAGACAAACTGAGAGCCAATAGCACAATCAGCACAGAGGTACAAGTGTTATCATTTTGGCCTTTAACTAGAGACCCGTAAAATTAGCGGGTTCATTTCGTGTTATGCTAAAAGTCAAATAATTATACCTTAGTGCTGCTGCTGTCATTGGTTCTCTGTTAATCTGGAGGACTGAGAGCCAATTAGAGACCCTCACTTATAGAAATGTCGAATCACAGGCCACCCAGTCGAAACGACTCACAAGTCAGCAGCCAATGAACAGTTGGCATTTGCCCGAGTGTGTAGAGGATATTGGAGTCTATCCTGTAGGTCATTGAACCCGCCAATTTGTCGGGTCTCTACCTATAACTAGGGACCGGAAAAATTCGCGGGTTCAATGACCTCTAGGATGAACTCCATAGTTCTAAGTACACTCGGTCAAATGTCACCCACTCATTGGCTGCTGTCTTGTGAGACGTCCCATCGTAGCAGCCTGTGATTCGATAAAGCTTTGGTGAGGTGTTTCTCATTGGGCCAGAGTCATCCAGGTGAGTTGTGAGCCAATAGCAGAGGCGGCACTGAGGTATAACTATTTGTATTTTAGCCTATCGCAAAAGGAATTCGCGAATTTTACCGGTCTCTACCTATAACGAAATGAATCCGCCAATTTTTCCGGTCTGTAAGTCGTTGATGAAATTGTGTTTATTAAAAAAATCAAGCTTAAATCAAGATGTTACACCGGTCCGTTGACATAGTGTTTGCTTGCATGACTTATAACTAGAGACCCGGAAATGTCGCAGATTCGTCTGGCTTCAGAGAAGAATGTAAGGTAGTAGGTGTGTTCAACCCATGTTTGCTTTCCCATTGGTTGATTTCTTAGCGAGAGCATGTTTATCCTCGTTAATTGGCACTACCCGATTCGCTTACTTTTCTCCTAGCTGGGCGTCGTTGGCTCAAGGTCATAGAGGGGCGTGTCCAAGTAACTGCGGGCCAATCATGATCACAGTGCGAGAGTGTGAAGGTTTGCATTCTAACTTGCGACTAAATGAATGCGCGAAATTTCCGTGACTCTACTTATAACTTCTAGGACATGAGATCAAATGCAATTTCGGAAATTATTTTAGCAGAAGACATGTCGACTACATTATATTGATTTTAAAAAATATTTTTTACTTGTTATGATTTTCTAGAGACCGGAAAAAATTCGCGAATTAATTTCGCGATATGCTAAAATACAAATAGTTATACTTCAGTGCCGCCTCTGCTATTGGCTCACAACTCACCTGGATGACTCTGGGCCAATGAGAAACACCTGACCAAAGCTTTATCGAATCACAGGCTGCTACGATGGGACGTCTCACAAGACAGCAGCCAATGAGTGGGTGACATTTGACCGAGTGTACGTAGAACTATGGAGTTCATCCTAGAGGTCATTGAACCCGCGAATTTTTCCGGTCCCTAGTAATAATTGTTTTTGATATTTTTTAGTTTGATTCTTTTTCTTTTGCTTGTCATTATATTCATTTGAGTTAGAACTTTAGTCCAAAAATTTTCTAACTGCAAAATTACTTACATGCAGAAGCTGAAGTGTAGGAGACCGAGTCCTTAGTGAAATGCTGTCGTCAGAAAACACATTTAATTGAAGGAAAAATTGTTTGTGGAGGCAACAAAAACTAAATATTTTATTTGTAATATTGCAGTTTTATTGTAAATAACTTCAAAACAAGTTTCTCTACGTAATTGTTGAAAAGTCATAAGAAGGAAAATCTTATGACACCAAACAATTTTTTAACATCTTGGTCGGATTTATAATGTTTTAGTTGTACGCAGACATACTGGAAATTTTTTTCTCAATTCATGAAATCCATCTTGGAAAATTTGCCTTAAAGCCCAATTCACGAATAGTGAGATTAAAATTTAAAAAATGAATGCAGTAAATTATGAATAGTTTTAAGATAACTGACACTGTCTATGAAACTATTTCAGTTATGCAATGACTTGTTACTAATTTTTTTTAATGATAATTGATAATTAGTGTTATTTAATACGATTGTTTGTAGCCAAATATTCTTTTATTGAAAATGTTTATTTAAATTTTGAACTTTGTAAGAAAATAAAATGTATTTTGGAAACGCATTTGAATTTTCACCATCTTAAGTGACATTTCAGATTTACAGTTTGAAATAGCAGACAGTTTCATAAAAATAATAAGTTTTTATGTTGAGAACAGTAAATTTTGGTCCATTATTTAGATTGAACTGTATATATTATATTTACTTCTTTATTTAGGTAGGTTTTCATAAAATACTTATAAAATATTAAAAAAGACATTTTCATGATTATTTAAAAATTATTATGTAGTCATTCATATTGATTAATATATTCATTGAGAAATATGAACAAATATAAAAATAAATATAAAAAATATTTTTCGTTTTAATGATTTTCTAATTCTTTTTTCTGCAAACACAGTGTAGTTATTTCAGCTGATCACACAAAAAAATTACGCTCTTATCACATACCATTTAGGTTATGGAATCGTTATGAAGTTGGCTTCTTGTATCAAAAGAGTGCAAAGGAAATTATACTTGAAAAAGAAAATGTAAAATTTTCTCACTTAAATTCTAAGGGTTAAATAACTAAACAAATTGGGAATATATTAGAGCAAGAACATTATCAAAACGTGAAAAAAAAACTTTTTCAAACCTAAAAAATGAATTTCTCATTCGGAAAAATTATAATAAAATATAATTATTGAAAGCATTAAAAAAAAAGAAAAAGAAAAATACGAAGTTTTAATAGAGGTAAAGAAAAACAGACATAAGTGAGCTTAAAAATTCTTATATTTGTACAAATTGCAAATTTTATATATATTTTTTCTCTTTGGCGAAACGATTTAACTTACGAAGCAATGCATAGCTTGTATACTAAATCAAAAATACAATTTCTTACGTTTATTTCTTTTCAATGAAGTGAAAAAAATTATACATAGTTACAAATATTTCAGCTGTGTATTTTTAGAATGCATTTCCAAGTATTCATGCCAAAATATAGCTTAGTTTATTTATCGTTTAGTATTAACACATTACTAGGGACCGGAAAAATTCGCGGGTTCAATGACCTCTAGGATGAACTCCATAGTTCTACGTACACTCGGTCAAATGTCACCCACTCATTGGCTGCTGTCTTGTGAGACGTCCCATTGTAGCAGCCTGTGATTCGATAAAGCTTTGGTCAGGGGTTTTCTCATTGGCCCAGAGTCATCCAGGTGAGTTGTGAGCCAATAACAGAGGCGGCACTGAGGTATAACTATTTGTATTTTAGCCTATTGCGAAATGAATTCGCGAATTTTTCCGGTCTCTACACATTACAAATGTTCTCAGTTTTTTATCCTTAATAATTGAGGGTATTAACATATAAGATTTTGTTTTCCGTGCCTCCTTCCTTACCCACAATAAAAAAGTACTTCCGTGTTTTAATTATATTTAGAGACCAAAAAATTCGCGGATTCATTTAAAATTTGGTTAGAATCCAAACATATGTACCTTAATATTGTTTAAATGTGATTGGATCACAGTTTATCTGAAGGATGTTGAATCAATGATGACCCTTCAACCAAAGAAGTATCCAATCGGAAGCATCAAATTTGACAGGTATCACAAGTCAGTAGCCAATAGTATGTGGCATTTGGCCGAGTATTAGGGGATCGTAAAGTTTATCGTAGACGTCATTGAAACCACGAATTTTTCCAGTCTACAATTTTATTTTTTGTAAAGAATATGGTATTTCAAACTTCTACCAACTAATAGCCAGAGACCTGTAAAATTCGCGATTTCAAATCCCTAAAGGATAGACTCCATGATCCTCTATGCACTCGTGCAAATTACATCTGCTAATTGGTTACCGACTTGTAACACCTGTTGACTGGAATGATCGTGATTCGCTAATTCTTCTGTTAAAGATTTTTCATTGGCCCAGATTCCTTCAGATAAACTGTGGCCCAATCACTGAAGTAAAACAATGTCAAAAGTAATTGGACTCTATCCTATCGCGAAATGAATCCGCGAATTTTACAGGTCTCTACTAATAGCCTATGTAAAATGACATGAAATAATTTTTTTTGTAGTTAAGAATAATGTACAAATAAATTATTCTTTCAGAAAAATTCTAAGCTAACTTACATTTGTTTAAGAATTAATATTAAATTTTTTTCAATAACAAACTTTGTGGAAACCAAATGCAAACGCTAAATTAAATTACAATTATGTTGATATACCATAAGGGAAAAGGAAGAAATGTGTTTTAATAACAAATTAGGAAAGTTAATAAATTGTATATGCAGACATTATATGAACTTTTGGTAAAATTAAAAATATATCATTTATTATTGCGGTAGTTGTTTTATCTTAAAAAGGCGTTCATTTGCTAGGTTTTGATGCTCCGTTACTTCAACGTAGCATTGAAAATGGTTGCACTGATTATATTATATTCTAACTCAAACCTTGCTTTATTTTTTAATAAAATGATATCAAAGGGATGTAAGAAAGTTTGTAGTGTATCAAATGTTTGAATGTTTGTTAACATATAAATTGTTACCGGTCAGTTAGAATTTAAACACTGAACTCTGATTTTTAGTGTTTAAAATCTTTGCTGTTAAAAACCTTATAATTATAAATAATACGTTAAGTTAAAAAAATAATACCATTTAATAAAGTGTTATGATCTCTTACCAAAAAAATTACATTAAAAATATATGTACGGCATTGACCAAGCAGTGTATTAGTTCTAATAAAACTGAACTTATTCAATTAAAAACATTTTTTCATCAAAATATTTTAAAGGTTAAACACTATTTTTCTCTCCTCAAAGATTTTCTTTTTTTACTCCTGGATGTTAGTTGAATGAGTAGGGCCGAAAGCTTTGTATGGTAATGTAGGTTTTGACCATTTATATCGAGATTATACGAAAACATTTTAATTGTAGTTAAATTACATTTTAAATTAAATAATTTCTTGCAGGAAATCTATGCATAAAAAATGGTATGCTATGGTATTGTTTCAAGGAAAAAAAATAATTTCCAAAGTAAGAAATCTGTTTATAGATTTTTTTGAATAAATCCCATTGTCATGAATATGCAAACACACAGATAAAAAACCAAAATTGGCAGATGTCAAGAAATTAAACACATATACACACAGAAAATTAACAGCATAGACGGACATAGTGGGCAAACAGCGACAAGAGAGTAGCAGAAAGAACAATAAAAAAAGACAAAAACAATCTTGTACAAAACAGCGACAAACAGAAGAACCCAACGATGATACTGAACAGATAACATGGACAACCCAACGACAACACAGATACTCCCAGGCAAGCCCAGTGAACCCTGTTCTGTTACATCACAGGGTAACAAGAATGTTTGTAAGGATGCAATCTACTCGCCATTTCCAGAAAAGATGGATCAGCGATTTTGTGGGGATGCTTGCAACTATTAGGAAAGTTAACAAATATGCAGATATCTTTAAGATTTACTTTTCAAAGATCTTTAAGGCTAAAGTGCGCTTTAAGAAGGTATTAAAAACAGTGGTTGTCTTCCGAAAATACCACAAACTGATGGCGTTTGCACTATTTTAAACATAGAACACGTTAAATAATGTTATAAAAATGATGAGATATTTTTAAATAATGGGTATATTGAAATTTCTCTAATAGTCAGGCAATTAGGAACGGATACATGCAACACCCTTATTTATAGGTAGGTACAGAAACGATTCGCGGTTTCAGTGATCTCCAGGATAGACTCCACAGTCCTCTGCGTATTAGAACAAATGCCACCTGTTCATTTGCTGGTATATTATGAGACCTCTATACTTGTTATTCTCTGATTTGACACTTCTCTGGTTAAGAGTTTCTCACTGGTTCACAGTACGCCAGATAAAATGTGAACCAATAGCAGGTATAGTAAACTGGTACACGTATCTCAATTCCAGCGTATCGCGAATAATATCAGCAAATTTTTCCTGTATTCATAGATACTTATAAATGTCGTGGTTTCGATAACCTTCAGGAGCGAACACACAGTCCTCTATATACTCGGGTAAATAACACCAGTTTATTTACAGCGGACTTGTGAGTCTTCTCAGCTCGTTTGTCGGTTATTCGATACTTCTTTGGTTGAGGGTTTCTCATTGGCCCAGACACGTCCAAATGAGTAGTGAGCCAATAGCAAAATCATCTTAGAGAGTTTTTACTTTAAGTTTTTGCCTATCACTTAATGAATCCGAAAAAAAACATCTTTCCTTTATATAATTATTCAGGGAAACTGTAGAAGCTTTTGTGAACTGGTCATTTTAAACAACATCCCAGAATTAACCTGAACGATTTTCGGGAACAATGGAAAACCAAATTCATGATCAGCGAATTTGAACCCTGTTTATCTCAAATGGGAGGTCAATGTTTCGCGATTGAACTATCTGGCTTGACGCATGACTCATTTGGCTTCGCTACAATTGACAAATATACTTAAACCTGATAATCAATCATAAACAAAGCTTGAGAACTGAAACATTCTTAACTCTTAATTAAATGTCATCGAGAAACGGACTACCTACTTCTAAGTTTAGCGTTACATGATATCTAGAGGCCCGGAAAATTCGCGGGTTCATTTCGTGTTATGCTAAAATTCAAATAATTATACCTTAGTGCTGCTTCTGTCATTGGCTCACTGTTAATCTGGAGGACTGAGGGCCAATTAGAGACCCTCACTCATAGAAGTGTCGAATCACAGGCCACCCAGTCGAGACGACTCACAAGTCAGCAGCCAATGAACAGTTGGCATTTGCCCGAGTGTGTAGACGATATTGGTGTCTATCCTGGAGGTCATTGAACCCGCGAATTTTCCGGGTCTCTAATGATATCCATCGAGTCACCTTGACATCTTATTAAACATGAAACCGTTTCATAATAGAGTTTCTCGTTAAAAACATGACTCGATGTATATAACGATAAACTTTGAATAAGACCTCATATAAGACGTCTTACACTGTAAAAATGGTTTGTACTTTTTACAAGGAAAACCCTTGGAAACCCTGTTGCCAAAGATAACACTTGTTAAACTGCAAGGCAGAGCTTGTAAAATTTCATATAGTTAAAATCCCTGCCTTGAAATTTTACAAGTGATATCGTTGGCAACAGGGTTTCCAAGAATTATCCTTGTTAAAATACAAAAAAAAATAGAGTGTACAATTTAGCTGTAAATTAATGAGTGTTATTTGCCCGTTTGCGTAGACGTTGTGGATTTTATTCTTGAGGTCAGTGAACCATCAAAATTTTCTGTTAAGGGACAAAAATATTTAGGTACGAGGTGTGATAAATATTACGGTGAACAATTTTACTAAGAACAAAGTAGCTAATTAGCTTAAATCGAATTTGAACTAATCACCTTTGAAATGGTCTTCTTGGCTAGCGTTGCGCACTTATCCCTCTGTTGATTCCATGATCGGAAGCATTTCTTGATGTGGACAGACAGGAACCTTTTGTTCGGCCAAAAACTCGCGGGCAAGAAGCGAGGCGTGACACAGCGCGTTGTAGTGATGAAGGATGATGCCATTGACCCATATTTCTTGTCTCCGCTTCTCAAACAAATGCGTCGTTCAAAATCAATGATTAGAGATACGGTAATTTAGCGCATTTATTAAGATGCAAGCTAGGATGCAAACTTAAAACACTTTCGTACTCTGAGAGAAGTAAGCGAATCAGGTAGTGACAATTAATAAGAATAAAATTGTTCTCGCTAAGAAATAAACCAATCGGAAAGAAAACTTGGGTTGAGCACACCTGCGGCAACACAAATCTACGAAATTTTCTGGTCTCTATCCATGATGCGCGAAAACACGAACTCACTAAAAATAATTTTTAATTAAATATTGTGAAAAGTCTGTAAAGCTACGTAAACTTCGTTATATACCAGCCACCAGTAAGCCAATGTTATTACATGGGCCCCCAAATTGAAATACTGTAATTTTTAACATAAAAATATGAAAAATCCAAAAAAATCATTAAAAAATTCTAATTAATAAATTAATTTCTTTGTTGTATTTCCATCCTTTCAAGCTTATTTTTTTTGCATCGAGCAAAGATCGAACCAATGACAGAAATGGATATAAATAGGTGGTATTTTAATGATTTTTAGAATTCGTTCCGAATTTATAGGTTAATAATAACATATTTGTAATATGGCGGCCAAGTAGGCCGACAAGATGGCAGATAAATAAGACAACTGACGATCTGGTGTTTGTACTACTGCACTCAAGCGGGTAAAAATTAAACCAATATGACAAAAGTGCACTCTAGCACGAAAACGAAATGGTGGAGTCAAGATGGCCATCGTGATGTCATAATTGTTGGTGTGATATATATTTCTCGGTAGTAGTGGTTGGGTGACAATCTGCTGGTAGCCTCTGAGGAGAAAGGTGCCATCGCTGTATTTTTTGCCCTTACCAGTTTAAAACCGAACACTCCAAGCTCCATGACGTTAGTAAGTTTTTATGTTAAAAATTACATTAGATTGCAATCAAATAATTTTTTTAATTTTTAAATTTTTCCGATTTGTTTGGATAATAATTACGGATTTTCGATATGGCGGAAATGATATCATAATGCAAAATGACGGAATCTAAGATGGTGGATGGACGTCATAATTTAAAATGGTGGAATCCAAAATGGCAGCTGGGGCCAAGGTCATCCAATATGGCAGCTGTGTTCAAAGCTGAAGTTCCCCAGCGGCTTACTGGCGGCTGGTAGATAGGGAATCTAAACCTCTTTGGGGACATTTAGTTCTTTTAAAGACGAAATAACTTTAAAGCTTTTCGAGTTTCGAATTTTCAATCTTTCGTTGTAATATTTTCTGCCAAAAATGAACGTTTACATTTTTTTTATTTATATTTTTTGGCTGAAATAACAAACTAAATACTGGAAAATTTGGGTAATTTTGGCAAATTTCGGGTAAATTTTGGTAAAGTTTTAGTCGATTTTGGATTATTATTGGCAAATTTTGAAGCTAAGGTCTATGGCCACGGTCAAGGTCATCCAATATGGCCGCCGTTAAGTCACAATCCAAGACGGCAGACACCGCCTTTACACACCACAACCGTGAACCAGTAGCAGGATGTCGTTTTATATACTATTGTTAATATGTTTGTTACTAAATAGTATTTTTGAGGCCACCACAAAATATTTTTTTTCAGAAGAGACCCCACGAATTATTTTGTAGGGACAACTAATTATTATTTTATAAGTATCTACTTGGTGGGCTATTAGTTACAAGATGTTGTAGCTAGTCAATTTTATTTTTGCGACTGTATTGTTGTCACCACAAAATGTTTCGTGAGGTCTATTTTAACAAAAATATTTTTGTGTCAGTCCCAAATTTGTTTCACTTAAGTCAACTTTCATAAAGATGGAGCACCAATTCAATATAAATCCTTGTGACTGTGCTCACAGTAGACAAATAAAAATCACCCCAATACGAGACCTGATGTAAAGGATTTGGAAGCCATTGCATCCACTTATGCAGGGATATTTCAGTAAACATTTAAGGAATGCACTGCACACAAAATTATTATGAATTTGGCAAAAAAAGTGTTTCTTTTTCAGTGTACCATCATAAAAAACTTAAAAAAAATTATTTGAATATTTATAACTAAACTTAAGAACAATTTAAAATACGTATATCACAAACTTTATATTTATTTATATTTAGTTTCGCAGTTGTAAGTACATTCAAAGTGTCAATATTGTTTTACAAATACTAAATAAACGAGCACTGTTCAGTTTAATGACGTAAATAATAGCATTAGAAGTGCTTCATTATACTGCCAACGTAAATAAGTCGATAGGCTAGATGCTTAAGGGAAATGTAACACCATAACAAATACAATTAAGTAGTCACTTTTAAACAGAATGTCACATAACTTGGTCAAAGTCCTAAATTTAACATCTACTAAACAGTCTAAAATTAGTTTTTCACATTTACCATGAAAAATTAAAGCTAAACAAGTAATTTTTCAAACATATATAGTTTTATGTTCACTGGATCCACAGAATGTTTTGTATGCCTATAGCAATTAAAATCACTTTTTTTGGTTCTCGGAAGATTTTAAAATTTCTTACCACACGCATTTATTTTCTTAACAATTACATAGCATAACTGTTGTAAAAGTATACAAATTAAAAAATATATATATATTTAGAGAAGTATCTACATTTCGATAAAAAGTACACCGTTAATCTGAATACGGGATTAGAATAGGTGAAATGAAATTGACACATATCATTAACAAATTGTTAGTGACTGATAATTCAATGGTTTTTGCTCCAACTCTGTGCTTAAAGAGTGAACTAACCGGAAAAATAGGTAAAAACCGCAAATAAATGGGAGAATTTTAGACACGAAATTAAAAATTAATCCACCTTTTTAAGTAAAATGGATTTTAAAAAATATGTATTTTTTTTTTAAATATGCGCATTCTAAAATATTTATAGTTGGGAGTGCATGAGTCTTAACCTAGAAATATTAGAAAAAAATTCAACCTTAGTTATCTATATAGCAACTAATATAAAATAGCACGTGCTTTCAAATGACTGTTACCTTGACTTGGTTGAAGAAAATTATAAATGTAAAAAATAAAAAAAATAAAAAAATGTGTCAAGCCAGATAAATAACAAACAAGTGAGTGGATACAAGAAAAATTTTTGGACTTAAAAAAAAATTATATATCATTATTTAAACCTGTTAAAAATATATGTGCAGTAAAATGTTCACTAGCTTCACCCCCATTAGGGAAGTTATAATGAAAATAACATCACATTGCCATAAAATAACATCATAACGTTATAAGGACTTTTGTAACATGATTGTTACTGTTATCAAAGTAGTAGTATAGAACATTGTAATAGGCCTGTTGGGGAACATATTCTGTTTTATAACAATCAAACAGTAACCCTTCATATGAATTATTACGTTAATATCGCCGCAAGAGTCAAAATAGTGAAGAGATAATATGTGATTCTACTACATATATCAGCCGATGAATACTACAGGTATTTACAATCACCAAAAACAATAGCATGAGAATGTGTTACATACTGATACTACATAAAATGGTAGTAAAAACATTGAGCGTATTACAATATTTCGTCGTTGCAAGTGGTAATACTACAGACACAATACGATTTTTTATAAGTTATAATAAGCCCTTTTTCCGTGAAGCCAATAAATTGTTATGTCATAACATTCCATAAATATTTTAATCTGTTAAGAAAGTTTTGAATTTTTATCATAAACTGTTGTTATAAAAGTGTTTGTTAATAAAACTATATTTGCTTAATGTTCTGTTTTGCTGTCTATCGGTAAATTTTTGGTGTTAAAAGAAAACAGAACATTAACCTAAGACCACTTATTAGAGCTATAATAATCTCAAATTTATACCGCTCAGAAAAGTGCCAGCAATTGTCAAAAAATATTAATGAAAATTATTTTATTGAGAACCTATTTAAAAACGTTTATTCGAAATTTAATTAAAATCGGCAAAGTAGGCTGGTTTTGGACGCACATTTTAGTTTTTTCTCATGACAGAAAAAAGTTACTACGTTTTTTTCCCATAATGTTAGGATTTCTGGAGATAATGCGGAATATGAAATTTATGTTGAAAACAAAATTATAGCATTAATTAAGTTTTGTCACTTAATTAAGTGGATAACGATATATGAATGTATCAAATAGTATTAATAAAAGTTAGGTTAAAATATTTTGTACCAATTACTATCAATTTCCTGCAAATGGATCTTTACCTAAATGAGCAAATTATGTTTTATGAGATACAAAAAACGAAACATTATTTATATATTTGGCGACTAGTGCACATTTTTCGAGATCTTTACTATACGTTATTTTTTTATGTGTCTTAGTAAAATATCAGTTATTAAGTTAGGCCTTCAGAACGTCCTACCGTTTGTCAACCAAAGGTTAAGCAAAACTGGTTTTTGTTTATAAAATATTTAAATGTCATTGTAGACAAAATTTTATTTGAGTAAATTTCTTTTAGTTATTAAAATACTTTATTTTCATGTTAAAAATCGGAATAAGTTGTTCAAATTTTCTTAAAAAAATTGACGCTTTATTAGTACTGTATCAAAATTATAACATAGTTGACGAGTGATTTTATTTGATGTTATACGTAGTTTGTGCAGTATTGTGGAAATTTCTCGTTTTATGGACTTAATTAGTAGACATTGATTGTACAGCAATTTTTAACAAATATACAAAAGTGTAGTCTAGAAGTTGAAAAACTCACAGATAAATATAAAATTGAATTTGTTTACTTTTAATAGTGTAAATATCATGTAATTTTTAAAAATAATAATATTGTTAAAATATTTAAAAATATATGAATGTTATTACTATAGGTTTATAATCAAAACTGAAACATTTATGTCATTATAAAAGTTTTTAATGCAATGCAAACTCTGTGAGTTTGTGAGAAATTGGTTATTTAGGGTATAACAAAATGTATTCTACTTATGTTTGCGAATCCATTTTGACGAAATAAATATAAGTAAAATTTGGAAGCAGAAAATTGCCTTCATCTAGAATTTCATCCAGTTAATTAGAAGGCTCTGCATAACGTTTTTTAAATGGAAATTTGCGTACCATATTTATTATATAATTAATAAATTCATTTGCCATATAAATATTTCATGAGATGCGTGATTATACAGTACTAATGTTATGTGAGTATTTTTTATTATTTGAGATAATACCCGCATCCTTATTATTCTGAATTATTATCTTGAGTTCAATAACATGATACAAATAATATCTCTATCTAAACCTAATAAGCAAGAAGTTTCACTTCTGTCACGCGTGGAATCCACGCACACCTTTTTTCCCCTCAGAGAATGGCTGCAATTTGTCCTCCGGCGACTTTAATAAAATCGTCTTTACTAAAGTGGCCAACATTATGCCACTTCGGTCTTGTACACTTAACCACCTGTCTAAATTATTTGGAAAATAAACCTAAAAAAATTTATTAATTAAAAATTAAAACGGGCACCAGACAAACAGCGTTCACCTGAGGTTTATTAAACGATAATCTTAGTTGATACTGAAAGTAGAGACCTGTAAAATTCGCGATTTCAAATCCCTAAAGGATAGACTCCATGATCCTCTATGCACTCGTGCAAATTACATCTGCTGATTGGTAGAGACCTGCAAAATTCGCGGTTTCGATGGCCTTCAGGATAGACTGCACATACCCCTGTATACTCGGGAAAATAATGCAAGTTCATTGGCTGCCGACTTGTAAGTCGTCTCAGCAGGTTTGTCTGTGATTCGATCCTTCTTTGGTTGAGGGTTTATAACTGGTTGAGATTCGTCCAGATGAACAGTAAGCCAATAGAAAAATTATCTAAGAGGTATATGTGTTTGAATTCTAGCCTATCACCGAATGAATCCGCGAATTTTGCATGTCTCTACTGATTGGTTACCGACTCGTAACACCTGTTGACTGGAATGATCGTTAGTCGCTAATTCGTCTGTTAAAAATTTTTCATTTGCCCAAATTCCTTCAGATAAACTGTGGCCCAATCACTGAAGCAAAATAATGTCAAAAGTATTTGGACTCTATCCTATCGCGAAATGAATCCGCGAATTTTACAGGTCTCTATGGATGAGTAACTTAAGAGGCAGGTTCATCACATAAGAATAAATTGAAATAATAATACTAATGTTAGCTTTTGAAATTGGAGATGAACACAAATATTATCAAAAATAACACAGAGAGTATTTAAGATGCAACACTAATTTATTTTATCGATGATGTTTAATTAATCAGGTTCTACAGCCACCGAAAAATTGGTCGCTGTCATGATCGGGTGTAACACCATTATTTCTCAAAATATTTTGCAACATGTTATTTTGTGATTGTTGCATTTTCTTCGACTAAACAGTGTCCTGTCACTAAGGATTTCATCCTTATTAAATTCGTTTTCTTCATTTTAAACTGCAATTTCAAAGGCATATATCAGCCTAAGGAAGTTCTTTGTGCCATTATGCGTAGGTATATTCATGTTCTCAAGTTATTTTTTTATAATAAATGTTAGTCTGAATTTAGTAGGTAGAATTTAAATTCATTCTTTATGTTACTTACATTATTAACAGTTTATTTTGAATGTAAAAAAATATATTTAATACACTTAAATCTATGCACGTTTACTTATAAATTTACACAAACACATTTACTTTTCCAGATGGAAATTTATATTAATTAGAAGGAAAAATGCCTTCATTATTATCATCTAACACGAAGCTTTATAGATACGAGCATTTTAATACTTTGGACATTGGAGATTTTTTTTTACATAATCGCCTAACAACGCGTTTCTTAGAGGTGTGTAAAAACTGAGAGCAGTTATTCCCGGCATGTAAATAGGAACATTGGGATGAGCACCTACGTTTCATCTCAAACAAGAAAACATGTAGAAACCTTTGAAAATGGGGACGAAAAGTTCATAGTGTGGGAAATTAGGAAAAGTACATTTAGTAGAGCAAAAAAAGTTTAAACAAAATAAAAAATATTAATAAAATTTAAAAAAAATAAATATTTTTAAAGATGTTACTCGTCGTGATGATTTTAAGTTATCAGTTCATCTATAACCTTAGTTTGTAAATAAAACATGTTCAAAAGTTACTGCACGTATTTAGATGCAGATTACGAATGAGTTTGGGCCTTTTAAACAAAATTTTTGTTTGATGCAACTCCATTAACTCTCGCCGTCTTAAAACTTCATAGTGTAAAACCACGGGGTAACAGACTTTGCAGTATCCCTTGCTATTTTCAGCAAAAATTACACTAATTGTAAGCCCAATGGCACATGTGTAACGTACATTTAATATGCTTGTCCACAACCAGTTTGGTAGCTAATGTTTTAAATGTAATGCTCACTGAAAGAGTTTTAAAAGCGCGCTAGATACAGCCATACACACATGAAATGTGTGAACATCTCAACGAAAGTGAATAGGTGAGAGTTAAACTAGAACAATTTATTTGTTTGCTAATTATTCCCAAAATTACTTTAGCTGCAACAAAACGCATAAACGTATGTTTTTATAAATATTTTTTTTTTTAAATAAAGAGGTGCGATTCCTATTTATATTTTGTGATGAAAGTTGGCCCCATATTAACTTTTAACATTTTTATCCTTTAAGTTATGGATCTTGTTCTTCTAGTTAGCACGTATTAAATAGTTCGTGGCTCTACACATGGTATCCATCACGGCCCCAACTTCAAGATCTTCTGGGTACCTTTCTGTTTAAGAAGTGCTTGTAATTGCCATATATTCATATTTCTATTTTTGTGTCTGATCATGGAGCGGTGAACCTGTGTGCAATATTTTTGTAGCAATGCAATTAATCACGGGACCGACCTTAAGTGGCTACATGAGATATAAATAACATAGTCATAATGTAAAAATCAATTATGTATTTAAAAAGATGCCTAATCAAAACGAGTAACTTGCTAAGTTAAGTAAGTAATTTTTTAAAATTGTGAATAATCATAAGTTACCCGATTAAAAATTTTTGCCGCATAAGCCGTCGAAAGAATCTTTTCCTTCAAAATTATAACATGTTTGTTATATTTGAAATTGTTGTCATAGGAGGGTTATTTATGATTCAGCAACAAAATTCTTTAGCTACAGTATCTAATAATTAATGTGTTATTATATAAGATAAATTTTCATTTAAAGAAACAACTTAATTTTTACTATAGTAATACATTTAGTCATTTTACTTCCAAAAACTTTTTCTTTACATTTAATCTTCTATTTGGAACATAACCCGCATTGGGGCTCGCACTTACATACAGCTGTGGTTCCAGGAAGGAAATATGCAACGTGGTAGTTAGACCGCAGCTCGGAGACTGACTTCAATATGCAGCGCACAGATCATGTTGTAGTGCTCAAACCCAGAACAGGCATATTTATTTAGGATGCTCGGACATCATAAGAACAGTGTGCGGCAGGCAGGCCCGCGCTCATCTGAAGATGGATAGGTATAGGTGGGTTGGAAAACGGGTAGTTCCCATTTCTATGTTCATAGAAACAAAAAATATTTAACCCCAATAATATTGTACTGCGTATCACTTATAATAAATTGTATTAACAGCTTAAATATTAATTTTTGTAAGAGGGAAGCTTAAAAACTAATATAATAGGTATTTTGTTATATTGTCTTAATTTTTTTCTTTTGCAACGGGTTAGGGTTTCTTTTTCCTAATACTTACTTCCGCCGTGCCTGACGACAGGTTTGCCGTTGCAAATAATTAAGTCTTTTCGGGGTAAGATCGGTCAGTTGATTGTTGTTTACGTCCCCTAGTGATTACTTATTTTCAAAGTGGTAAGTTTACGTGGGAATTCACTTTTGAAATTCATTTGTCCGTTAATGTAGAGTTTTCTTTAATTTCATTTAAAAATCACTCACTGAATATTTGCCAGTGGCAGATGTTCGCGAGACGCCCTTTTTCTGAGATAAACTTGCAGCCAGCGAAATAAAAGTACGGTGACGTTGTGACTGAGAGGTAAACAATATGAGTTTAGTTTTATCTCTTGCGGGTCACGCGAGCTGGTGGCTGGCTGTCTAGGACACAGTGGCGAGAGATAATAATTTGTGCGTGACGGCTATGACACTGCGCTCTGTGGGCATTTTGTGGAACTACTTGAAGAGTTTACACGGCCCTTTAAATCGCTTGCGGACACCTATCTAGCGCTTACCCTTAACACTTGAAGCTGCGAGAAAAAAATGGTGCGACGGTGCTCTCAGAACCCGTAGAATGTTCCAGACAGTAAGTCGCTCCAGACTCAGCAGGACAGATAGAGGCCGCTAATGGGGTGTCCATGTAGTGGTAGTGTAAGAGGGAGGGACAGTCTCTATCAGTGTTAGGCTCACTCTAATAGGAGGTTTTTTTCCTATGAATCCCGCAGGATAACGCACTGGGCTGACTGGCCGGCCTTGTATATAACATCCTCGTGACAATATATAAACAGGTAATCAATATTAAAAAAAAAAAGCGGACATGCAGCATTGAATAGATAATTTAAAACTAAAATTAGAAAGTTCCAGAAAATTTGACGATCTACCCAAATGTAACACTTTACACTGTTAAAAAATATATAGATGGTTTCTAACATGCAATAGAATCCATACATTCAGAAGAGACATTTCTAGTGAATCCATGGTATAATATTAATGTTTTAAGGAAAACATTAAAGTCATAATAAATCTTCCATGTTAGTATGTTAAATCTATCATTCAAGATATGGCAATAACTATAGTATAATATGTTCACGAACGTTACAATTAATGCAGAGATTTATCAGTTTATCCGTTCTAGTTCTATCCACGACGTTCACTTCATCAACTTAAATTTATTCTGTTTACTTGTCTTACACCATAAGAAACCACGATGATTTCTCGGATTCATAGGGGTGGCAAATTAGACTTGAAGCACATGTGCATCTGTTTCTCGTTCATGATTGGACTGCAGTGCTCTTGACAAGGCTTTGACGACCGTTATAAACAAGAAGAAGAAGTAGTTACCCAATCACGTGTAACCGGCCAAAGAATATAACTTTGCTTTCAAACATTGATGAGTCTAAGAAATGCTTCATCATTAATAGTTAAGTTAATTATAGCCTTGAGTAAAATGATGGTGGTTATATCCATAAGACGTAAAGTATTAAGGATTGCTTGGGATATGTATTTCTCGCGAAAAGATTTCGGGACTAGTTGTGTGTTAAATCATCGTTGCATCGTCTGTGTTTCGTGATTGGTTGAATTTTTCTCAGGTAGGTCTACATGTCTGTTGTTGGCACACGAATCACAGCAATTTTATGCGGAAACAAACTTGTCCTAGTTGGCTTGGCGAAAGGTGACAATGGCTTCTCTTACGGACGGCCGTCAACTAAAACAAGGGAACTGTTTGCGCGTGCATGTTTTATTACAGTCTTACGAACGCTTAGAATAGTTTGCCAAAAATATGTGTCCATACGAATTGCTTATACCACGATTGCACGTATAAATTTTTTTGGTTTTATCTTCACTCTGATGTGCCGATAATGACAAAAGAATTTGTTTATTTATTTAAGATGACACTAATACACCATGCTTTTAATGGAATGCTTATTAGCATGGAACGATTAGGAAACACATTACAGCCAAAACAAAATAATAATTTAAGAACAGTGACCGTTAGACCATTTTTGCACCACCAAGGAAATACTATTAGCATCTAAGTCACCTAATGTACATTTAATAAACATTCTAAATTTTGTACATTACGGGGGGGGCCCCCATTTTCAGGGTCTTCTACAGCTCTTCCTGTTTGAGACAGACACTTACTGTCTTATCTCAATAGCAACTCATGGAGCTCTAATCATTTATTTAAACAGCATTGCTTGTTATCGTATTTATGTACTTATTTAAATGTATATTAACGGAAGAAAGTATTACTTACCTATATGACAACATTGAGGTAGTTCTTCATCAAATAATTGTTTTTAAAGTATACATATTATAAATTCATATTCAACATATAAGTAATACTTGCTTCAAAATAATTCTCACTCACAAAATAAAAACCAGGTAAGGGGTCGTCCATTAATCACGTGATTTTTTTTAGCAAATTTTTAACCCCCCTCCCCCTTAGTGATTTGTGGTGAGGTTTTAGACTACCCCCCCCCCCCCCCCAATAAATCACGTGTATTTTTTTGGTACAAAATATTTTTAAAAATTTCAGAATATTATCTTTAAATATAGGTATAATCTAATTTTATTCTGGAATATTAATCACAATGATAAAAATGTCCAGACACACATTAAGGTTGCAGGTTTATTTTCACTGGCATAAAAATAATAAAGAAAAGGCTTATATGTGATTTACGCATGTATTCGGCGCCAAAATCACAGTCTTACTGGCGACTGGCAAGCTGAGCCGGGTGGTTCATGTTGCGGCGGGCGGGGATATTGTTGCCTGGCTACGGCGAGTCAAAGTCACGCGTCGCTTTTCGGTTTAGTAGAAATTGGGCGAAAAAATAAATACACGTGATATCTCTCTACACCCCCCCTCACCCCTTGTGATATTTCGTGATTTTTCCCGACCCCCTCCCCCCCCCCCCCCTTTCGAGCCACACGTGATTAATGGACGATCCCTAAGCCTACATATGTAACCAAGATTTTTACATAATGGGAAAATAAACCTTATTGTAAAAACATTTGTGAATTATTAACAAAAAATTAAATAAGGCAATTGGATTTTTTTTGTAATATTGCAAAGCCATTAATTATTTTAAAAAAAATACTGAAATATGGCAACAAAATAATGATTGATAGTTTGAGAAATTTGTTCTCAGCGAATATGATAAAAAATGTTACAAGCAGCGAGGCTAGCAAAAAAAAAATCAATTAGTAGCCAGTTAACAATACAGTTTCTCTTAAAGCAAAAACGCACTTCACTCAAAAAATCATTCGTAAAAGTTTAACTACTAACCACTTTCAAAACTGTACGGCTATTTTCATTAACCATTCACCTTTCAATTTCAGAGGCGGGAAATGAACCGCCCGCAGCTCTAAACTATGACCTGCCAACATAAGTGTTGTAGACATAATTGAATTATTTTCATGATTGCTAAATTATTTTATAAGCAAAAATTATTTGTTAAATTTTTTAGTTAAAAGCTAAGGCACAAGTGAACACTGTATGTTTAGGCGACTGTACAGTTTCGTAATTGTAGCTCAGCATTGTTGCACGCAGGTACTGTCGTAGTTCTGGCGGTCTTAAATTACAGAAACTGTCGTAGTACTCTGCCTTTTTTTCTATACTTTACGTATAGTACCCAGTGCGTGGCGCGGCCATCGACACATATAAATTAATATTGGCACACTCACGAGTCTTTACCTCGCTAGGTAAATTGTCTCGCATAAACACACATTTGAAATTACGAATTTTAATTTTTCGAGCATACTTGACTAAATCTCCATCTGTGAGCGAATTTTTCAGCAGAGAACTTAGGATTGTTTTCACTCGTTTCTTTCTTATGCCTCGACCTAATTTGTGGGGTCGTTAGAGTACTGCAAGGTTTTTTTTACCCATGACAATGGCTTCCATGCTGGCATTGTGTCTTCGTGCTTCCTCCAACTGCTTGTGATAGTTATTGGAAGTGATGACTACCTGCACTATACCACTCGTAGCACCGATGAGACCACCGAGGACGCCCAATGCAGGTAAAAGTAGCGGTAAAAAGCCACCAGTAATTTTCTTATTAAGAGACCGTCTTTTTTGGTTTGCTTTTTGCACGCCTGCACCAGTCTTGCACTTGGTCTTGCGAAACCTGTTTCTACGAGCACACATTCCTAATTTGGTCTTGGCCTTAATGATTTTGGGATATGCCCCACACCATAATTTTATCCCCAATTCCTGCGTCTGGCGATTTACTTAAATCTTCGGCTTCCTGTGCCAGTATCTCATCAGCTCGGTGTCTGATTCCAGATCCTTGCTAAAGGAAAAGGCAATATTGTGCTGCTTGCACTTTTCGTTGAGAGCGCACTAATGCCCACATCGCCCTGAGCTAGTCATTTGTCTTGTTTCATTCTTGGACCACAGAATCTGTAGCCGGTAATGTGTAGCTCGACAGGCAGATTGTTTATCAGCGAGTTTACGAGTCCTGCGCCTATGTGTTCTTTGCTAATTCCTCTTCGAGTCTTTATGTGCAACTGAGCTGAAAGTATAAATGTTATTGCTTTGATACAATTTCGCCAGTACAATGCAAGTCGTCAAGCAAGAAGTGTGTTTGCCTGTGCGCATCACGCAAGACGATGTAGTCATAGTCAGCTCGTGCGTATCGCAACACGGCTCGTTATTGCCTTCTACCGTATGATGCATTATGGTGGGTCCGTCCAACTGTGGCAAAACGTACTTTCTACTAATTATGTTGGAGGAATCAAATGGAATTAGGTTCAAGAATGTGTACCTCTATTCCAAGTCCCTGTAACAACCTAAGTACCAGCGCCTCGCTAAGATTCTACGATCGGTGGATGGTCTGGAGTTTTCTCCTTTTACCGATAACGCGGATGTGCTGCCTCCTAGTGAAGCAAATTTCAATTCCGTAATGGTTTTTGACGATGTCGTGTGCGAGAAGCAAGGCATAATACAAGAGTAATTTTCCATGGGAAGGCACGCCAAAATAGACTGCATACACCTGTGTCAGACATACAGTCGTATACCGAAACATCTCCTAAGTGAAAATGCGAACATCATAGTACTTTTCCACATGGACGAATTTAATGTACGCCACGCTTATGACAGTCATGTAATCAACGACCTGACTCTACAGGAATTCAAAGACATATGCTCCTTGTGCTGGAAAAAACGAGCACGGGCTTATAGTTATAGTCAATGACTGGCCTCTATATAAGGGCAGGTACAGTGTGTGAAAAACGAATTATTACAGTACCTGCTAGCCATCGACCAGTGCTTGGAATCCTCGGATTCTCTAAATCGCGACAGAACGAAATACCAACGTACAACGATTTGACGTATTGAAGACTTTTCAAAGTAACCTGAATACATCACTATCTCATCTGGCAACGAAAACCGATCTTTCTAACCGCAGGGAAGATGTTTTTGTAGATGAATAAAAAGTGTAAAAGGAAGTTATGCATTGTGTTTTCAGCCAGTACAACGTAGGACCTTCTGAACAGTCTGGTTGTGAAAAATATCTACTTGCAAGAAGAGCAAGACTTTCACGTGAAATGGAAAATATAGAAATATCTAAACCAATCACTAGTCGTCTCAAAAACTTGAAAACAACGAAGAACCAACCTTCACGGTGGAGAAAGAAGTTGATGACGAGATGCCTACTGCAATGGAGAGGAAGTATGAACCAGATCGAGAAGAAGAGGACTTTACGAGTGCAGATTCTATGCAAATTAAAAAATTATGGAAACACGGACATCAAGTTAATGCCATGGTCCGGCCATACTTGAGATCTTTCACGAGTCGAAATAACGACACGATCTACGGAATATACAGAAAACATAATAAGTGGTTTCTTGGTGCTAAAGAAATAGACTTTTTACCATTTGTATAAGATTACAAAACACATGGGACTACATGTCTGTACGAATTGCTGTTTCGCAGGAAACCTAAAGGCAATACCCACGAATATTTGCAAGAGTACAAAAAATTTCTAGAACTCATGCACATTTTCGCGATAACGATCCAGAGTGTGGCATATATATAGACAAATATCATGAAAAAATCGACATTTTCGCCAATCTCTTCAGTGAACTAGCAGTACATGGTGAAGGTTTAAAAAAGCTAGAAAGTGTTCAGAACTTTGACTTGGGAGGACCCTAAAGAAATGGTCCACAGGTTAAGACTTTTACTTGCTTCGCTTAGTGCAGGAAACTATTCGCACATCATCGAAATAGTCTCCATACTAGATGCACTGAGGGAAGCTTGCTACATACAATGAGTCGAACCGAAATCGCTCGCGAACTTCTCACTCCTGCAAGGCGAAAATACCTTTGGTGCAAAGTCGTTGTGTGTGGACTTCATTATTTATTCCCGGTGTACCTTGTTGAAATGATACCATGTTCCCGAGTGAATAAAGTTTTCAAGTACATATTGATGGTCATTGATGTGAAAAGGAAGTTTGTTTGGGCCAGACCTGTGAAATCTAAGAATGCAATCGACGTAACCAAGGCCATGACAGACATTTTACATGATAGACGTGTACCGTCACACCTGCAAACATATCTTGGCAGAGAATTCTACAATGCAACCTTCAAGGCTTTGATGAAGCAGTTTGTCATCAAACACTACTCTACATTTGGTAATGTCAATGTCTCTGTTATCGAAAGGTTTAACAGAACTATGCGCACAAAGATATGGTGACAGTTCACGACTAATGTAAAATACAAGTGGCTGGATATCTTGCTGAAACTAATAAGCGAATACAATTCCACGGTGCATTCTACCACGAAAATGAAGCCCAAAGCCAAATGCTATCACTCGCTTCGAACAGTGTTTTCCGACACGAAGAAGAAAGACCCACGAAAGCCTAAAGTTAACGTCAGTGAGATTGTGCGAATCTCAAAGCAGAATATGTCTTAGAGAAAGTTTTTACTGCGAATGGGAGTACCGAACCTTTCCGTGGGACACATGTTGGCAAATCGGAGCTTAGGACTTACTACCTAGAAAAGATATGGAACACAAGCCTATTTATGGTGGCTTCTATACCAATGAGACGCAGCCTACGATGTATCTCGACATGTATTTGGTGGATAAGATTCTCAAACGAAGAAATGGACGATCCTATGTCAAGTGATGGGGCTTCCCACCTCACTTTAATTCGTGGGTAGCAGACGCAAAATTCGAAAAACGTTAGTAATTTGATTGTATGTAAAAGAGTAGAACTTATAAAATTATGTAAAAAAAAATATTTGTTATTTTGTTGCTTTATTTCTCGAACCGGACATTTCTACCTATTACTGATTTCTTGTGACTGCACATCCAATGTGTGAATTGTGTGTTCAGTGTGTGTATTGTGTGTTTTGTGTGTTTGGTGTATACTGTGTTTGTATTGCATGTTCAGTGTGTACTGTGTGTGCATTGTGTGTCCAGTATGTGTATTATGTGTCCAATGTGTACTGTGTGTACATTGCGTGTTCTTTTATTTCTTGGAATACATGCCATTTTTTTAAATGTTAGTAGTAAAGACTGTAGTCAGGTCATGAATGGTCTCGTGGTTCGGAGATGCTTGGTCTATACATATAGCATTTTACATGATTTGGTTGAAAGGTATGCATCGAAAAAATTAGACTTCCATGGTAGGCACAGCTACCACATCCTTATTTCGTTTGACAGGTATCTTGTCAAGAGTCTTTTGCGTAGAGAGAGTGATTAATAATCTTCACAAAATATCACGGGAAACTGAATTTAATTTAATTTTAAGCTTTAGTTACTCTTGTCACTGGTTGAGAACCGAACAATGGTGGTCAATACAATCATTATTTTAATAAGTGTTTTTTTTGATGAATTTTGGAACTTTTCCGATTTTATAGTTAAATAATTACAGACTTACAAGTTGGCGACCTATTACCAAGATGGTGGCCGCCTCAAAAATAAATTATTCCTGTACTATAGTGGGTAAACATAAAATAAATATAGCGGCAGCACCCTCTGGCAGACAAAAACATATGTCGTATTTAATATGTTGGACTCCAGTAGACAAAAACAAGATAGTTGGAATAAAACCATACTGACTAATGTAAGATCTGTATTAGTGGTGGGTGGTCAGTCTGCTCGTGACTTCCGTGGAGGAAGGATCCGCTGCCATTTTAATTTTGTCCTCGCTGGGTCCGAACCGAGGACTCCATGATAATTTTTAATAAACATTTTAGTAATTTATTTATTTATAAAAGTTAATATTTATCTATTAAAATTTAATAATAACTACGGGTTTTCAAGATGGCGACCATAATGAAAATTGTAATGCTGAAGTCATAATTAAATATGGTGGAATATTTATCAAATTTTCATTAAATATTTTTTTATAAATAAAAAATATTTTCATAGATTTTTCTGATGGAAATGATACAATTTTATATGGCGGGCATAAAAAAGTGCAACACTGAGGCCTGGAGTGTTAGATGGCAGAAAGTTCTAGAAGTCAAAATGGCAGCATATTATAGATACCAATATTGCGGATAAACAAAATGGCGGGTTAAAATGTCCGCTAGGGTCAATGTCAAGGTCAAAGGTCATGGTAAAGATCATTTAAGATGGACTCCACGACGTCACAATCCAATATGGCTGTCGGCTCCACAGACTCTATAGCCATGATGCCAGTGTCAGGACATATATTTACATACTATTCTCGCATTTCACTCAATTAGCACTTTCGGAAAATTAACACTTTCGGAATTCTCGGAACTCCCGCGGAGGCCGGCGTCGCTGCTTTTTATACAATTGGCAATAGTTCTGGAACTGACTGGAGTGGTTGTGTTGTGTCTCGTCATCCCGGGCCAACCCAAAGCCCGAAGCATCCAGATTTAAGGTGCTAATTCACACCACTCCACGCGGAATTTCCAGGCTGCTGATGAATAGATAACAGCGCCGAGGAAGGAAGGTGTCGTGGCAGGGGGGATGTGGAGGCGGAACCGCTATAATCCGCGAAGGTATGCACCTGTGACGTCAGTGCCAGTGCGGGTCCGTCAGGCACCTTTTCCTTCTACGTTCGTAACAGTATCATCTGCATCTGAAATATGTATATTGCAAATCACAAGCAAATTAATATATATTTTTAAATAGGAACCTACACCACATCACCATATTTCAAATTCTAGTCTTTCATACCACTGACTACAATACTGTAAATAACATAAACATGTTTTGATACTTGATATTAAATAATTATTTAAAGATTTTTTTTTCAACTACGGAAACAAATTTTATTATATCATACATGCTATAAAATGTACAAAAAGTTTTCCTTGGTTTATAAATTCATACGCGTGTTAAAATGGCCCAATGAACACACACTGTTGTCAGCACTGCATGCCATAACTGAAGAATAAAGGTGTCCTGTATTGATTGTGAACCATCAACAGATTTAATCACCTTGACTGACTAAATATACCCGATTATTGGCAAAGCTGGCGACAATTGAAGTTAATGGTTAAAGGAAATGAGCCATTCTCACACCAACAAATGAACAAGCCAATTGTATTAACAGATTTTTGCTGGAGAAACTGCCTACTGAGCAAGTGAGATATGAATCGGTGGACACAGTAATGGAAGACGAAGAAGCTGTCCACTACATTGTGGAGTTATTACACACTCTTCATCCACCAAGGATACCTCATCATGTTCTTCAACTCAAGATTGGCACTCCAATAATGTAGCTCCGCAATTTAAATCCGCCAAAATTATTTAATGGCACCAGGCTTCAAGTCAAGGCCTTACACAAACATGTAATTGAAGCCATGATTTTCACCGGAAAATTTGAAGGATAAACTGTATTCATTCCAAGAATTCCTCTAATTCCATCAGTTTACCAATTCTAATTTAAACGTATACAATTTCCTGTCAAAGTTTGTTATGCCATGACGATTAATAAGGCACAAGGGCAAAGTTTAAAGATGGCTGGTACTGATTAAAGAAATGACTTTCTCTCATGTTCATCTATACGTGGCATGATCAAGAGTAAGTTCACATGACAAATTGGTCATTCTTCAGCCAAACGAAGAACGTTGTGTACAAAGACGTTTTAAGTATTTAATTTTCTATTTTTGAATATATTAACAATTATTGATTTTAATTAAACCTACTGAATAAGAAAATAAACAGTTATCCAATAAATAAATATTTATATTCCAAAATATTTTTGGACCTACAGCTAAAGTGGTTTTTAATCCAATTATTTTCAATAGTCTATCCATATTTTTTTTTCTTCTGTTACAAAAAATAATATTTATCAAGCTTTCAATTTTGTTAAGTGTTAATTTTTTTGGATACATTTATCAACTGAAACATGATAAATATATTAACTAATATATTTTAATAATTTTCAGTTTTATTATAAAGCTAAAACTATGAACAATGTATTTTTTGAAATTTAATTTATATTTGTTGCATACAAAATTAGTAATCAATTTGTTTTTAATCTGTAAGAATAATAACAGTATAAAAATAAGAATAGTGTCAAAATAGGAAATGCTAGCATTATGCCAAGACGTTCTTAGATTTAAGTTTATAAATTATCAGTCTATTTTCGCTATAACATCTGAGCCTTCAGAAGTATTATCAGAAATTATAAACAAGTTATGTTTAAAAAAATGAAGTGAAATTATAAGGCAGCACTGATTAATGTGCATTCCATGAGCGAAAGTAGACTACACCACCGAGTTGAATGCCAACAATAGTAGTTAGCATCCACCAGGCCGTGCTTAAGAAGAAGGGAGAAGCTTGACTTATTACTTTTCCATCTAACCAATGTTGATTTAGAATTAGTTAATAGAAAATATATGAGTCAAATTACTGATTTATTCTTAAGCACGGCAGTCGTGAGTATTGATGCCTGGGGTTAGGTTGTTCATATCCAATCTATATTTTTATACATTTGATATAAGTAACGAATTTTAAACCCTATGACATTGATGCTCACGTCTATCCATGGTGTAGGCTTACTGAGGATCTCGCCATGTAAAATAATGTGAATGCAACGTACTACACAGTACCTCCATGGTGATGTGGAAAGCTGTGTTATTTACTTTTTTAACTCGTGTGAATTTATAAGACCCTAAGTGGTTATCTGGGTGTGTTAATTTCGTAAAATTCGTTCATGATAAATAATTAGGCAGCTAGATAACAAAATTTAATATTTCTCTCGCTGGGCATCTATTTTATGCCACGCGAAGCGGGCGGGACAGCTAGTTATTAATAACATGCTTAAGGCTATGTGAACTCAGTGAATCGGAAAATGCACCACAGGGTTGCCAACATTATAGTAAAAAACAAATGTTAACTCAATAAAATTATTACAGTTACTCTAGTAGATAAAAAGGTAATTATTACAAATACCATCTGTTTCGTATATAAAAATAACAATACAGTTGGTTAATACTAAATACAGAACAAAACAAAAATTGTCAACTATTTGGGGTCTTTGAGGTTGAATTACGTAGCTTCCTGCGTAATTAAATTCAGGTATTTAAAAGTTAGTATGTGTATGGCTATCAAGTTAAGTCATGGACGATTTAGTTTCGTCTTCAACTGTATACGAAATCGAAGAATTCGACGATCAATTGGGGAAAACTACCCACCTCAGTATTATGTGACAACAGGTTATAGCACCGTTGAAGGCCTCCTCGGATGGAGTCATGATCTGCATAGGTCAGAAGTTGCGACTGCTAATAGTTGGAACGTCATTCCTAGAGACCTGCCAAATTCGCGGATTCATTCAGTGATAGGCTAGAATTCAAACACATATACCTCTTAGATAATTTTGCTATTGGCTTAATGATCATATGGACGAATCTTAACCAGTTATAAACCCTCAACCAAAGAAGGATCGAATCACAGACAAACCAGCTGAGACGACTTACAAGTCGGCAGCCAATGAACTTGCGCTATTTGCCCGAGTGTACAGGGGTATGTGTAGTCTATCCTGAAGGCCATTGAAACCGTGAATTTTGCAGGTCTCTAGTCATTCCTTCAGGACTTGCAGTTTCTGGATCGGCTCGCGCTGGTGCGATAGGACCTGATGTTCTACACGTCCGCAATGTTCTCGATTAAAGCTACTTCGCAGGAGTCTTCG